>NC_058097.1:31901000-32212100 GCF_020171115.1 Neogale vison | reverse complement strand
CATGTTTGTGAGCGTGAGTGGCTCTTTGGGCAGATCGTCTATAACATCTGAGAAACTCCACAGTGAAGAACCCGGGATCACCTCCAAACCGAACAGCCCACAGCACCCTGCTTGTAGGGACACCAGTCTGAGAGCCAGAGCTTGCTGACTCGGCATCCCTGTCCCCTGGATTCTGGTGGAGTTAAGGGGCTCTTGTCTTTATTGCTAGCCTCTGTGGGGACTGATTTTGGCCAACTCTGGCTGCCGGCTTTGACCGTTCTGGATTCTGACTGTGGCTGTCCCACTCTTCGGCTTTGTGACTTTGGGCAAAGGGCAGTCTCCTTTTGGGGCCTCAGTTTCCCCATCTGTTCTCTGAGAGGGTCTTACCCTGGAGTTCGCAGAAAGGTTTGATGTGTGGTTTTATTTGTGTGGCGTTATTCCAGGGGGACCTTCTCGGGGGAGTCTGGACCTTTCCTCAGGTCAGAAGCTCTGCTGGTCTGGCTCTGACGCCTGTGGTCTGAGAGACTGCACATGCGCGTCTGTGTGTTTCTTCCTCGACATCCAGAAACACACGGGTTCGTGGCTCAGGAGCCTCCGGCTTTCTTCTTGAGGGGTATCGGTCCCTCCCACCTGCACTGTGTGCTTCTGCTTCCCCATCCAGAACCTCTGTCTCCTTATGTAAGAGGGGGTGAGGGCTCCTTGACCTCTTAGGGTTGTGGGTGAATCTGACAACCCAGGGGCTGCCGTGGGACAAGGTGTCACAGGTGCATGCCCTGCTGAGAGTGCCTTCTTGCCCCGGGACCCAAGGGCATCCTCCGACTTGGACGCTGGCCACATAGCATCTCCTCGGCCACCGTAGGCTTCCTGGGGGACCTCTGTGGCAACAGTGGATCACTGTGGTGACCTGTGGGGGTGAACAGCTGCCTTTCATATTCCTACACCCCCCTCTCTAAACAAACAAACAAAGAAACAAACAAAAACCCCCAAAGGTTTTGGCTTGCCTGAGAATGAAAAGAGTAGAATTGGGGAGGTCTGGAGAGAAAGCTGCCACCCTCCCCTGCTCCCAGTGAGAGCCCCGGTTCACGTGCTCAGCTGGCCTCATGCCATTTCTGGAATCAAAGCCTGTCTGCATTACATGACCACAAAGAAGGTCTTGCCAGCGCCGCCCCCACCCCCCAGCAGCCTGACCCCGCCCAGCTTCCTCTGCACCCACAGCCAAGCGCAATGGGGAGCAGGTGGGTTCCTGGTGGGTTCTCTTCGTGGGCTGTGTGGGGAGGGAGAAGTGGGGTCTGGGGTACAGAGAGGCCCCTTGCCCCCCTGTCCCTCCTAGGTGGGATCCCAAAGCACCCCATTTCACTTGGAAGGGCAGACCATACCTCCTGCTAGGCCCAGGACCCTTCTAGCTGACTTCTGTGGGTGAGTGCTTCTCAAACAATGTGGCCTGTTGCCATGGGTTTTAACGTGTTTTCTTCCAAATGCTTCACTGTCATTTCTGGTGGTCAAAGCAAGTGTGCAGGTTCCCGGCAAGCCATCTGACAGCCTTAACTCCAGCACCCAGGCACCATCTCTAGGAGTCCAGATCGGCCTCTCTGACCAAGGCACATGGAAACACGTGTCGATAATTTTAGCAGATGCCATCACTCCTCTCTGCACTTTGGTGACTGCTTTTCTCTTGGAGGAAAATGCGGGGAATGTTTTTCTGAGTTGGTAAATTTAGTCAGAGCCGCATTTAGTTGTGGAACACACATTCGTTGATCGCCTCCTCTGTCAGGCAGTATGTGGTATGTCAGATGGTGGTGAATGCCCCAGAGGCAACTGAGGCAGAGAAGGGGTGAAGGGGAGAGCACTGCAGTTTAAATAGAGGGGTTTGGAAGACCTCACCCAGGGGACGAGGTGAGCCAAAGCCTGAAACATGGTCGGGGAGCAGAACTATGTGGAGAAAGAGTTTCAGGCAGCGGGAATGGCATGTACAAAGGCCCTGAGGTAGGAATGTGTTTGCAGCTGGGAGGGGAGTCGGAGGCGAGGGAGGCCAAGGCAGAGTGCATGCAGGAGAGTAACAGCGGGCAGGTAGACGAAGGGGCAGACAGGCCAGGTGGGGCTTTGTAGGGCACTTGTAGAACTTTGGAGAATGGCTGAGGGGGGTCCATTGGTGGCCGTCACCCAGTGAAAGAGGATGACCACTCTGCATGGCCTGGAGTGCACTATGGGTGTGGGGGAGGTGAGGACGTGCTGGGTTCCAGGTACATTTTGGAGATAGAGCCAACAGGATATAGTGGGGATTGGTTGGAAGGGTTGGAAGGGCAGCAGCAGACCAAGTCCCGGGTTGCTGGCCTGAGTAGCAGGATGCGGAGAGCGGTCCTGGTCGGGTGCAGGGAGACAATCTGGGAGGAAGGGTTTAGGGCAGTCGGGAGTCATGTTGGGCACGTGAAGTCACAGGGGTCCTTTGAGCAGCTCCGTGCACATGGCCGGTGGGCGGGGAGCCACAGCCATCTCTTTAATGGAACAGTGCTTTAGAAAGCCTAGTGTCTTTTGAGTACAAAAGCATCGCATGTTCTTGGATAAAAAAGACAGAGAAAGAGAGGGAAGGGAGGGGAGGAGAGATAGCACAAATCCAGATTGTCTGGAAAGCTGGCGGCTGCAGGGGGCAGCTCCCCACTGCCCATTCCTGCTCCCCCAAGGGAGCCTCTATTATCGACGGGTAGCATGTCCTTCCAGAAACGTTCTTTTGTTTGTGAGCCCAGTGGGATTGGGCTCCAGGCTGTCCTCACCTGCTCTTCCCACTGCCAGCAGCCTCCGTTCCCGAGCAGTGCTGCTAACCCTTCTGTTCTTCCATGGCCGCCTTCTTATGGGACCCTCCAGGCACGCCTGTGTCACAGGCCCATTCCATGGGTATGGACTCTGAGCCTTACAGCCATGGATCTGGTGGCACAGAAACAGCTAAGATTCCAAATGCACGGAGGCCTCTGGGAGTTCGGATGTCCCACTCTTGATGCTGCCCAAATGCAGTGAGGTGGGGACATTGGGAGTTGGCGGTCACATTGCTAGGGAGCGGGCGACCAGACTTCACCAGCAGGCAGTCAGCAGTGGGAGTGGTGGGGGCTGGGGAGAGGTCGTAGGAGCTGGGCTGTGGGGCAGGGGAAGGAGGCCAGGACAGAGGGAGGGCTGGCACGGACAGGCATCAGAGGGCCAGGAAGATGACTTTTGCAAGTGCTTTAGGGACAGATGGGGCGGACTGAGCATGCACACGTGTGTGTGTGTGTTCGTGTGTGTACGCGCGTGTGTGTGTGTGTGTGTGTCTAGCAGGAGGGTCCCAGGGTGTGGCTCAAACCACTGTTCTCTTGTTCTCTGATGAAAATGAAGTGTCCTTAGATGTACAAAATGAGACGACCTCGTTCCCTCCATTTATTTAAGTGAGGACATGCCGGAAGCTCAAGTCCCTTACTCCCAAGGCTGAGGGAGACATCATGCTTCCCCAGGTCCCCAGGTCACGCCTGGCCCCCAACCGTGCCAGCCTGTGCCCGGGGCAGGGTGCTCAGGCTCTCCCTGGGACAAGGTGGTCCCGGCTCTCTAAACCATTCTCTGGTAGACAGATGACAGCGGTGTGAGGCATGAGCAGCCTGGCTCCCGGCCACTCCGCTCGGCAGGGCACACCCGCGGGACCCTGGCAGCAGACCCACGGCCTGTCCCCGGGCCAGGAGCTGCTGGCAGAGGCTGCCCCAGCTGCACGGGGATCAGAGGCACACCCCGGCCCCTTTGGCCGCTCCTGTTCTCAGCACTCGGCTGTGTGGCCCGCAGGCCGGCGGCGTGGCAGGTCAGTGGTGTGGTGTGTCCGTGGTGTAGTGGGATTGGTGGTGTGGCTGGCTGGGGGTGGGGTAGGGGGCAGGCGAGAGGGCAGGTGGGGAGGTGCTGAGGGCTGGCAGCCTGCTGGGGTGCTCCTGGGTCCGTCTTTGATCAGCTATGAGGCATCCCTGAAGGCAGTGGGGTAAGTGAGAAGAGAGGAGGGCGGAGAGGGAAGGACAGGGACCCCCCTCTCCATCTCCCCTGAGAACAGAGCGGGAACAGCTGTCTAATGGCCCGCTGACTGCTTGGTGGGTGTGCTGAGCGCTTTCCCCACACAATCACCCTTCTTCAAAGAGGTCTTTCCAGGCGGCTGTTGTCGCTCGTGCACTCAGGTGAAGAAACTGAGGCCCAGACAGGGAAATCATTGGTACTAGGTCACACAGTATCAAGCAGAGGATCCAGGGCTCGGGTTTGAACCCTCAAGGGAGTCGCCTCACTCCCCTAAGCCTCAGTTCCCCCCCTAGCTACAGGGGGTGACAACGGCACCCCAGCTCACAGGCCGCTCGGAGCGCTGAGCTAGGCACCAACAACGTGCTGAACAGAGCACTTGGCCCGTGCCAGCCGCTTGCAAAAGAAATGCTGGTAATTATTATCACTGAGTCCTTTATGTTCGTGACCTCAGTTCCTCCCACGCCCCGACAAGCCCATCGGATCCTGGTTTCCACCGTAGAAACTCCTTTGAACTGCCATCTAGTAGGAAAATTCCCATCACGCCAGCAGAGAAGCCCTAAGGCCCCATGTCCCGCCCAGCCCTGGACAGCCTGCCTTGCATTGGTTCATCTCCTGAGAGCGCTCAAGTCCTGAAGCCTGGAGATTAAGGCAGGTTCTGGGTGATGCCAAACTTTGCTGTTTCCTCTTGGCATTAGCTGTTTTTTCCTCCATGCCCAGGATTCCTGTTCCCAAAGAACAAGCCCAGGAGGAGGGCCTGCAACCGAATGGGGGAGGGATGGGGGGAGTATCCGCTGGGGCTGGCCGCCTACCTGGGGTGTCCCTCCTTCCTCCCCCCACCCCTTCCCACCTGTCCCATTGTTCAGGGTCGGGGAGGGGGCAGAGGACTTTAGCTCCCCGCCCTTTAAACCTTGTCATTCCCATAGCATGATCTGCATTCTGCTGAGGGGAAGGGGCTCGAGGTAAGCGGTAGACAGCTTGTACTTTAATGGTTCTGCATTTGTTTAATATGAAATATATTTTTCAGAACCCCAGCAGTAACTAGGACATCACACCCACGATTTCACTGATCTTATCGGTGAGACTAGGTTTCAAAAAGAAAGAAAAAGAGAAAGAGAGCCAATCTAAAGAGAAATGGGAATTACTCATGGGAGCCCAGGTGAGACCTAGTTCGGAGGAGGGGTAGTTGGGACGATGGCATGTGGATGCCCGCAGCTTGTTGGGGGGACAACAGACCAGGAAGTGGACTCTGCTGGCCCATTGCTGTCTCTGGCTGGCTATGTCTCCAGGACTGGACAGAGCTGTCTTTGGGGGTCATTTGCACTCTATAAGGTAGAGGGCCTGAGGGTCAGAGGAAGGGAGTGTGACGGCCCCGGAGTGAGACCCCAAGGTTGGAAGTCCTTCCTCTGCTAGGCAATGCCATCCCACTCCCTGCCCGCTCTCCACCTTCCTGAGAAGCATTCCCTCAAGTCCAGGAAGCCAGCTCAGCCTAGAGCCCCAAGATGTGGGGGGCAGATGCTGGGATGTGCCCATGGGAGTAGAGGGATTACATCTTGAGCAGATAAAAACAGTCAGGGAGAAATCCAAGGAATTTTAATTACTGCCGCACATCTTTGGAGTTCGAAGGCTTGGTCCTTGTAGGCCAGACATGCAGGCCAGCTCTGCACCTTGAAACCCTCAGAACCGCCTTCCCCTCTTCTGCTCAGCCCACCCCCTACTTCTCCACGTGTGCAGGGGCCCACCGCTCAACTAGTGGTGGCAGCCTCCTCCCTCTGGCTTCCAAGCTTGCCTGGGCTCTTGGGCTGCAGTTTCAGGGGACTGTGACTTGGTTCTGCAGGTTCTGCAGGCCAGGGTGGGGGGCAGGTCTCAGCTTTTGGTTGTAAGTGTGGAAGGCTAATCCTCATTGCATTGTGGATCAAACCTGCATTGTGATTAAGGCAGGTGAGAGCAGATCTGGCCCCAGGGCTCATCCGACAGAGATCTATCTATTGAGGGTTGACTATAGATCAGGCCCGTTCTAGAGCAGCATGGACCCAGTTCCCTTACCCTGGGGAGCTGGCTTCTAGAAATGAGCTGACCTAAGGTCTTGAATGATGGCGCTGTCCCGGGCACCGGCCTGTGTCTGTCCCTTCGTGAACTCTCACCTGGGGTGCACCGTCTCAAGCAGCTGGAGGTGACATTGGACACAGCCTTGGCACCAGAGAAGACTTTTTTCCCTCCAGTTCCCATGAAAAGGATCTTGTGGGGAGGACTCCAATTTGCTGAACTGGGGGACAGGTGCTGGACAGGGAGAACCTGTGACCCTCACTGGGGGCTACAAGGCCCTGGGGGGCTGCGGTGTCCTCAGAGGGGTGTCACTTGCTTGAGAAGAGGTGCCATTTCTTTCTTTCTTTTTTATTTTTTTTAAAGATTTTATTTATTTATTCAATAGACAAAGATCACAAGTAGGCAGAGAGGCAGGCAGAGAGAGGAGGAAGCAGGCTCCCTGCAGTGGACCCTGGGATCATGACCTGAGCTGAAAGCAGAGGCTTTAACCCACTGAGCCACCCAGGCGCCCCAAGAGGTGCCATTTTTTCCTGGCAGCAGCCTCGAGGTCTAGGTTCTGCTGACATCTGGGAGTCCCCAGGGTGGAGGGAACCCCCAGCCCCTTCTGGCCTATCACTGGAGCTCAGGGCCCCCAGGAGCCTCCCTTCCCCCAGCCCTTTGTCAGTGGTTTTCTTCCAGCCCTGGCTTTGCACGTTGCACAGATGGGGAAAGAAGGGGTTCATTCCTTGCCTTTATGACCTGCCATGCCCATGGGCAGAGGGGCTCACTGGGACGGAAGTAACAGATGTCCATGGATTAAGGTGCACAGTGGAGATGGGGACATTGGGGCCCAGAAAGTGAACGGCCCCAGCTTTTTTCTCGGTCTTTAATTCCTGCTGGGTCAGGAGGCTGGAGCCCCCGAAAGCGTCTTCTCAAGGGGACCATAAGCATCATCCTGGCCCTCTGCCCCCACGCTAGAGACAAGGAGCCCAGGGCCTGGTGGTTCTAACTCCACTCTGCCACTTTCTCTCCTTCAGTGACCTGGGGCCAGTCTCTTACTCTGGCTGAGCCTCGGGTCCCTCCTGTCAAGGGGGTTACTGTGTGGCGTTTTATGAAACTAGAGTCAGTAGCCCAAGTGACCCAGGAATGTACTAGAATGCTTCTGAGGACGTTGACGTTTCTCACGCCCGTACCCCTCTCTCGTGCCTTCTCTCCCTGGTGGTAACCACAGGGATGCCTGCAGTTTGGGTGCCCTCGTGGTATGTGTGTGTCTGGTCTTTTCTTAGAAGTATGAGGCACATTCTACTTCGCGTGCCCCCCATGTGGTGTGTCTCTCCGAATGCTGGGATTTACGGACCTGCCCATCTTCCGAACCACCATGTGGCGTTCGTGGTGTGGCTCTGGCATGGTTTCCAGCATGTCTTAGATTCTTGGTGAACTTGAGCAGGCCTCCCTGCTGCTCCTGTGAGAACATTGTCCTGGGTGGGGGGGGGGGGAACGCTAAGGATTTTGTGGGAGTAAAATGAGAGAACATTCCGAGCGTGTGGCAGAAGTAGGGCACTCTGAAAGGTGCAGAGAAGCCCACACTTAGTGTTTCCCACTACGTGTGTTTTGTCTGCATTTTCTCACTGACCCTTGACATCTAAATCGCCTTGTTTCAGAAGAGCAGCACGGGGGCCCAGAGTGGTTCACCGAGGCGTCTGCTGTCGCTCGCTGCTGAGGCCAGCTGGGCGCCCTGACTCCCGGGTCTGGCCAGGTTCTGGGAATGGAGCATCCCTGCCCTGGATGGCCAGAGCCTGCTCCCGGCGAGGCCTGCCCACAGCGGCGCCGGACCCCCCAGGCACGCCCGGCTGGCCTGCCTCTGCACCGCGCGCCGGGCGGACAGAGCTCGCCAGGAATTTCCTGGGGCAGCTCCAGGCCAGACTGCTTGGGTGGAAGGGTTACAGGGTGGCTGGGTCGTGCCTCCACCCTTCTCTTCCCCAGTACGGCCCAGTCCCGCACCTTCTTGGGATCTAGAAGTTGTGCCGTGTTCTATGGGCATAAGGAGTTCGCTTTGAAACCCCGTGGCACCGACATCTGTTAGCTCTTAGAGAACAGAAACATTGACAAAGAGCTGCTGGGCAGGCGGTGGGGGGAAGATATTAAGCTCAGGAGTAGGAGTCTCAAAGACAAAGAGGAAAAACCCCAACCGAACTCCAGCCGGCTCCCAAGCCCTGCTTTGATGTGGTTTCCCGTCCCCGGAGGCCTTATAAGGCCTTATGCCTGCAGTTCGGGGCTCTGGGTTGGTGCTGGCTGCACACTCAGCACCCGGAGGAGCTGGCCTCTCTTCCTGGGGCCCAGCATGGGGCAGGGGAGCTGCAATGCCAGGACATGGGGGGGAGGAGGGGAGGAAGGGAGGCCTGGGCCCTGTGGCCTGAGAGGCCATGGAGCCTGGCCACTGGGCAGGGGCAGCCTGGCATCAGGCTGGGTGCAGCAGGAAGTCTGGAGATCTAGGAAGGCCTTTGATAACAACTTAGAGCCTAGTCTGAGGTCAACTGTCCTCAAGGCTAGAGGAGGGGGGCCGGGGACCAGGGGCCGGAGTGATGGCTGAGTAAAGGAAGAGTGAAGGGAAATCACTCACCCCACGCCCCATACTTGGGTTTCCTACAAGGCAGTGGGGGAACCAGGCATCTGCCTCCTGGCCCTGCTCTGATACTTACTAGCTGTGTGACCTTACGCGAGTCATTTAACCTCTCTGTGCCTCAGTTTGCTCATCTGCAAAGTGGGGAATAATAATGGTACGACCTCAAAAGATTGCCGTGAGGATTAGACACAAAGCATTAAAAAGAGTGTGCTGGGCGGGAGCGTGTTTCTCAGTGTCTTTGAGGGCGTCTTGGGGCTAGTGAGTCCTTGAGATTCTCTGAGCAATGTTCTGGTAGCTATTTGACAATTGGAGTAGAAGAAATAATAAACAATAACTACCGGTCTACGAAGCCCCAGTCGTGGTATTAGGTGTCACTTTAAGCGCTTTTCTGTGCAATGACTTACTTAACCCTCACACCCGCCCCGAGACGTCACGCGTGCTGTGGTCCCTGTGTACAAATGGGAGGCTGAGAACATTCCTTCACCCCCATGCTTTAGTTTGCATGAAGCCTAGCTGGGA
This sequence comes from Neogale vison, assembly GCF_020171115.1. Taxonomy (NCBI): domain Eukaryota; kingdom Metazoa; phylum Chordata; class Mammalia; order Carnivora; family Mustelidae; genus Neogale; species Neogale vison. The sequence goes on along the minus strand of NC_058097.1, from coordinate 32,202,946 downwards.
CTTGAACTGGGGTCTGCCTCCTTCTGCAGTGGGGCTCCTCGTGGGGCTCGAGGCAGTCAAGGGGTCTGAGTGCCTTCCTATAGGATGGTCCTGAGGGCCTGGCCCCACACCTTGTTTGTGGGCCCCCCATCCCCGGCCAGGGTTCTGCTGAGTCCCCAGTCTCGTGGGGAGGAGCTGGGGGCCTTTGAGACCTGCAGCAGCAGCAGGAGGCTGGGCCCCCGCCCACGGAGGTACAGCCCGGGCTGTTCTCCTTGCATGTCTGTAAGTGTGGTCCCTGGTCCCTGACAAGTGCCAGGACTCTTGGCTGTCTCTGTCCCCAGGCCCACAGGAGCCCTGATTCCACTGTCCAAGCTCGGGCCGGGCATCTGAGAAAACTGGCTGAAATCTTGGCTCTGCTGAGGATACAGAGCGGGTCACCTGGCCTTGTGGAGCCTCCTCCTCGCTTAAATACAGGGCTTTTGGGAATCTTGTTCCCTGGAGGTTCTTGGAAGAATTCCCTCGGTCAGTGCCTTATGCGCCGAGAGTGCTTGGTAAATGAGGCGAGTGGCTCTCAGTCCCTTTATCCCCTGTGTCCTCTGTCCCTTTAGGATTGATGACTCTTTGTAGAAAAAAAAGAAAGGGTAACAATTATAACTCTCACTTTACAAACCACAGATCATTTTTATGAGCGTTTATTCCTGGAGAGATGGAAAGTGCAGGGCAATGGTGAAAACTGAGGGAGATAATAAATTTGCTTACAGGGCACCCCGCATGGTGCCTGGCACTGAAGAGATGCCCGATAAGGTCCACTGCCCTGTCATTGCTGGGGTTTATCATTGTACCCATTTTACAGAGAGATAGACTGAGGTTCCTAGAAAGCAGTGGTTGGCCCCATGTCCAAGGGTGAGGGAGGCCATGGAATCAGGATGTGCTCCTGTGTCTGGCTCAACACTGCATTGCCTCTGGCTTAGTGATTCAAAGCTTGAGGACCGCAGACATGGTACTCCCGGGACCATCTGGTTTAGCAGATGAAATGAAATTTTTTTTTAAAGATTTATGGGACGCCTGGGTGGCTCAGTTGGTTAAGCAGCTGCCTTCGGCTCAGGTCATGATCCCAGCATCCTGGGATCGAGTCCCACATCGGGCTCCTTGCTCGGCAGGGAGCCTGCTTCTCCCTCTGCCTCTGCCTGCCTCTCTGCCTGCTTGTGCTCGCTCTCTCTCCCTCTCTCTCTGACAAATAAATAAATAAAATCTTTAAAAAAAAAAGATTTATTTTATTTATTTATTTTTAAAAGATTTTATTTATTTGACAGAGAGAGACACAACAGGGGGAACACAGGCAGGGGGAGTGGGAGAAGCAGGTTTCCTGCTGAGCAGGGAGCCTGATGAGCCCAGGCAGGACTTGATCTCAGGACTCTGGGATCATGACCTGAGCCAAAGACAGATGCTTAACGACTGAGCCACCCAGGCCCCCGTGAGATTTATTTTAGGGAGAGAGAGAGAGAGCACATGCATATGCTCAAGCAAGTGGTGGGAGGGGCAGGGGGAGCATCTCAAGCAGACTCCCCGCTGAGCACAAGAGCCCCGTGTTGGGACTTGATCTCGCCACCCAGGAAATCACGACCTGAGCTGAAGCCAAGAGTTGGACGTTCAACCGACTGCCCCACCCAGGCATCCCGGAGGAGATGGATTTTTGTCAGTGGACCCTGGTGCTGGGGAGCTTTTACGGTTCTACAGAGCAGGATAGGGTTTAGCCCGAAGAGACCGACCCCTGAAATTGCCAGAGCTCTGCTTTCCTATGCAGAGACATGACTTTACTGTGTCAGAGAGGTCGGTCCTCCCCGCAGACAGTCCTCAGAACGTATGATACACACCGCGAGGCATCGTTATCGGGGTTCCAGACGGCTACTTTCTTGGGGATGGCGTTGGAGTCTCTAAATGCCTCCAAGCGTGCTGGTAGGAAGATGCACGCTCGCGAAGGGGTGCCTGACAGGTCCTGCCTGCCTCATTGGGAGCGATCAGGGTGGCGGGCCGAGGTCAGCGCCGAGCCCCCACTTTCCAGAAGACCTCAGCGTGATCCCCTTAAAGCCAGTCGCCTGGGAGGGAGTGCTGCCTGCCAGCCTGTCTGGGGGAGGCGGCATCCGTCTTCCTCTGGCATGAAAGATGGGCTCTAATTGGCTGCCGGAGTGTCCCAGCCATCTAATGATGCCGCCCCAACGCGTGCCTTCCCTGTCACCCGCTCCCAGCTTCCCTGTCAACTCCGGTGCTGTTAACAAAAACAGCCAGTTTACAAGCCCAGGAAGTGTTCGGTGATTATGGTAATTGGCAGAGGAGGGGGGAGAAAACGCCTGGGCTCCAGGAATCAAGGAGCCTGGTTTTGAAGTCAGTGGGACGTCAAAGGTCTGAATGACCACATTTTCACAACCTGCCAGAGGGGGGAGGTGATTTGGAAGAAGAGGTAGAATGGAGAACACCAGCCCTAATCCATAAAATGTTAGCTGTTGATCCTTTTAAAACAAAACAAAACAAAACAAAACAAAACAAGAGACTTCTCTCCAGCTGTGTCCAGCTGATAAGATCAGCTCTACCAAGCATGATTCTGGTTTCTTTCATCAAGATAAGCACTGGTGTTTCTGTTAAGTATCTGAGGTGCTTGGATTTTTCAAAGAGAGGGTGCATTCTCTTTTTCTTTCTCTTTGCACTTTTTGTTTTTGTTTTTGTTTTTCCAAAAAGAGAAGCTGGTGACAGCTGCTGAGTTTGTTTTTTTTCTTTTTTTTTTTTTTATTGCTTGTCATTTTGTTTTTCCAAGAAGCACTGCCAAAAGCGTTATTGTGGCATCAAAAGAGATAAGGCAGAGTAATCCTCCCAAACTTTGTCTCTCTGCCGGAAGAGGAGCCTTTCCCAAAGTGGGTTCCTCAGAATACGAATTCCACGTGATGCTTTTTGAGACACAAAACTCCATGGTCTCAGAAGATTTGAGGAACGCAGTAGAAGTTAACCGTGTGGATATTCAGTGTCTGTTACCATAGTAAATGCTTCAGTAAGGGATCAGTCTGACATGAAAACAATCTTTTTTTTTGATCACAGAACTCTTAATGGCAGAGTCCCAGTAATGCAAAAGATGGTCTGACAAGTGCTGATCTTGCTTCTTCTATATATCTAGGGTCCTCCTGCAGGGGTAGGGCAAGATAGGTAGCCTCTTTGTGGACATTTCAGAAACTTCACAGCCCATGGGCTAACCAGACTCCCCTTGTCAACCTGACAATGCCTGAGTGACAGCCTGACCAGGCTGGTGGGGAGAGACTCGGCCACTGGGCATCCTGAACTCACACGTGGAGCACAGGGCAAGGCTATGAAAGACCAGGGTAGGTTCTAGAAGGTGTGTGCACTGGGGAGAGGTGGCATGCATGTCCAAAGATCACTCAGGAGGCTGAGCATGCAGTTTGCTGAATGTGATGCTGGAGAGTCAGGAGTCATGTTAGGAGCAGTAGAGACCCACTCCCGTGCACACCAGGCCCTCTTTTTTTTTTTTTTTTTAAAGATTTTATTTACTTATTTGAGAGAGTGTGTGTAAGTGAGCACAAGTTGGGAACAGAGGGAGAAGGAGAAGCAGACTGCCCATTGATCAGAGAGCCCAAGGCGGAACTCGAACCCAGGATCCCAAGGTTGTGACCTGAGCCGAAGGCAGATGCCCAACTGACTGAGCCACCCAGGCGCCCCCACACCAGTCCCTCTTGGCAAACCCATAGAGACAGCCTGCCTGGGACCCTCTGCTGGGGGAGGGAGTCCCACTGAGATCCCTTCCTGGGACCCACAGGGGTGGCTTGTTAGTCCTGAGTCCACCAAAATTAACTCTGAGGGATAGAGCAAGGACGTTTTCTCATCTTGTCTCTGTCTTTTTGGTGGAACTTCCTTTCTGAGAGAGAAGTGTGCAGTACCATAGTGAGCTATAGGCTGAGAAAACCTACTTCTTAAAAGGCATGGTGACAATCCACTTTTCAAGCAAGAGTATCCACCAGAGTTGACCTAGATTCCCATCAGAAGAATCAGGGCAGGACCCCTGCTTCCTTGTGACCAGCCAGGCACACGTTCGGGACACCATCCCAATACTGGGTTCCTCCTTGACTCTGTCGGGTACTTACTTAACGTCCCTGCTTTGTCTTCCTCTAGGTGCTCGTGGGTGACGTTTTCAGAGAAACGCTCAGTGAGGAGGAGGAGGAAGACTTTCGGCTAGAAGGTACTAAAGTTCGTCACTCTTCCCCCAGGGGCACTGTGAGATGGGGAAGGGGGCATCCGGTCTACCGCGCGCCCTGGGCACCCTCCGGAAAATCTGCAGACCAGGTGGAGGACGGGACCCCAACTGTCAGTGCGGATGGTAGGGTGACAAGCAAGAAGGGAGTGTGACTCTTCATGGGTCCGCGCCCAGAGTGGAGCTGGGCTCCTGAGGCTCACGTCCTGGCTCCGCTCCGTATTGGCCGGGGAACCTTGGATACGTTGTTTCAGCTCAGCTTTCCCACTGGGGGGAGTGACCATAAGGTAAGCACTACGTAAAGTAGCCGTCCTATTTCTCCGATTCTCAGTTTGCATCACTCACTTGGAGCACAAGCTTGCCTACCAACAGCCCCCCACTGCCCCCTCCCGTCTCACGTCTGTAGCTCCTGCTCTTGCCTTTGTTCGAGGGGAGGCCCCTGTTGTAGAAGGACTAGGATCCTGGAGCAGAGGGCTGGCGGGCCACAGGCGCCCTCACTTGACTTTGGGCAGGGCGCGCCACCTTCCTAGAAGAGGCTTGGTTTCTGCATTTAGAGAGTGGGAACGAGAGCCTCCTCCCTGCTTTAGTCCCTGTGCTGGTCCGAAGGACAGACGGCAGCATTTGCTAAGTGGGATGGCATTTATTTCCATTTTGTACTCAGGGAAGAGCATCACTGAACTGGGGAAGCCTTAGGTTGGTAGGAGCCTTGCGGTGGAGGTGAGGATGGGCAGCTCGCAGGAGAGCGGCAGTGGGGGTGGGGGAGGGCAAGAGTCTTGGCGGGGAGGGGGATCTAGGCCTTGGGGCCCTCTAGGGCCTTGAGAGGAGAGCAGACAGTGCCAAGAGTTTCTCGAGGGGAGCCTGGGCCAGGCCTGAGGACCGTGGCCATGTGCCGCCTGTGAGCTGTCAGCCCCGGCCATCTGCCCTCAAAGAGGTCCCCCAGCTCGTGTGCACGTTAGACTTTGAGAAGCAGAAGAAGACTGTTTCGAGAGATTCACTCAGTTGCCCAGGAGTTGGAGGCAGGCTGGGACTCAGGGATCTGTCGCACTTCGCTCAGATACAAGCAGGTCCTGAATCAAGGGTTGAGGGGAGTCCCGTGGACGGAAGACTTTGTGCGGGCTGTGGGCCATTCACCTGCGGCGCTGGGGGTGCCACTCAGAGCCTCTGCTTTGCTTCTGTCATTCCCCTTGGCTCCACCAAGCCTTCCCCCTCATCTTTGGCTCCATAGAGAGATGCCAGGAGTTGGTGCTTTGAGATCTGGGGGGGTCAGGTAAAGTTGGGCAGGATATAAGCCCTGGCGGTTCAAGTGACCCCAGACATTGATTCCATGGGCTTCGTTTCTCATTCCAGTTATATATTCATTTCCTGCTCATTCGCATAGTGACTCATTACCAAGTTCCTTCTCTTGTTCATGCATCCCTCCACCTGCTCCGTCCATCCCCCACTTGCTACCCATCCAACCAGCCACCCGTCCGCCTGTCCCTTCATTCACCTATCCCTCACCCCTCACTGACCCACCACCCACCCACCCGCTGGCCATGCCCCACCCATCCATCCATCCATGGGTCTCCCTCCTCTCCTGTCCCCCGTCCCCCAGCCCGGCCGTTCTGAGTCATCCATATTCCCTCCTCTGCCCGAGTGTTTGTCCCCCGTCCTTTATCGCTTCATCCATTCATCCACTGACCCATCTTCCACTCGTCTGTCTGTCTGTCCCTCTTGTACTGAGCCCCTCATTACTGCCCCAAACGAGGCCCTTCTCTGTCCATCGCAGCTCCGTTTACAACCGTGTCATTGACTTCAAATGAGAGGTCTTTCCCCGCAAACAGACACGGAATGGCCTACCCGTGGAATCTCCTTCCCTCTGGAGGGGAGGGTAGAAGGAATGCTGGCCTGAGGAGCGTCTAGACCGGGCTTCCCTCAGCTCTGGTCACAGCCCGCTGCGGATCGTGGCCAGGTCCCCCCAGCTCTGCGCCTCATCGCCCTCTGTCACCTGATGAGTGGGGACGTGGAGCTGGGCTTTGTGGGTGCGCAGAGGATGTGAGCTCCTCACAGGGAGAGGGAAGCCCTGCGGTGGGGAGAGGGCAGCGCTTACAAACATTGGCCGATGGATCGGGGATGAAGGTGGGGTGCCCAAGGTGTCCCAGCTCCTGCTGGAGAAACGGTGTCAGCTTAACTGCACTGGGGCTGACCCCATGGCCCACCAGCAGCATGCCAGGCTCAGAGGGTGGCCCAGGCACCTTGCTAGTCCCTGGTGATGTCCAGGTGCCACCACTCAGGAAGGAGGGGATTGGGAGCCACTTTCCTGCCTCACTTTCCCCACTAGGGGGACGGACTAAGTTGTGGGTGGTGTAGGTTTTTGGCTTCTTTCTTCAAACAACAGTTTACACAGAAGCAGAGAACATAAAACATCAGGCTGCAGAGAAATGCAGTGTGCCCTGGCCAGTATGTTTTACACAGAGACGATGCTCTGTGTTTCCTACGTGTGTGAGTGCAGACCGCGTGCGTGTTACTGTGTGGCTGGAGGGCTCGACAGGCAAAGATAGGAGCTCCTTTTGGACCTGGCAGGAGGATACTAAAACCGGAAAGAGCTCTCCAAGAGGACTGTAGTGTTAATGGGGATGAATGTTTTAACTTTCCCAAGAAGAATGAATTGAAAGACTCACGGCAGATTTTAAAAAGTGAATGATGAGTAGATGAGGTGGGAAGAGAGGCTGCTCAGGTTTGCACCGGGGCCGGCCTGCCTGGCTCCGACACTCCTGGGAGGGATGCTGGGCCCATGACTGTCTGTGGTTCCGTGGTCACCCATGGCCACGGCCGCGGCCACAGAGAAGCATCCACCTGGCCCCGGGGCATGTCCCTCTGTGGTCCGGGCCTAGCTAGAGCACTCCGGATCCTGAATCTCTTCTTTGTCTTCCTGTTGGCCAAGTTCATTGCCTCTTGGCAGGCTGGAGGGCTGTTTAAGGGAGAAAAAAGGCCATCTGAGGCGTGAAGATAAAAAGAAGTCTTTTAGCCATCCCCGGAGAGGCCGGCTTCAGCTCCTGCGTTGTTATGTAAAGCCGGCCCTAATCCAGCATCTTAACCGCCTTAACTGGCCAGCTGGGAGCTTGCGGGATGGCAGATTAAGTCTGGGCTTGGTGCGAGGGCTGCGGAGCTCCTTTTGAACTGTGGAGAGAACAAAGTAAACATCAAAAGTCCCAAGCTCCAAGAGCTGGCTGGGCGTGGCAGGGGCGGGACACTCGGTAGGCTTTGCAGAGGAGGAGGGGAGAGGGGACCCTCCCTCTGCTGACCCAGCAGGGGTCTGAGCACAGGGGAGGGACACCCCACACTTCACTGGGTCCCCACCTGGCTTCCCTATCTCCTGGTCGGTTGGGACAGGTGGTGGCAGCCCATGGCTTGTGGCCTGAGGTGCAAATTGTTGGGCAGGACCTCCTTACCCCGAATGCCCCCCTCCCCAGAATTGCTGTGTCTGGGGGTGTCCTCCCCACACTTAGGGCAACTTTTGCTCTGTGCCCTTGACAAGGGAAAGACCTATACATGGCCACAAGTCCCTCCTCCCTGGGTCCCCTCTCTCCCTTCCACTCAGGGATGTTCCCACCCCTCCCAGAGGCTTGATTCTGGTTTCTGGCCACAGACTCCCAACACCGTGTCTGTTTCCTATCCTCCAACCTCCCCCCTTGGGGCTGGAAGCAGGTGCATTGGTGTCTGTCTGGCATCTCTAGAAAGCTGACTCCAGAGGGCTTGAAGTCAGGTGACACTTCCCCCTAGGAGCCCAGGCCCTTCCCCCAGCCTGGGTTTGGCCTGACTGGGCCCCTGGGGGTCCTCACTTCCCTGGCCCCTGGATGGATTCACTAGGATGGAGGGCCTTGCCAAGCAGGGTGGTAGTGGTGCTGGGGGGGCCTAAGGCCCTGGGGGTCTGCGTAGCCCCCACTCTGAGCTCAGGACCCATCTGACTCCCCATGGCACCCAAAATTTGTCTCCCTACCACCACCTCCGAATCTGCGAGAGGCACCTTGCTACCTTTATTCAGGCTTTTGGGGGATTTGCAAGTCGGAACCCGGATGCGGCCTGGCTTTAACCGGCACCGTCTGGGTGACTCTGGGTGAATCTGGTTTTCATTTTCCTTGTTGGGGGTCATTGGAGCCCTCGTGCAGGGTGCCCGGGAGGACGGTGAGGTGGCTTACGCGAGCACGGAGAGGATCGTGGTACGGAGTAAGTGCCCAGCGTACGGGAGCTGGCAGGAGTCTTGTTGTTCCACGGGTCCCTTCTTGAAGAGGAGCCAACTGGTGTTTATAATTATTTACTAGTCCAGATCAAAGAAGACCTATTTTCAAAGCTTCTCTAATCCTATTAGAACCTCTCCTTCCCCTCCCGGTGCGTGACACAGAGTCTGGTGTGCTTTACGTGCTCAGTACATACTCCTGGAAGAATGAAGTCAACAGCACCAAGTCCCTGAAGTCAGGCAGTCCCCTCCTTCGGGCCCTCCGGGCAGGTCCCACATACTCCCCCTTGACCCCTGTCCCTTCGTCCCGGCCCTCAGGTGTGACGTATCCACCACTCACAGACCCGAGGAGCCCTCAGGAGGCCATGGGTCCTCCTCATTTGTAGTTGGAAAACCGAGGCCCAGAGAGGGGATGTGACCTGTCCAAGGTCACACAGCAGACTGAGAACAGAACTCGGGCCTCTGGCAGGGTGTCACACGAGGGATGCGGGAGGGGCCGTGCAAGTTTCTGGTAGTGGCGCCCAGCCAAGAGGTAAAACCCGGTGAAGGGTAGAGGGTGGCATGTCCCCCTCTGAGGAGGTGATTGTCAGCCGAGATGCAGGCGCCGGGAGGACGCCAGCCACGGAGGGCGGGAAGGGAGAGCAGCCAGGAGGAGCAAGCAAGCAGAACCCCCAGGGAGAAAGAACCTGGGGTTTGGGGAAGCACAGAAGGGGGGCCTATGCAGCAGAAGGGGACACTGGGGATGAGGGTGGGCGAGTCAGCAAGGGCGGGGACCCCGTGCCTGCTTGTAGGCTGCTTTTGAAGAGAAAGCACTGGATACTTGTAAGCTGTGCTTAACAGAGAACTTGCGGCATCTTGAACGATGGGCCCTGTGGCAGGAGGAGGAAGGAGGCCATGGCAATGACCGGATTCCAGCCGTGTGGGCCAGGGTGATGGCATCGGCCTAGCGTGGGGGACATAGGGCTGGAGAGAAGTGGGTGGGCCTGGGGGCTGGCGTGGGAGACGGGAGGAGGGGGAGGGGGTAGATGAAGGGAAGAAAGGGATCTTGGGCTACCCCTCCCCCCACCGTGGACTCCTGGCTTCAGGACCAACGGCAAGGCGGGGGCCCCTTCCGAGGTGGCATTTTGGTCTGGCGACCGTGAAGGCTGACCCCCGGGGGGCTGTGGGACATCCCAGGAGAGATGCCGAGTAGACAGACGGTTGGACACGGAGTCTGGAGGTCGGGGAGCAGCTGGGAGGGGGGAGACAGCGAGAGCATGGGAGAGGGAGGACGTCTCAGGACCTCTCCCCTGCAAAGTCCTGTCAATCACTGGGGCTGGCCGGTGGTTCCCTGGAAGTCGGAGAGGAGGAGGAGGTGACCAAGGAGCAGCAGGATCCCCCCCCTCCTCCGCCGCCCATGGAGGGCAGGCAGCCCACACCCTGCTGGCTGTGTGCTCTCAGTTCAGAGCCTGTCCTCCGGTGAGTTTCAGCGAGCCGAGCCGGACTCCACCGGGCGGCGGCAGTCCCCCCCAGCGGCCCGGGTGACAGCGGCTTCTCTCGAGTCTGTTTTTCATAAAAGCTCAGCTGGAACAGTGGAAATTCTGACTCGTGTCAGATACCGAGGAGGCTTTAGTAGTTTCAAGTAGCTCGGGGTTAGATTTTAAAAGTTGAATTTCATCACATGTTTTAACTTGGGCGGGGAGTAGAAGGGACATGGTATTTTTAGCCCAAAAAAGCTTTTTTCTCTTTCCTGCTCCCTCGCTGCCGGCGTTCCCCCCTCCCTCCCTGAACAGATGTTCCGTTTCAACCCGATTCAAACCTCAAAGCACAGTGGCCATCAACCTTAGGCTCTGATGAGGGGAAAGGCCAGAATGCTATTTGTTGGGAAGGATTTTTTCTTTCTTTCTTTCTCTTTTTTCCTTTCTTTTCTCCCCTCAGTCATAGCTGGTTCTTAAATAAGATCTCCCTACAGTAAAATGCAGCCTGGGAGGGAAGACCGTGGAGGAGGAAAACCCAGGCTGGCATGTCTGGAATCAGGAAGGGATAGACACCCACTGGTAGAAAGTGCCAGAAACTACCTTGGGGAATCCTGCCTCATTAGGTCAACTCCTCTTTGGGCGGTGGTGGTTTTTGCCTTGATAAGCAGGGGCTCAAAGTTAAGTTGGGATTCTTGGGGTTCTTTGGACATTCAACTCAAATGTGCCAAAGCTTTGGCTGGCGATCTTGAAAAATCCTAGCGTAGATCTTGCCTAAAAAGGGCCAGCTGGATCCTGGGGCTCAAACCATGTCATCCACACCCATATCCACTCCCTCCCTCTCTCTCTCCTTCCCTCTCTCACCTCTCCCTCTGCCCCTGTGTTTGTCTCTCCCACTAAGGTGGCCAAGGGCAGCTACCCAACTCTGGGCACTGCCATCGTCTGAGCCCAGCTGCGTCAGGTGGAGGACAGCCCCCAAGTCTCAGTACTTGTTGCAACAGTTTGCTTCTTGCCAGGTGGATCTGGGTTGTGTGGCCCCTGACCTTCATCCCGTTTGGGGGCCGTCTTTAAGAAAAGAATACAGGGGTCTCTTATTTATTGACTGGTCTACACAGTTCTTTGATAACTCTGAACCAGATGTCAGGTCCATCCGGTAAACTTAAATAAATATATCTCCAACTCAACCTTCCCTTAGCTCAATTACAGAGACGCCTCTTTGCCCTGACACTGCGTGATGCATTAGGACATTTGGGAGTCAGAATGGAAAGGGATGGTGGTTGTAACCAGTTGAGGTTCAAATGCCTAATTTTGAAAGAATCCGAGAACCCAATGACTATGGGAACAGGGGGCCAGGGCCCATTCAAGTGAAGGTCCCACGGGCTCTGCATCTCTGGCTTCAGGATGCACCCTCTGGTACTGACCTAGGAGCCCCCCAAGTGGCCAAACAGGATGAAATTCATGGTGTCAGGGCTAGGTGCTGGGTGCATCCCCAAAGCCGGGGTGGGGTCAGCCCTCCGTAAACCATGTGGATTGAGATAGGAGAGGGGTGACCCACCAGAGGAAACCCAAAATGCTCTTCTCAGAAGGGGGACGAGGGTGGCAGGACACGCGGGAGCAGGTCTCTACTATTGGGTGATGGAATGGAGAGACCAGGGGCTGGGGAGTCAGGAAACGGGAATTTTCATTCTTCTCTTTCTACACTTTCTGGGTTCAAATCCCACTTGTGCTACTGACTGTTGTCTCATTTTGATGATGATGGTGAGGAGGAGGATGTGGGCAGTGTTGATGCGCCTAGATATGGTGTGACAGGCTCTATGCCATCTCTTGGGGGCTACTTGAGGAAGATCAAATTAACAGAAAAATGATAATGTGGAGTAAAATGGACTCACTGAGTAGGGAACCCTAACCTAGCCCCTGGGGGCTTGTAGGCAGCTTCTCGGAAGTTGGAGGGCCTAAGCTGAGGACTCGAAGAGTAAGCAGGAGCCGGCAAGCCGGGACGAGTGTTCTTGGCAGGGATAACAGCAGAGAGCACGGCTGGGTCAGAAACGAAAAAGCGGATTAGTGGAGAGATGGGGCCGGGAGACGGCAGCAGGCAGATCAGTTTTAGCGGCAAATACATGGCTCCGTCCGTTTTGTTTCTTAAGGTGAGTTTCCTCTTTAGGAAGATACAAACAGGAACTTACCTGGCCTGGTCTCCGTAACAGGCCCTAAGGGAATAAAGCACATACCCACTAACCTCATCAGCCCACTGCTGTGCCCGTGAATGAACAGATTTGCGCATCTCTCGGACCCTCGCTCCCGCAGGAGAGCCTTGCACAAATGATGCGAGAAACCATTTGGCCTGGAATGCACATATGATATCTTTCTCTTTTTGCTGGCAGTCCATTTACCCGCCTAATTATATTTGGCAAAGGCTAATATTAAAATTCATCTGCATTCCCTCTAACAGCTGCTGATGGAGGGCTGGGGAGTCAGAAACATCCTGGCAAGCCACCCCGAGACTAAAATATTTGCAGCAGATAATCTGCATGCGGACAATTGAGAAGAGCCTGTGAAGACATTAGGGCAGGTGTCCAGACTCCAGCAAGGAAGCTCTGGCTTGTGTTAGATCTTACGTCGTCGTATCGACTGAGAATAATGTGGCAGGTAACTGGGCGGAGAGAACTGCCCATCCGTGTGTTAGTCATTTCTGGTCTCAAGGGGTGGGAGGGGGTACTGATAATAATCATAACAGGATTTCAGATTTGTCCCTACTTCCTAAGTTTGTGATCAACCAGGCCTTTCTGGATCATGTTAAAATATGCCAATGTTTGCTCCTCTCATCCAGAGTTTGAATTTTAGCCTAAGTATGGGATTCAGGAACAGACTTGCCGCTTCCAGCCACCCCCTTTCTCGCGCAGGGTCCCAGTGTCAATCAAGGCAGAATTTATGGTGTGTTTGTTATGCAGCTGGCGTGGATTGGCTGCCCTGTGCTTCTGCTGTGGGCATCCTAGGGGCGCTAGCTGGCGGGACCCCGGATCCCAGGAGACTTGCAGTCTAGCCGCCAAGGATGTGGCAGGCTCCTGGGAAAGAATGGAAGATCCCAGATGAGATTGTGCAGAATGAAATGCTGGGCTTGATGGGAAGAGACCGCACCCGGCTTGCAACAAATGGATTCATGCAAAGTAGAGAAAGGAGCTTCCCCCCATCCCCCAACCCCCACCTCAAGACACCTTTCTGCCATCTGTCCCCAAAAATGTCACTGGCAATATACAAGCATATGAGGTCCAGCCTGTGAATGGTGCCCCCTAGGATTGTACAGTGCATACCCTGTTTCTCAGATGACCCTAAGCCTACCCCCTCACCCCCCTGGGAAGAGCCCTGAGGGGCTGGTCCTGCCTGGGGGCCAGGGAGGGTGGGGCTGCGGAAAGGCAGATCTGTTTTACTTTATAGCCATCTTCTTGGCTGTTGGCAGCTCGGGCTGGGTGGGCTGTGCCATCCTGCTCCCTGGGTCACTGCTATTTGCCAGGCTAAACAGGCTGGAGGAAGTGACTGGGGCTCTCCCAGCCTGTGGTCCCAAATGAGCTGTTGATGCCTCCCATTGGGACTGTGGGTGCGGGGTGAGGGCTGGGAGTCAGACCTTGTGATCACCCCCAACGACCAACCCGACCATCCTCACTCGGGTCTTTCCTTGCTCCTCGGGGCTGCTCTGTACTCTCTTCTTTCCCTCTCTTCCTCCCCAGCCTCCTCTTCTTTTTAAACTGGGGGAGGGACAGGGAAGAGACTGTCTTTGATCTCAGTGGAGGAAAAAAGTCTGTTCTGTTCAGGCTTTTGGCTAACACAACAAACAGTGTTTAAAATTTAACTTTGCTTAATTAATTAGTAATTCTGTTTAATGCTGTCTGATCTCCCTCCAAAAGGTATTTTGAAGCTTGAGAAGGGAACATCAAAGGGAGCCGGGTGAAGATGGTCAAGTAATGCATTTAATCTGGCAGTTGCTGGGGGTGGAGAGATGCCAGGTTGGGAGCTAATGTGGGAGAGAGCCATCATCTGGTAAACACAGCCAGCAGGCTCCTCGCAGCCGTGGTGTGAGAAGGGACAGGGAGCAGTTTCCAAAGAGAAGGAGCTCTACACACCGCCCCCAGACTCATCTGAGCAGAGAACTGGTTTGAAGAAATCAGAGTTGACATTTTCTTTCTTCCATGCCTACTGTGTATGGTTGGGCAGGTTGTGTACTGCACAAGAGTTTCCTGTTATGCAGGTGAGCACCTGGTGAAATCCAGCCTGCACCCTGTTTATCAGGGTACCCTGGTGGGAAGGGTACCTAAGCGCAGTTCATAAACTTTTCTATAAAGGGCCAGCAGAGTACAACTTTTAGGCTTTGTGGGCCATATAGTCTCTGTTGTGATTACCAAACTTTGCCATTGTAGAGTGAAGCAGCTATACACAGTGCATATGAACGTGACTGTGTCCCAATAAAACTTTATTTACAGAAACAGGCCGTGCGGTGGGCTGGGTTTGGCTCACAGGGCATAGCTTGCCAGCCTCTGTTCTAAGTCATCTAAGGGTACGTTCCAGGCAGTGATGTGAATGTAGGATATAAAATCAGAATATGAGTCTTTGAACTTGAAGGCTTTTCTTGCCTCCTCACTCCATTCCTCCCCTTCCTTTTTCTGCTGTTCCTCCAGCTTTCCTTTCTCTTTCAAATTAGCAGCATCTCCTGTTGTTACTGTGAGTGATTAAAGAATGCTGAGTCCCTCTGAAATTTTGCCCCCCAGAAGATCATCTCTGGGTTGAGCCGGAGTAGGAGGGTGCGAATGGGCTCAGAATGTGGTGCCAAAGCCCATCTCGACAGAAATGCCGTTCTCTTTGCTGGTGGGTGGGACCTTGGCAGCCCGAAGTGGGTACTGTTTACCCTTCCTGTGCCTGCCTGTGAGCCCAAGGATGGATGGATTGGGGGGGGGGGTTGTGCTATGCAGGGATGGCAGGACTGGGTGTTGGTTGATGTTTGTTTGAGAGGCTTCACATGTGGGTTTGCAAACAGGGCTGAGTCCCAGCCCCTGCCTGTGGCCCTGGGCTCTGCTAGGCTTTCCCAACATCTTTGATACTTCCTCTGGCCATTGGGTGGGGAATAGCAACAGGGGGAAGGGCCTTCTTCGGTGGGGGTGGAGGGCACTGACTGTCCTTGTTCCTGGCCCCCGGGGCCCTGGGGAAGGATGGCTCCTGGTCCTACCACCCATCTGTGGCTGACCCCATGGGTGTCTGGGGGGTGGGCGTTCTGAGCTGGGATGGGATGAGGGACCCCCTTGGTGAAGAGAAGGCAATCCAGACTATGGTAGTCTTTAGAGAAGACACAGAAAGATGGTGATTGGCCGGGGGTAGGGGGTGCGTTTTCTACCCTGTTGGGTGAGGAGGAAGGAGGGGAGGCGGGGAGGGCCTGCGTGTAGGGAGGGGTGCTCCAGAGAAGGAGGGAGCAGGGACAGAGCTTTCTTTTCTTTGGGTTTTATCAAGTGGAACTTGAAAGGCAGTGTTGAACCTGAAGGTGGTTTTCTGATAACTTCTCTTTGAACTTGAAGTTTGGTTTCGATAAGCCTGGCTGGCTTACATCTCCAGCCAGGACCTCTGTGGAGGGAGGCTGCAGCTTTGAAGATGGAACTGGGCTTTGTTTTCCTTTCTTCTTCCCCCCACCACCCCTGCAGGGGGGCTGTGCCGGCCAGGAAAGCACCACGGTTTCTCCAATGGAGCGGTGTTGGGGTGAGGGCGACCATCTGGGTCTGCGCTATCAGCCGGGACCATGGCTCCTCTCCATCTTTGGCAAACCCGGCTTTTACTGAGCACCTGTTAAGGAGGCACTCTCCTCATTGCCTTCCCCCCACCCCAATAACCCTGTGAGGAAGAAACCATCTCAACCCCACTTTCCCTACGAGGAGACTGAGATCCAGAGAAGCCCAGTGCCTTGCCCAACATTGTCCAGCCCATCAGCAGGAGCAGGGTCACGATATGGGTCCAGAGTATCAGTCCTCTCAACCAGATGCTCACGCCCAGCTCAGCTGCACCCACCGGAGACGTTCGGGGCCCCTAGAGCTGAGGGCCGGGCATGGGGAGAGACCCTGCTCCCTGACTTGCTCTGATGAGCTTCTAGACCTTTTTGCCTTCTAAATGGGAGTGGCAGTAGTACCTACTGCTTTGGGGCCTGGTACCCCATCAGGTTCCATGATGGTGGCTGCTCTGGCTCAGTGGGGCTCTGGCAGATTTGGGGTGGGGGAATCAGGGTGGCCCAGGCTGCGTGCTCGGCTGTCCTTGGGTCACTGGCTCATTGACTTCCTGACTGCCCCGGGACTCAGTGTTGCACTGGACTGGCTTGCCTCCTGGCTCTGGCAGTGTTTGCTTTGGAGGAGCAGGGAGGACAGGACCTGGTTTTATCCCCTTGATCAGAAGTGGTCAGCGTCAGTCACCTTTCCCCACCCTGGGGGCCTCTGAGGAGTTGGATCTTCTTTTAGGTTTGTCCTTATTAGCCTGATTCTGTGAAAGCTCTGGGACAGAGCTGGGGTCCATGGCTGAGACAGGGTCTCCAGCTGGATATCTGACGGCTCAAGGGAGTTGTCACCTTGCTCTGGGGGCATCATGGGATGAGGGGGTGGTCCCCTTGCATCCCTCTGGGTGTACCTGGAGTGAAGAGAAAGAAGGGGGCACTCAGGTCCCACTGGGAGGGGAGCGGAGGCTGGAGTCAGGTCAGTCTGTTACGGCCATGGCCTTCCTGTCCCTCTGGTGACCCATCTGGCATCTCCCTCCCTGTCCTGTTCCCCAGTCCACGCTGCCTATGTTTGATATGATGTGTTTCTGTCATTTTGCATTCCCAAAGCCTCCGTTTTGAGGAAACTTGGCTACCAACTGTGCTGATTCCCGAGAGACTGAGTGGGGAGGGGACCTCATTCCCCTGACTGCGCCCACTTGCAGCCGCTGGGACCCTGTGTGCTGGCCCTGGGCTCTTGGCCCTCGCTCACTGAATCCACTCTCCCCTCTGGGGAGGGGACTGCTCTGGTCCGGGTTGTACAGCTGAGATGTCTAGAGAAGTTACACGACTTGCCCTGGGTCACACAGCTTTTTGGAGGACCCAAGCAGAGACCGTGGGTGCTTCTCAGGCCGCCTGAGGGAGGCCCCAGCTTTCCCTCAGGCCTCCTGACCAACTCCCGGCAAGCCGTTCACTGGGCCCTGGCACATGGCCCCTTTGAGGAGGCCAACATGTCAGCAGGGAAGGCACTGAGACTGTGTGGAACGTCGCCGCGGTCTGCGAGCTTCCCGTCCACCTGCCTCTGGTCTGAGTGCCCTGGCCGACCACAGGCTACTTGTCTGTGCTGTGTAGTTGGGGCAGGAAATGGCAGCCTGGAGGCGCCCTGGGGTCATCTGAGTGGCTGGCATGGGCGAGCTCTGGGGCGTCCCTCCGGCAGCCCCGGACATTCCCCAAGGCCAGAAAGCAAAGTGACTTTGATCTTAGTGCATGGGCAGGCCAGGAAGAGGTCCAGTCCCCAGAATGAAGCCCCAATGGGGGCGGAGGCCCCAAGGCCCAGCTGGGGACCGTCCTCACGCTGTCTCACTTGCTCTCCCCGCAGTGGCCCTGCCTCCTGAGAAGACAGACGGGCTGGCCAGCGGAGACGAGAAGAGGAGGGAGAAGGTGAGCGAATCTTGCCCAGGCTCCAAGAAGCAGCTGAAATTTGAAGTAAGTACCCTTTCCCTGCGCTGGGCTCTGGAGAGAAGTGTTTCTGTCCCCTTGGCGGGAGGGAACAGAACTTCCCTCCTTTTCAAGGAGGGAAGCTGAGGCCCGGGCAGATGCAAAGGCCTTTCACCTCCTGTGTGACCCACTGCCCTCTGTGGGAGGTTTGTCCCTCCCCGTCTGGGGCTGCTCCAGCTCTGCACCGGCCCCGGGGACTCAGCACGGCCATCCCACTGGGCTGTGTCCTGGCAGTCTGGGGAGGACCTGAGCGGGGACCTGGGGATTGGCTGGCCCCGGCGCTGCCATTACCGTCTGAGGTCATTGCCTTCCCTTCTGGGCCTCGGTTTCCCCGTAACTGGAAGAAGCCTCTGATTTGACTCCTGGAGCTGTTCTGGGGAACATGGCAGGGCTCTTGGGTAGACTGGATGCCAAGGCAGAAGGCCTTAGGCAGGTCCCCGGCCCTATCTGGGACTCAGATGCCCTGTGTGGTCAACAACTAAAGGAACATGTCCTCCTCGAGCTTGTAGTCCGTCCATCCTGCCCCATCCCAAACAGTACGTTAAGCTCCTTCTGTGTATCAGGCAGGGCCGGGTGTAGGAGAGCAGAACCTGGGCCTCTCGGCACAGAGCTTACTGGCTTCTCTCTGCCCTCCCTTCTCCTCCCTTCTTCGTTCTCTGCCTCCCTCCCTGAGACCACTGGGGCAGAGCTCTAGCAGGCTGGGGTTCGCATGGCCCTGCCCTCCCGGAGCACAGTGTGGTGGGGGAGGCGGGAGAGAGACTCAGTCCTAGTGACTGCACAGTTGAGGATGTAATGGGGTGTCTGGGAGCACGCAGTAAGGTGGGTGCCACAGCCAGGCTGGAGGCCAGCTGGGTGATGGAGGTAGTTCTTGATGCTGTGTACTGTGGTGGCTGAAAGCAGAGAATGGGGCGGATGCCAGTCTGCATTGAGCCTCTGAGTGCCGGAGTAGGAGTTGGGAGAGGTGAGGACAGGAAGCCTCTGGGATAAGGAGAGCACTTCCGACTGAGTGAACAGCAGGAGCAAAGGCCCTGAGGTCAGCCAGTGTTGGGAACAAGCAGCATCATAGTGCATAGTGATGGCAGGTGGTGGCAGGGAGATGACTCGGGACAGGGTGTGACAGGGTCCCGATGGGCCCTGAATGCAGGAGGTGAGGGGGGCGGGCAACATCCCACTGGGGAGCTGGGGTTGCTAGCTGCTTCTCCGAGGCCACCGGAGTGTCTTCTAGGGGTGGTTGGGCAGAGCTGAGGGCCGAGTGCAGCAGCAGAGGGAGGGCTCGGACTCAGAGCTCTCACTTCCCTGGAGGCCCAAGGGGGCCGATTTCTGGAAGGGCCGGGCTGACTGTCTGGGACTCATCCACGGCCCCTGAGGACGACTCACCTGAGACACCTAGGTGGTGGTGGAGGGTGGGGATTAAAGACGCAGATGACAGAATTTGGGGTGGGGGAGGGCATAGTTACCGAACCCTGAGCTGTCTTTGGAGCTGCGCAGAAGGGCCGGGGAGAAGGAATCAGAGAAACACTGTGTGTGCGTGTGTATGAATGTGTGTGTGGGCAAGTGTGCAGGGCGAGCGCTGTGCTACATGAAACGGTGCCTCGCAGAGCAGAGCGGGCACTTGGCAGGTATCAGACGGGCATGTCACAACTGAGGGAAGGCTGACTTTGAACTCCGCGTGGGCCGCCCGAGGACTGCTGGAGGGAACTGGCTTCGAGCTGTAGAGGCTGGGGGAAGGGATGCCGCACTCGGGTTCATCCCTGCCAGTGTGCAGAGGCCGGGTGTCACTCCCCTCTGGGGTGCTGAGCCTGCCTTCCTGCAAAAGGAGGGGGCAACTGGGGCAAGATGTGGAACAGAATGGCCTGGGAGCATCTTGGCTGGTTTTTATAGAATCTTGTAAACCTCTTTCCCCAAACAGCCAGCATTTCTCGAACTTTCTATCTGGTGTTCAAGGGCTCCTGCGTACACACTGCCAGGGACCAGGCTCATCACTTCCCAGCTCGGGTGCCCAGTCGGGTCCCATGAGTGATGATCATGAAGTTGTTGTGAACATTACATGCATCCTGTTACCATTACAGTGAAGACAATGGGAACTATTATTGTTAATTGCACTTCTCTAGGTGCCAAACAGTTCGACGCTTTTTCCAGGTCCCCCTTTGCAGAGCCCAAGGCAAGGACTTGGCAGGTGATCCCAGGGAGCAGCAAAGGAGGGCAGCCAAGACCAGTGGGTGAATGGGCGGACCAGCGCCAAGGCAGCTGGGGCTCAGTCTTGCTGGGACCCCCCCCCACTCCCTGAGAATCATGCAGAATGCCTGATGCTGCCCCGGGCATTCAGTCCCCGATTTTCAGGGCTTCCTCTGGCACAGAAGCTGGCTGCTGGAGGTGGGAGGTCGGGAACTGGCCCGAGAATTCGTGACGTGGGGCCGTCCATGCTCCCAACAGGCTCGTGAGATCAGTACTGGCCTTTCCTGTAATTTACATGAGGGGAAACTTCCAGAGAAGCCACGCCCAAGGTCACACAGCCACGGAGGGCCACTACGGGCATCTCCTGGGCCTGAGCTGGAGTTTTACCCTATAATGCTTGTTCACCCTCTCCTGCCTTCCATATATGGTGGCCATCCTGGGCGTCTGGCCATAGCTTCCCATCACTGGTCTCCGTGTCTTCCAGTAATTTTTGTCCCTTGGTCCAGTTTCCATCTCCCTGAGGCCATGAAGCTTCCTCTCAGACCCCCAGCTCACAGCCCCCTGGTGTTTCCTTTGCCTTCAAAGACCCAGAGGCTGTCTGGCTCGCCCACAGGCATGTCTCCCTGGGCCAGACCTGCCCTGCCCTGCCCTGCCCTGCTGGGCCTGGCCTCCCTGCCTGGCCCCTCAGGTCTTGTTCATTATGATCGTCCTTCACAAAAGGCCTGGGGAGGACAGTGAGGAGGCGGCTGCCCAGTGACCTGGCCTCTGGGTACTCCAGCCACACCCATGGGTTGTCTGTGTCCAGGAGCTACAATGTGACGTGTCCGTGGAAGAGGACAGCCGGCAGGAGTGGACCTTCACCCTCTACGACTTTGACAACAATGGCAAGGTCACCCGTGAGGTGAGTGCACCTGCCAGGGCCCACTGCCTCTGGCCACACCCTTGGGCCCTTCTGCCCTTCCCCCTCCCTCTTCTCCAGGGCAGCCTACCAGGTGGAGGCTAGGAGGGGTGAGGTAGGGAGGGGAGCCAGGCCGCTGGAGCTTTAGGGAGACCTGGAGGGGTGTCCCATAGCTGCCCAGTGGGTGGGCAGCAGGGACAGAGGAAGGGGTGACCAAGATCCCTTGCATTCAGCTGAGGCACTGCTCCCCTGGGGAAGGGGAAGGGCGGAAGTCAAGGGATTAGCCCTGAAGGCCCCCCTCCCACCCGGAGGAGGACCCAAGTCCCAACAAAGTCCTGCCCTGCTGCCTCCTCTTTGGAGTTGGCGAGCTCTGGCTGGGGCAAGGGCTATGACCACCCCAGGCAGCTTCCCATCTCAGCCAGTGTGCCCAGGAGCTGGGGCCAGGCGGGCATCCAGAGGCTAGGCCGCCCTCTGCTGAGGCAGGAAGGAGCACCCCCGCCTGCCGAGAGCACTGCGCCCAGTCACAGGCCTGTTTGTCACCACCCTTCTCCCTCAGAATGCGTCTCTCCCCTCAGCCCTCCTGCCATACCTCTGTCCTCTGCAGAGCTGAGCCGAGTGAACATGGCATGCAGAGCTGAAACGGGGAGAGGCCCAGCAGGCGCAGGGCAGGAGCGCTCGGGGTGTTTAAGGCGCTGGAGGAGACTGGCGTGGTGGCTGCTCCCCAGGAGACCTGGCTAGGGCCAGAGCTGGTAGGGCAGGCCCTGGCTTGAGTTCCTGGGGCTCAGGGAAGCCACCGGTGGGTTGGTGGAAGCAGGAGTAGGACCTGGTCTGAGCTACTGAGCTCTGCCTCCCATTTTCCCTGGGCCAGGCACCCCTTCTGCCTTCTTGCTGCTTTTCCCACCGTCCCCCTGGGATATCCTCTCCTTCCCCAGGAGGCCCTAGTTTTCAGACGGGTGTAGGGGTCGGAGAGCAGCCTGGCGGCCTGCATGCCCGCCTCATGTCCGGCTCATAAGGGCATCAGGGGTGTCCCCAGAGAAGCTTTGCTGTCTTCTCTCCCTGCCTGGTTCAGAGCTATGGATTTTTTTTTTTCTGGGGCTTGGTGCAGGAGAAACTGCTGGAAGGGATGCCTGGGTGAGGAAAGGGCAACTCTTCTTCAGGCTGGGACTTAAGGAATGTTTGAACAGGGTGGGGGAAGCTGTGAGTGACTTTTAATCATTCAAGACTCTTGAGGATGGAAGTGACAGAATCCCAGAAAACTGCTCTCGGTTTACCAAAAAAAAAAAAAAAAAAAGGAATGTATTGTGATCCAGGGCACTGACTTCAGGCATGGCTGGATCCAGAGGCTCGGTGCCCTCAATCGGGGCCACCATAGCTCGGTGCCTAGCTATCTTCAAGGCTCTGTTCCCTCTGTGTTCCTCCATTGTCCAGCAGCCTTTCCTCTGGCCAGTAGTGAGGTGACGGCTGACATTTTCCCGCTGTCCGGGACTCTCAGCAACCCTCCCAATTCAGAAGTTCCAGAATGGAATCTCACCAGCTCTGACCACCTCACCTGTCATTTTTGCCATGGGTTTGCAATGCTTGGGATGGCCCTATTCTGGGTCGTAGGAGCGGGGAGATGTTACCAAATACATGAGACACAAAGACTGAAAATGAGAGGGGGTGTGTAATCAGCTCACAAAATAAAATCAAGGTACTGTTTTTAGGGGGCGGGGGAATGCGTTCTGGGCAGGCAAAGCCCCGAGAGGGACCTGGGTATTTGGGAAGCAGTGGAAATGCCTCTTGGTTGGAGACCTTGGGGAAGCCGGGGAGGGGGGTGGTTTAGAGGAACCCCTATCCCCCTCCAGCTGTGATGCTTTGTGTGAGAGGTTGTGGTTTTTCTGGAGTGAGCACTGCCCCTCCTCGCCACCCTGTTTGGGAATGGCAGCTGCGGTGTAATTATCTTCCCGGGGAAACACTCTGCAGTCTGGGAGCTTGGTTAGCTGAGCTGAATGGCGGTGGCCCCGGCCGTCTGTCAAGGCCACATGGGCAACCGGGCTGGGATGCAGAGGGTGGCATTGCCCTCTCTTCTGACTTGCATGGTGGCCAAGACCCCACTGCCCCTGTGAGCCACTGCCTTCGTTCCTTGCTGCTTTGAAAATTGCTGACTGTAAGAGGGCTGGCCCCCCACCTCGGAGGAGGCCTTGCAGAAACCTGAGGGCACACCCTGCTGTCTGGGTCTGCACTGGGCCTTTCTTTACCCTTGGTAATGAGAGGAAGAGCAGGGAAGTGAGGATTCCTGAGGTGGGTGGCCCAGCCGGCCTCAAGAAGGCCATCCCTGGATGGCATCTTCCTGCCCCCAGGAGCGAGGGGGCTGGCTTCCAGTCCAGGGAGAACCCAGCCTCAGCCTCGTGCTTCCCCTTGGTTTATTTTTAGCCCCGAGGCCACGCCTCAAAGCTGGCTATAAATACCAGTCCCCTGCATGCTCCCTGGCTGTCTGTGGGCATGTTTCCGTGGGCTGGGGCAGATCGGCTCCCACCTCGCCGCAGCTACAGTCCAGAGTGGGCGCCTGGGCTCACTTCCCAACTCAGAAGAAAGTACCTGTTCATTTGTGCAATAAATACTCACAGGCACCTACTTCTGTGTGCTGCGTCCCATGCAGGCAAGAGCCGATTTCTCAGCTGGGATTGCCAGAGCGTGCCTGTTCCTAGACCCTGAGTCATGGCCCCCCCAGCCCTGGTTTGGGATAGGACGCTGGGGGGGATGATGCTGATGAACCTCACTTTTCTCATCTGTGAAATGGAGATACTGGCCCCTCGGGCATGAGCTTCCCAAGATGGGAAGAGGAGGGAGCAAATGTGGGTGTGCAGAGCAGCTCAAGGGAAGAAGCGGGGAGGAGAGCTGTCCTCTGCGGGCCTGGCCGGAGGAGCTGAGATTGCTGAGTGACCGATCTGGGTTGCAAACTGGGTCTCACACGGGCATCCTTCATGACCCCAACGTAAACCCTGAGATGTTCCGGCCCAGCCCTCCCCACCCCAGAATGTTTTGTTAAAAATTAAGTTATTACAGGCAACCGAAGTAAAAATAGATGAAGTGACTCTATCAAAATTCAAAACCAATGTGCATCAAAGGACAACAGCAGAGTGGAAGGCAACCTGCGGCATGGGAGAAAATATTTGCAAATCACATAGCTGGTCAAAGATGAATATATGGGGGCACCTGGGTGGCTCAGTGGGCTAAACCTCTGCCTTCAGCTCAGGTCATGATCCCAGGGTCTTGGGATCGAGCCCCACATCGGGCTCTCTGCTCAGCAGGGAGCCTGCTTCCCCCCTCTCTCTGCCTGCCTCTCTGCCTACTTGTGATCTCTGTCTGTCAAATAAATAAATAAAATCTTTAAAAAAAAAAAGATGAATATACAGAATATAAAAAGAATTGCATGTCTGCAACGGGAAAACCAACAACCCAAGTTAAAAAAATGGGCAAAGAACTGGATCATTTCACCAAAGAAGATATACCAGTTAATGGCCAAGAAGCCCAGGAAAATGGGCTCAACGGCACTCATCATCAGGAGATGCAAATCAAAACCACAGGGGATCCCACCTTATATGCGTTAAGTTGGCTGTTATTAAAAAAACCCACAGACAGACAATGACGAGTGTCCCTGAGGCAGCGGCGACCTCAGAAGCCCCGTGCGCTGTGGGTGAGAATGTCTGAAGCTGCGGCTGCCGTGGGAGACAGCACGGAGGGTCTTCAGAAGCTAAGCCCAGAATTGCCACATGACACAGCAGTCCCACTTCTGAGTCTCTACAGCCCAAAGCAGGGTCTCAGGGAGATGTTTGAATGCCCACGCCCACAGCAGCGTTTTTCACAAGAGCCATAAGGCAGAAGTCACCCAAGAGTCCCTCCGCAGAGGAGAGGATTAACATATACATACAATGCACTATAATTTAGCCATAAAAATAAAGGAAATCCTACCAGGGGCCACAATAGGGAAGACCCTCCCGGACCTCACGCTTAGGGCAACAAGCCAGCCACAGAAAAGCCAATCCCATGTGATTCCACCTCTATGAGGTACTGGGAATAGTTGGATTCCTGGAGTCAGAAAGTGGCATGGTGGTCACCAGGGCTGGGGAGATGGGGAAATGGGGAGTTGTCAAAAATTAAATGGGTGTCCCGTATCAGAGATTCTGAAGACTTAGCGGAAGATTCTGGATTTCTGGGATGACCCTTCTTTAGCCTGCATTGCCACGGTGCCGAGTGGGGGCCACCTCTGTGGGTTCCCCACTCCGGGTCCCTCATCCTTCTACCTGCCTGGCCACGGCCGTGCTTGGACTTTTCTCTGCCACCTCTGTCTGGACAGCTTCCGGGTGGAGAAATCGGGTGAGGGACGGCTGAGTCTGTCTGTTTATGAAGAGCCACAGGCCAGATAATTGGCCATCTGTGGGCCCAACTTATAGAGAGCAAATACCTTTCCAGAGGCTTCTACATCCTTTAAAGCTGGACGCCTCCCCTTCTGAAAAACGACCTTAGCAGATGCCCAGAACAAAGGGAGATGCCATATGATTCCTGCGTTCCTCAGTCAGAAGTCTCTGAAATGCTTCATGGAGCATGCGTTTGGACGTCTCTGTCCGGCTGAGGGGCTCACTGAGGCCCAGAGAGAGGACGAGATTGGGTCAAGTTCTCACAGAAGAGTTTATCTTCAGCAACATATCTCCTTTCCCATTTTTCATTCAGAAGGAGCTCATCAGACCCCAAGCAGGCGCTCTTGGTGTCCCTCTCCCCAGCAGCCTTCCCGACCTACCTCAGTTCACACTGACTGCTGGGGTGGGCAGTGCCCACCACAAGAGCCCTTCCCGGTGGGAGCGGGCTCAGCCTTTGCAGGACATAACAGAAGTCCCGGCCATGGAGCGTCAGCCCCGCAGGGTAACTCCACCAAGGAGGGATGAGACTTTTCTGAGGTGGGTTCCTCACCGTCCCTCTAAGGACCCAAGTGTGACTGAGCCTGTTGCCTGTGGCCAGACCTGCTCATTCACGTCATCTCCTGCTCCCTGTGTCCTAGGATCCCTTCCCAAGTGAACCCCTCATGTGCAGGATTCTGCCTTAGGCTTGACTTTGGGGGAGCCAGCGGCTTTCCCTTCCTCAGGTGTCACCAGGCCCTCTGAGTCCCAGGGCTGTGGGCGTATGTGGCTGAACCCCAGGGGGGCTTTCTGCTTGCCTCCCTGCAGGACATCACCAGCCTACTGCACACGATCTACGAGGTGGTCGACTCCTCCGTCAACCATTCGCCGACATCAAGCAAGACGCTGCGGGTGAAGCTCACGGTGGCCCCCGACGGAAGCCAGGCCAAGAAGGGCATCCTTCTCAATCACCCCGGTGAGGGGCTGGGGGGCCGCCCAGACCACAGGGGCCAGTCCACTCCCAGCTCCCAGAAAGGATCACACCCCACTGACCTGGGAGGAGTGGAAGGGAGTCCCTGGGGGGCTTTCCCTGGGAGCGACTTTGTGGACAGGTGGAATTTGAACAGCTCCCTGAACGAGCAGGATTTGGATAAGAAAGGAATTACAGGTGGGAGGCCCTATGTAGGCAGAGCCCGGGCTTGGACATGGCACATGAGGAGTCTGTGGGGGAGAAGGTAAGTGGCCAGGTAGCTGTGAGACCCCTCGGTGTGGTCTTGGCTTGGAGAACCCTTCCCACAGAGCCATGGTGAGCGGCCATGGGCCAGTTGTCAAAGGCTGCATGGCAATAGGGGAGCTTGGAAAACCTCCACAGAGCCAGGAATCTGGTGGGCACAGGCGTCCGCCGCTCACCTGGCTGTTTCTCGGGCGGGACTCAGACCTGCAGAGCACGAGGCCCAGAGCGGAGACCAAGCCTGCCGAGGAGCTGCGCAGCTGGGAGAAGAAGCAGCGAGCCCCACTCAGGTACGGTGGCTGTGGGGGCGGGGGCGGGGATGGACGACAGCCCAGGGTCCTTGAACACATATTGAGCACCGGCTGTGTACCCCCTTACCCAGGGGATTTTGAGCAGGCGGCTCTAGTCTGTGCTCGCTTCAGGGGGCGGTGATTTCCGAAGACAAGCTCACAAAGCAAACTCCGTTTGTAAAAAAGGACTAAATGTTACCTCATCCAGAACGCTTTGGGCCAGACATGTTTTGGAATTCAGCATGGGCTGCGTTTTAGAAGAGAGATTCCCAGTGCATCTCTCCTCTATTCTGCGTGGCATCTGGGCAGTACCCGCGATTTCGCACACTGAAATGTCTGACGGACACGTGTGAATGTCCACACGACACGTGTGAATGTCCACTCGAGGTGGTATCAAGGCTACCGCTACTGTCACACCCATTTCGGGCAGGCCTGGCTGCCAAAAAGGTTATGAAAAATCTTTGCCTTCAGGCTTTTTGGGTTTCAGAATGGTGGCTAAGGGATCGTAGGCTGTGATTCTCTCCCACCTGTTATTTCTTTAACTGGAGGGAGGGAAGCGAAGAATAGAGTGTGTTTAAAGAAAGGCCTTGAGTAAACAGGAATATAAAGTAGGAGGCGTGAGGATGTAGGAAGCATCCTTGGCCGGAAGTCAGGGGCTGGATGGCACAACCTGCCAGGGGAATGGAAAGGAAGTGACCGGAAGGGACCGGATTGTGACAGGCGCCCGCCCATAGGGAAAGGACAGAAGGCAGTCTCTGCAGGGGCCACAGCTTGGTGTGGGGAGGGATGCATAGGCTAGCTGTGTTGGGGAATGGGGAGGATGAGAGGGGTGGGGTTGGCAGCTCAGAGAGCCTTGCAGGGGAGAGGCAGGGAGTCCGGACTCCCACAGAGGGAGAAAGGTGGCCTCTGGGGGCACCACTCTCCCCACCCCCTCCTGACGCACATTCCATTCTTGGCTTACAGAGCCTGCCACCCTCCGCTCCAGTGGGCAACTTCTGCGCCCACATTTGCTGGGAACGAGCCCAGGGGTGAGGTCTCCCGTTTGCGACGGGCGCACATGGTGTGTGCTTCTATACGTTTTGGGGCTTCTATACGTTTTGAGCAGGTACCTCTGACGGTTACTTTGGACCTGTTCAAGGACCTCTCCCATCCTCCCAGAAGGCCCAGGGCAGCCAGCAGAGGTTGCATCTCTGCTATCAGGGAAGGAACTAGAGGCACTGATGGCTGAGATGACCACTCCCTCCTCTCCCTGCCCCTTCCCAAGATCCGGAAGATGAACGAAGGGTCCAGAAGGAATTGTCCTGGTGGCTTCCCAGGAGACTGTGGGGCTATCCCCCAGCTAGGGCCGGTGCCCACCCCCTCACTGGCCTTCTTACCCTAGGTTCCAGGGTGACAGCCGTCTGGAGCAGTCTGGCTGCTACCACCACTGCGTGGATGAGAACATTGAGAGGAGAAACCACTACTTAGATCTCGCCGGGATAGAGAACTACACGTCCCAGTTTGGGCCCGGTAAGGGAGCGTGTGCACCCGGGAGGCGGGGCAAGGGGAGGGCTGGGCTGTCCATGCGGGGTGGTGTTCATTATACCCCCCTGGGGTGGGGGAAAATGCAGGTTTTACAGGATGGGTTAAAGAGTCTTCTTGGAGGAGATGACATTAAAACCGTTTTAAAAATGAGCACATGCCCCAAGTTGAACAAAATCAAATGGTACCTCAGGGCCTCTCATGCAATGAAAACCATTGCTCTGTGCCCCACCCCCAGTCACCCCTCCCCCCGCCCCGGACCCTGCTTCCCTGTTCCATCAGCAAAATGCCACTCTGTCTTCCTCAGATGTTGATATCTGTTCGCCCCCAGCTAAGATAAATGAAGAGGTAGCTCACTTCATTTCATACCCCTCAACTCCCTTCTCCCCTTCCTCCTTCTACACATGTAATTCCTGGGTTAGTTACCATCATAAGTTAAGGCATATGCGTGTAGATTTCTGTTCCCATGACCTCAGACAGCGACTGGTGTCTCTTTCTCTTCTCTCTCTTGGAAGGGAAGTTACTTATTTTTAAGGACCTAACAAAGAAACAGAGCTTCCCCCTTCACAGACAGCCAAGTTCCATTCCAGAGAGAGCGAGGAGTGGTCAGGGTAGGGAGGGGAGCTCTCAGAACAGTTACCAGTCCGGGAGCATGGGGGGCATAGGGGGTTTCTGGGGGCACAGTAGGTGCTCATGAAATATCTGTTAAATTGGTTCCTAGGCTCCCCATCAGTGGCCCAGAAGTCAGAGCTGCCCCCCCGCACCTCCAACCCCACTCGGTCTCGCTCCCATGAGCCAGAAGCCATCCACGTCCCACACCGAAAGCCCCAAGGCGCGGACCCGGGCTCCTTCCACTTCCTTGACACCCCATTCGCCAAGGCCTCGGAGGTCCAGCAGCGGCTTCGGGGCACCCAGGACGGGAGCAAGCACTTTGTGAGGTCCCCCAAGGCCCAGGGCAAGAGCGTGGGTGTGGGCCATGTGGCCAGAGGGACGCGAAGCAAACCCCCTCTGGGCCCCACCGTCCCTGCGGTGTCCCCAGCCGCCCACCTGGCCGCCAGCCCATCCCTCCTCCCCACGCTGGCACCCCTCGGGCACAAGAAGCACAAGCACCGAGCCAAGGAGAGCCAGCCGGCCTGCCGGGGTCTGCAGGCACCGCTGGCCGTGGGCGGCAGTGTCTTGGGGCGGGACCGCGCGAGGGACCTGCCCGCCGTGGTGGTGTATGAGAACCCGGCTGGCCAGGCAGTCCAGAGACACGAACATCACCACCACCACGAGCACCACCACCATTATCACCACTTCTACCAGACATAGACCCCTCCCCGGAAGCCCCCACCCCGGCCATATGAAGGACCCCCCCCTTCCCCAGGCTCTCCCCAAGGCATTATTATTCTATTAATTATTGTTATTATGATGATTATTGTTATTAATAATTATTGTTACTCCACTAATATTCAGCTAGCCTCCATGTAGAAGATATATGGAAACACAGAACTAAACTTTTATTTATATGTTGTGAGGACTGCATAACTTATCCAAGAAAATGACTCTGGGTTTGCAAGTGGCCTGTTGGGGGTGGAGGCTCTCTGGGGCTCCCGAGCGGCGTTTCCACGCAGGGCTGGCCCATACCCTTCCCGGCTCTGGGGGAGCCCTCGGCCAGAACTGTGCCCTACCCCAGTCTCTTCCAGGAGAACACCCTTACCTGGCCCGCTTCCAGAGACCCTCGAAATCTCCGAGAAGATAAACAGCTGCTACCTCTTAGTATTATTCTGATTTTCTTTGGCCCTTAACTGATTGTAATCTGCTACAAGGGATTTCAGCGGACCGCAGACGCGTGACCTTCCTGGCTGTTGTGTTTTTATGTCCCAACCTAGAAACCCTAGCTGTCCTTTCTGGAGTTCCCTTTCATGCCTCTCCAGTGGGAGCACGTCCTCGCCCAAAACCAGTCCCATCTTTTCTGCCGTGTAGCACGTGGAAACACACTTCTCCTCCTCCCTTCCCTTGTTCTCTCTTTTTTAGAAAGATACACACACACATATTTAAATACTGCCCCTGTAACCAGCCTTCTCATTTTGGAAACCTCTGGAGAGGGAACCCAACCACAAAAACAAGCGAGGTTTTCCCAGATCGGGCGTTTGTGTGTTGTCGGTCATGGCGGAAGATGTGGAAACCTCATGTTCTCTACCATTGGCAAATACATACATATCTACCTACATGCTTCTCTAACCGAGCTTCCTGTATCTATAGCTGGGCACTATCTGTCCGTTTCCATGTATCTTTCTATAAATATACACTCTCAGGTAAATTTTCCAGTGTGCAGAAATCAGTGGCTTGCTTCTCTAGACATGTCCTGAGACCAGATGTCACCCTGTGTGCCTCTTGGTGGGGCCACTGTCCGTCAGATGCAAATGGTTGCTTGCCTCTCCTTGGCAGGTCCTTTTTCTGGGCTCAGGGTCTGACAGATTTGGAGAGGCCTGCTGGAGTCCAGAAGCTGGGAGGGCAGTGGAGACAGTGGCAAGAGTTGGGGCCGCAGAACAGTGTCCTCCACAGAGCATGACTTGGTCTGATGAGAACCTGGGGAGACTAGGAGAAGGACCACTGTCAACTAGTCGGGGTCCCATGGAAAACTTGACACATGCTCCGACTGGGAAATCTGAGGGGATGTTTACAAAGCATAGGCAAAGCCTCCAGAAAGATTGCAGAATCCGGGGCCAGTGATGTGTGGGGCCACTTCTGCCCCTGCAGGGGAGCAGAGAGGGTGGCAATCATCTTCAGGCAGAGCTGTGGGGTTGGGGGGATGCTACCCTAAGGAGCCATGAGGGACCATCATCCCTCAGGGACGCAGCCAGCATGCGGGGACCTTACAGGGAAATCCATCTCTTGGTGCCACTCCTTCCTGTCGAAGCCCGTGGGAGCCAGAGGGAGCCACAGGGCCAGGGTGCCTGTTGAGGGCCACATGGATGCTCTTTCCAGGCAGGGAGCGAGCGGAGGGACCCAAGGAGTGGCCAGCTGCTGGCCTCCTTGCTGGTTGGCTGCCAGGTGGCATCTCTCCCAGAGCCTCTGATTTGGGTTTGATGTGGCTGGAAAGGAGTTATTTTTGGTAGTGAGCTCTGGATGCGGATGCGCATGGGGCTCGAAGAGGTTAGCTCATTCGCTAGTGATCACACAGCAGGTGGCAGAGCTGGGTTTCTAGTCTTCCCCAGCACCCCCTAACCACTGGAGGGCTTAACCACTGGGTCAGGGCTTCCCGTGTTTTGAGTTGTGGGCTTCTCTGTGGGCTTCTATCTGTAGCATCTGGCTCAGACTGATGGGAGGGAGGGAGCCGGCCTCCAGAGGCCAGGAGCCGGGGTGGGATGAAGCGGAGAGGCACTGGGCCCTGTCCCTCCCTCTCTGGGTTTATATGTCTACCTCACCTCGAAGTGCTTTGTCACGCTGTGGGGGCTGCGGGCCCTCTGAGCCCCGCAACCAGATGGAAAAGGATCTTCTGCGAGGGGTAGTCCAGGGCAGGATTCTGGTACCCACTCCTGGGCCAGTCACTGGGGCTCACCTGAAGTCACGTGTCCAACCCAGGGCCAGGGGGCGGAGTCTGCGGGAAGGGAAGGAAGAGTGTGAGGCTAGAATTGCCACAAGGTGGAAAGGAACCAGGGATTGGGTCCCTACCGCGAGTCTCCCAGCGGTGGTGGCTTTAGAGCGTTCCCTCAGCCTCTGAAAGGGGGTTCAACGCCATCTCTCGCAGCCTCTCGCCCACCAGGATTCAGTTATTCCTTAAGGCACCTGAATTAATTCCTTAGGGATCTATTCAAAATACCGTTTTTGAAAAATCACGACCTGTGCCTACGTTAAAGATTCAAGTAGTACAGAATGGGTGGGCGGTAGAAAGTACACTTCCTTCCAGAATCCCTGACTCCAACCTTCCCGGGCCCCTCCTGGGCCATTCAGTGAGGCTTGGGGGTTGTGAGCCCAGACGCTGGGGCCTGGCTTCAAATTCTGACGGCCTCAGTGCTCTGTGCTTCAAGCGGTACATGGTACTCCTCAAGCCTCTGTTTCCCCTCTGTCGAGGAGTATCCTAAGAGACCCTACCCCATGGGGTTGTCGCGGAAAATTCACTGAGTTAACATAGGCCTGGCCGGGAGG
The DNA here is from genome assembly GCF_020171115.1 of Neogale vison. NCBI lineage: Eukaryota > Metazoa > Chordata > Mammalia > Carnivora > Mustelidae > Neogale > Neogale vison. Next base: position 32,170,721 of record NC_058097.1, on the reverse strand, counting down.
AGCACCACGAAAATGTTAGCTGCCGTTACTTACAAGAATAAATGCATTTCTGTAAGACACCTCTATGTTTAAATTTTGTTAATTCTTTGAAAAACCTTTGTTTGTTTCAGAGGAGCTTTGGGTTTCGGAGAAAATCGAGGGAAAGATACAGATTTCCCACATACTCTACCCTACGCGGGCACAGCCTCCCGCATCATCAACATGTCTCACCAGAATGGTACTTTTTTTTTTTTATCCAAGGATGAACCGATGTAGACCTTCAGTAATGACCCAGAGTCCATAGTTTGGCTTGGGGTTCACTCTTGGTGTTGGGCATTCTGTGGGTTTGCACAAATAGACCATGATGTATCTGTCATTATAATATAGTACAGAGTATTTTCACTGCCCTAAAAATCCTCTGTGTCCTACCCATCCCTCTCTCCACACACCCCCCCCCCCGTTTTGTTATTTTAGTAAATATTTCAAACAAGGTTTGAAACAGAAAATGGTAACAGTAACTGAACTCACCACCCAGATTTGACACATGCTGACAGTTTACAATATTTATTTCAGATCTATTTTTAAGAAAGAAAACACTGCCATGCTGCTTAATCCCTTTCCCACCCCCACTTTTTTATTTTTACCCGAGGAGTAACATAGTATTCATACTCAGGCCTTTCCTCTGTGACCTCATGTGTTTGGAGAGCTTACCCTGTGGCTAGAGAGCTTGGCCCCCTTCTCTCCAACAGCTGTTCAGCCTTCTCTTGCTCAGAGGCGCTGTCATGGACTTGCCCCATCCCCTCCTACCAGTCCTGTGGGTCTCTCATCCCAGTGGCCTGTAGGGTCCTTGCGTACAATTGTCCCCACCAGCAGGAGCAAGAGGGACAGTGCCAGCACGGAACTGTTGCTGAGTTCAAGGGCATGTGTGATTTCAATGTTGGTAGATTATAAATGACCTCTAAAATTTGTACCAAATAGTTAGAAGTTGAAGGAAGAAGAGAGAGAAAAAGGAAGAGGAGCAAGGGAGGGAGCGAGGGAGGGATGAAGGAGAGAAGGAAAGGAGGGAGGAAGGGAGGAAGGAAAGAAGCAGGGAGGGAAAAGAAAACTAGAAGGGGTCCACCACACTTCTTGGTGAGGCTTTGAGCACACTTTCCCGCAGGCTGCGAGGGGTGGGTTTTGTCTTGTTTGCAAATCTCCTGACATCCTTTCCAGAGAAACCGCTGCTGCTTCTCCAGAACCCTGAGCTCTGAGCTCCTCTGGGGCCTGGAGAAGGTGTAGCGGGGGACAGGACTCAACTTGGCCAGCTTCGTGTGCTCGCAGGAGCACAGGCTCTAGCTGGGGACTAGGATACCTCGTTTCTGCTCATCTGTTACTGGGTCCCAAGGATGTCTGGGGTGTCAGGCAGCCAGCCAGGCTGAGGCGTGAAGCTTGCAGCTGCCAAGCCCTGCTCTCATCTCCTGGGGAGCAGTGGGGGGTCGGGAAGCCTGGGGTGGGGATGGTCTTGTGCGCTTCCCACACAGCCGTGCCAATTACACTTTCTGGCAAAAGAAACAGCCAGGAGCAGTTTCTTTTGCTTCCCCTTCCTTGTGCTCAGCGTTTAGATGTCAAATCATTATAGGGCCAGAGGGAAGGCACCCTTGGAGGTGGCGGGAGGAGGGGAAGGCTGCCTGAATATCAAATACCGTTTCTGTCCGTCGCAGCCACTAATGACCCCAGCTTCTGGGAGCCGGTCAGCCCTCGAGGGAATGAAAGGGGACTCCTGAGAGGTGCTCAGTGTCAGCGGACCATGACACCCTCCAACGCCTTCACCTGCTCATTGAAGCAGGGCTGCACCCAGCAGACATGCTGGGGTGGCATGCCCCAAAAGACCCCACAGCAGCCTTGCCCTTGTCCAATCCAGGCCCAGCCTCCACCCTCCCAGCCCTGCCTTGGCTTCACCCCCAGTCCCGTGGGCATGGCCAGGCTTCCCATATGCACCTGCTATGTTTTGCAGAGCTAATCGCGTTAGTGACTCCTAAAAGCCATGCGGAGGGCACCCTTCCCCATTCATTAAAGTTTCATCACTGCCTTGTTGGGGGCTCCGATCTGGTTTTTGACTTGTCACCTTCTCCCAATCCCGAAGGCCGCTGAACCTCACCCTCTTCTCAGGAGATTGTGCCCTTGAATGACTTTACAGATCACGACAGATCTTTTGTCTCCGCAAAAGACTTTCTGACCTCGACATCTTCCTTTAAAGTGAGGCGGGGAATGAGTGTGAGACCCATTTCTAGTAGCAGAAGCTGACCTCAAGGAGGAATGACTCTGAGCCTGGCCTTGACCCTCCTCTGGGCTTTCTTCCCCTCCACTTTCTCTCCCCAAAGGGTAAGAATCCTGGTGCTTTTGGCCTGTGAGGCTGGTGGGGACAAAAGGGCCTCTACCTCAACAGGAGACCCTCCAGACCTGACTCGGGCATAGACCACGTGGTGGGGAGCGGAACCGTGGGGAGGGCAGAATGGCATGTTCACAGCCTCTAACTCTCATCCTGAGTGTTTCACAGTCACCCGGGGAGAGTGTTAAAAGTTTTAAAAATCCCAGTCCCAGGGCCCGCCTGCCTCCCATGATACTGGTCTGGGGCGGGGGTTGGTGGCTAGGTTTCTGCTCCCAGTGTCCTTCCAGTGAGCCAGACTGAGAACCCTGAGCCTTGCATTTTCTCCAGATGACCTCATTCGAGGGAAGTCCCTAACCTCAATGCACTATCAGCCTCTTCCAGGGAACATGTTAGATGAAGATACCCAGCCGCACCCCCCCCAACCCACCTAGAGAGTGAGATCATATGGGTCTGGAATGTGATGGCAGCAGGCATGAGTGCCCTTGACTGCCTCCCACCCAGGGAGTGCTGTTGCACTTGGACCCAGGGACCACAGTGTCAGAAACCCAGCGGCTTGTGCCTTGGAGCAAGCAGGGTGGAACCCTTGCCTCCCCTACCTTCAGGAGTAAATGCACTGAGCCGTGAGCCTCTAAAAAGACTCCTGATGTTGGAGCAAGTGGCCATGGCCACAACAGATCTCCTGGTGCAGGTCGAGTTCTTTTCCTCATTGCCCTGCCACCTAGACCTCAGTAACGCCCCGCCCCTCCCCTGGTAAAACCACAGGCCCCCAAGGACAGCCAGCTCTAGTGAGAGTCCCAGGAGTGTCTTCTAGCAGGGATGAGTCCACAGTGACCCCTGGTGTGTGGACCACATACCTTCCTCCCTTGGCTCTTTAGGGAGATGCAAGGGGCCTCTTCTCCATCTTCCCACTTCGTTTTGGTTTCCTTGCTCCCTGTGGGAGGCGTGCGTGTCCTCGATCAAGGCCAGCCTTCGGGAGTGGGGACTTGGTGCAACCACCAGCAGATCCTCTTTGCATCACTGTAGCCCAGGCTTGGTTATGGTCAAGGTTACAGTGCTCCGCCCAGCCCCTCCAAGGGTCTGCACTGGGGGCCATGTCTGGGCTGACCCTTTGGAGATCCCTTCCTGATCCCCCACGTCTGGGGGAAGAAGTATGCAGAGAGAGGCGTTAGAGATTTAGAAGGACCTGGGTATGAGAATCCAGCCACGTAGTAACTGCCGGGGTCTGAGGAGGTCCTGGAGGAGGTGAGCAGTCCCAGACCGCAACCCCCCGCCCCCGGCCACCGCTAAGATCTCAGGGGGCAGAGCAGGATGAAGGCCTTAAGGGACTGTGAGCGCTACAATAGGATTACCACCCCCAACTGTCTACTTCACCCCAAGCTTTGACTACACCCTCCCCGAATCGGCTCCACTAAAATAACTCTTCATCATCACAAAATTCTGGATAAGTTCATCAAACCTGGCTCTAGCTTTTCTTGAATGAGACCTCACTTCTTGGAACCAAGTTAGCCAGTGCCCAGAGAAAGGACTTCTGTAACTGCCCTTCCCCAGAGCATGCGCACAGTAGGTGGTGACTGAAGGGAAAAGGAGGAATGTCAGAGAAAGAAAGGCGGGAAGGAGCGGTTTGCGCATCCTTTAGCAACTGGAGGGTTTACAGGTGTTCTGCCGTGGAATCCTTGACTGTGGAGTTGGGTAAAGCAGTCACAGTTCAGATAAAAGTCCGGGAAAGCAACACAGCATCAGTGACTTCTAATTTTGTTAAGTAAGAATGGAAAAGAAAAGAAAAGAAAACTGCAGTCTTCTACTGTTTAAAGAAAAAAATTGAGCTTTTTTGGAAAAGAACCACCCTCCCCTCACTGTGTTGGTGTCCCACCCCATCCCCCACTGCTGCAAACCAGTGAACATTTGGCCAATTTTTCATTGCGTTTGTGAAAAGCCGTTTAACAGCACAGTGGCTGGGCAGGAGTTAGTGTCCCCATTTTAAAGATGGGAGAACTGAGTCTGGAGGAGGTAGGTGCAGTCCATATGGACACTCCTTCCTGCAGCTGAGTCCCAGGCCAGCTCTCGGGGCCCCCTTTCCAGTCTGTGGCCTCAGCTGCCTGCCGGGGGACGTGGGGATGGGGCTGGCTTCTGTGATGTCTGGGGAGAAGTCTTCCACGGCCTCAGTCATGTGCTAGAAACTCTGCAGGGGCCATTTTGGTGACCCTGCTTGCATAGACAAGGCTTGGCTGTAGCCAGACTGACAGAGGCCTGTCACTGCAGGTCCAGTGGTCAGCCATCTGCAGTGCCTCGGGGGACATGGAGCGGGACTCGGAGCCCCCCCCCCCCCCGAGAGCTTGTCACTCTCCCATCCTTCCCATCCCCTGCCTAGTCTGAGCCTCCCCGGGCTGCCTCCTCTACCCTCTGATCCCTCCAGCTGTACCCGACACACGCCCCCTCAACATGGCATGATTGACCCATCTTGGGTTTCAAAATTTTTGAATTAATTTCCCAAATCTGAAGATGTCATCGAAATACCTGGATTTTGAGCTCTTCTCATAAGGATTAAAAAAAAAAAAAAAAAAAAGCCATTCCACCAGGCCTACCTCCCCAACATGGCAGCGATTCCCAGGAGCTATGGTGATGCCCCTTCTGTGGTGCGCATGCCCGTCCCTATCCCAGAGTCCCTGCAGCCAGGGGGCCATGCTCTTTCCCTGGCTCACCCCTGCAGCATCTCAGCTCATGTCCCCGAAGATGCTCAAGCACCTTTGGGTGCCAGCGATGCCCATGAAAACCTGGGCCTGTTGGAAGCAGAGTTTTAGATGCTAATGGGGGTGTTTCAGGCATGAGAGGATGTTCATGGGGAAGATCTTTGGGGCCAGTTCTAACCACTCTGAGCACATGGCCCGTTCCCCCTTTAGCTGGGGCGGGGTTGGCTGGGGGGCCCTTGCAGAGCGGGCCAGCCTGCGCGAGACCCTGCCCGTTACTGTGAAAAGAAGCAGAGTGGGTGGGAAGAACCCCAACTCAAAAGACTCTGGCTGGATTCCATCAGGCGGGGTTACTTTGAGCTGTTGGCCACAGACCTGTGATTTCACTGCTCAGAGACTCGGTTTGCTTTTCTGTAGAATGGGCCCAATGGAATCTGCTTCGCTGTAGCTCCAGGGTCTTCGCAAGTGTAAGCAAGGGGAGAAATACAAGGGGAGATTCTTACACATGACATTCCCTGAGCAAATCCCTGCATGGCTCAGCTCTCCTGGAGGGGGTGGCAGAAAGGCTGTTGACCAGGGATGGGTTCTGAGGTTGGGCTCTTGGGGAAGCCCAGCACTGCCCTGTCCAGGCCTGGCACTGGCTGTGACTCCTGCTTCTCTGGGCTGCGTCTTACCGTTCAGGTTAGGCATTCGCCCCTTCCCCATCTGCAGTCCCAGGAGGCTGTGGCTCCAGAGCCTCTAGATGGAACATCCTGGAGCCTGCACCTCTGGTTTGGTGGATGAAATCTGAGGAGGTGCCGGGACCCAGCAGCCAGGCCCCCGAATGCAGGCTCAGGGGCTCAGCTCCGGTGGTTGAGGGTATGGGCTTTGGCGTCAGGCAGGCCCTAACTGAGACCTGGGTCTGCCGCTTCCCCGCTGTGTGATCAGTGGGACCACTATGGGCCCAGCGGCCCAACAGCTCTGTGCCTCAGTTGCCTTCTTTGTAACATGGGGCTAATCAGAGAACCCACTTCCCTGGGGTGTTGTAAGGATCAGAGTAAATGATCCAGGGGCTACAAAGTGCTCGGCTCAGAGCCTGGCACACAGTAGGCCCTCAAGAATTGCTGTTATAAGAATCTGGCCCCCCGGGACTCCCGGGGAAGGAGGTGTAGTCTCGAGGGCTGCCCTGCCCCCAGGTCCGCTGCAGAGCCCCCACAGGTCAGCTGCACGCTTGAGGGCTGTCCCACCTGCCCTATTACTTTTCTTTTCCACATTTGGTGGGGTTACTCCATTCCTTCCAGACCTGACCTGCAGTGTGAACTTGGGCAAGACCCCCCCCCACCCCACTTCATCCAGCGACCAGGCCTTAAATCTCATTTGCATAATGAGGCTGCCTGTGGTCCAGACAAGCTGGGCCTCGGAATGGCAGCTCCGGACCCTAACCAGATGTGGCAGTGGTGGGACTGGTACCCTAAGAACCATGCCCAGCAGTTCCTTCCCCCCCACCAGTGGGGGACACAGGGAGTCTCTGGGACATTTCTTAGCTGCTTTGCATCTGGGACTCTCCTTGTCCTCACGCCTTGAGCCCCGGTATCACTGAGGAGTCTAAATCATCACACCTATCATTTGTGGAGCCCCTGCTGTATGCTCGGCCTGCATTTGCGACATCCTTAGGACACCCTTGCGAAGCAACCAGGTGATTCTTCTGCTAAGTGACTTATACCAAGGTCACAGTTAATGTGTGGGAGGGTTACACACAGAGTGTGACCTGAGGAGAGGGCTAGCTGTTAGCCACCTGACTCTCCCTTTCCAGGAGCCTTTGGACACTGGCAAAGATGAGCAAAGACCAGTTTTACCCTCTCCTCTACTGTCATCCCAGCCAAGTTCGGACAAATGTGACTGAAGGGGAAGCTCTGGGAGGTGGGCTCACTGGCCGAGCCTGAGGCCCCAGCTGCAGCAAGACGGTGCCCTGCTGGTCCCCCTCCTCGTGGCACTGATCATGTTCACAATTACAGTCGAGTCCTGCTACGTTCTGTAAAGTCATTGCTAACAGTGAATTAGCACATACTGAACCATCGCTCCTAGGGGACATAACGGGTTAGGTTCCTGTGAGCCTCTGGTTGTAACATTTTCGTCCACCAGTCAGTACCTCGCCTTGTTGTGTGTGCGTTTCTGTTTGAAGGCACCTGATTGACGATCTATTGCTGATTCGTTAACATTGAGCTCACGGCCAACAGCAACGTGATTCTGAACGTGCTGCCCGAATGAGGCTGATGGAACACGTGTTATCTCTGTAAGACACATCACAGCTTTCTGGTGCCTCGGAACTCTAGACAGCATGTCGGCACCACATTCGGGTGCATTTTAAACGGTGAAATCACGAACACAGGGCACGCAAATACAACAAGTGGGGCGTGAAACAGACTACAGCAAGGACACTTGTTCACAGCACAAGAGCTGAAACAAGAAGGCAGAACATTGCCTTGTTTAACTTCAGCCGGAAACCCGCACATCTAAGTGGCTTAAATTTCTTCCTGTTCCACACATAACTACAATTGACTGTGAAAGCGCCGTGAGTATCAATTTGGGGGTTACGAATCTCTGCATTTTAGACAGTAGGCAAACTCATAAATAAAGACTCTGTGAATAATCAGAATCGGCTCTAGATACTTGTTTGTGCCTCTGATTATTTAGTTAACGTCCATGGCCACCAAAGCACGCTCTTACTCACCAAAGATTATTTTGTAATCCCAAAGGCCCTGCAGAGATAGACACTTGTTGGAGCGACTGAAGGACAGTTCCTCCTGGCCTCCCCACGTGGCCCATAGCCTGGGCTTGGGCTGGCATAGGGCCCTCTCTAGTGCTCCAGGATTCTCTGCTGATGGTATTCAAAAGGACAAGTGGGCAGGGAGCCTCTCCGCTCATAGCATTGAGCTCAGGTTCATTAACATGTTGACTCTGGGGCGCTTGGGTGGCTCAGTGGGTTAAGCCTCTGACTTCAGCTTAGGTCATGATCTCATGGTTCTGGGATCAAGCCCTGCATGGGGTTCTCTGATCAGCAGGGAGCTTGCTTCCCGCCCCCACTCTCTGCCTGCCTCTCTGCCTCTGTGATCTCTCTCTCTCTCTCTGTGTCAAATAAATAAAATCTTTTAAAAACAAAAAACCATGTTGACTCTGCCCTGGGGAATGGGTAGTGGCATTTGGATAGACTCAAAACCAGGAATGTACTGGGAATGCTTGGCTAACATGGGAGAGAGGGGTAACCCCTCTGGCCTTGGCCTGTGGGCTCCCAGGATAGTGCAGGCACATGGGACCTGGGTGAATTAGGGTGGCTCTGTCCCTTGGCCAGATCCTCCCCAGATGGCCATGGTCACCTGATTTTATTTCCTCTGACTCTATCCTCAAAAAGCAATGTCTGATTGTAATTTGTTCAGAAATTCCTAACCAGAATAGTCTAGTGCGATCCACGTGACTTATTTCCTCCCTCTCTCCCTTATTTCTTCTTTCCTTCCTTCCCTCCTTCATTGTGGAGAATGTGGCATTCAAGTATCTCACTTTGCCTTGCCGTGTGACTTAATTACTGCAGGTCTGTCTCTAGGAGCTGACCACTCCAAAATTGAGCCTGGTCAGAGCAAAGGGGGACCCAGACACAGTACTCACTGTTCAGAGAGGTTCCTCTCAGACGAGGCTGGCCTTTTCCTGGACCAAATTCATCTCCAGATTACTCTTTCCATCTGTACTCTCAAATATTTATTGATCAACTCTTATGTGCCAGAAGCCATGCTCAGCTCCAAATAGGATAGACATCCTCCCTCACTCCCTTCACAGAGCTTTCAATCTAGTGGGGGAGCAACCATCACACAAAAATTACATTGTTATCAATTTCTGGGGGAGACATATGAGGGAATAACAGAGGAGACGCGATTGAGACCAGGGTGGGAGAGGGACTCTCCAGGAAGCCACGTTCAAATGGAGACCCTCAAGAATAAGGAAGAAATAGCCAGGTGAAAAGCTAGAGGAAACAGCTTGTGCCAAGGCCCTGAGGTGGGAGAGAGTGTGGGCCATCAGATGAATGGATGGAAGCCAGTGAGGCTGTACACAGACAGCAAGATGGAGGCCCAGGGAGGGCAGGGCCTTGGGGGGGGTCACCATGGAGAGTTTGCTCATTACTGTGAGGACACATCAAAAAGTTGGGAGATCAAGGTCAGGGCGGGCAATTAGGGTGTGACTATCTGGTCACTTAGTGGAGATTGTAATCAGTTGCCAGAAGAGGGGGCTCTCATCATAGGACACAGTGGTAACCTGTCAGACAGAAGCTGCTTGTGACACTCTTACCCACAAAAGTACTTAGGATCCCCTTGTTGGTCTATACCAGGGATCAGCGATACCTTCCTTGCTTTTGAACAATATCTTCTTAAGTGGGTGAAGGAACAGAAAGTAAAGTTGGGAAAAACAAGACGGTAAAGACGGAGGCCGAGAGAGAAAGAAGCCTCAATTTTCCTCTCTCTGGGGTAATTGCTGAATTGGTGCTCGTGAAGGCAGAAAAGGAATGGCTGACTTATGTCCCTCCACCAGAAGAGGGGAAAGGAAGGGAGGCATGATATTGACTTAAACGCGGGGGATTTAAAAGGCCCCTATGTTCCCACTTTGTGCTTTGCTTCTAACAGACAGCCTGGGACCTTTGAAGTCAGTCTGGCCCAGTGGGGAGCGGGCTTCTGTGGAGACAAGATGCTAACAGGGGCGGGGGAAGGGGGCCAGGGGGCGGCCGAAACTCTATTAGGCATGCTCTAGCAAAAAGAAAGGCAAATCCAATGATAATGTACATCTGTTTCAGGGAATTTATAAGCTTTGAACATTTTTTATGGGCAGATAAGTGGGCCCTTTTCTTACCATAACTTAGAACTTCAAAGCTGAGTGTGTGGATAATGCAAATTGCTGAAATATGAGATTTTTCCTACAAAGAGGTTTCCAAAAAAGACGAGGAGGAAAAAGAGAGGGGGAGAGAGAGAGAACTAAGGCTAATTGATGCCACAGTCTTTTATGTACATGGCAAAAACGGGACAAAAATTGATTTTTATGAAATAAGAAATTGATGGGAGAGACAGGGAGAGGAGGAGGCCAGAGGCAGGTGTGAGGGCAGGGTCTAGGCAGGGCAGGTTAGCCTAGGCTGTGGGTCAGCTCTGGGGGCACAGCCCCCTCAGTCTTGGAGCCCTCACCCTTAGTGAGGAAGACAGGACAAATGGACATAAGGACACTTCAGAGGCAGCCAACGCAGTGTCAGCCCAGCGCCTGGTCCATCCAAGTTCCGAGGGGGCACCGGGACAGGGTAGATCCTGGACACCCCGGAGAAATCAGGGGAGGCTTCCTGGAGGAGAGTAGCTATGCAGAGCAGGCATGATCCTGGATGGCTGCGAGGGTGACAGGTGCGTACCAGGTGACAAAATAGCTGAATCCGGGGGTCTGTAGGTTATGCCTCTGCCACCCTGTCATTTGCACACTCTGTGCTTTTCTTGTCTGCCCACCCCGACCCCCAGCAAGTAGGCTGTGAGCTCCTTGAGGCCAAGAGCATAGTAAACAATATATGCTGGAAGGAAAGAAGGAAGGAAGGAAAGAAGGGAGGGAGGGAGGCGGCAAAGGATCAAGGATGTCTTTTCATTATTTCACGTTTTAATATTTATAACATAGCCAAATATGAATATCTGAGCTTCTAAAGTTGTTCTTTGGGCATTACGAATTTTGGTTCCTTTTGCTCTTTTTTGTTCTCCCTCTCTTCCTCTCTTCCTCCTTCTCCTCCTCCTTCAGCACTTCGAGAGAAGCAGGAGACCTTCTGTATTAATTTTACTATTTCTCCAAGCCACCTCGGCAAAGCCATCTTCTTTGCCAGTGATTGGCTCACGACATGTCATGTGACCCTATTCTGACCAATGGGATCTGAAGGTGGGCTTTCGAGATGTCATGGTGGCAGCCATCTTGTGGGGTGATCGAAGACCGCCGAGGAGAGACAGAGAGTCCCGGTCCTGGAGGACGTCGCTGAGTATCACTCCTACAGTACCTGGCAGCTGCTCAACATGGACACTCCAGCTGCTTGGCTTTTCTCAGGAGAAATTCCTTGATTTGAAGATTTGAGATCAAGTCGTTTCTTCCGAAGTGATCCTGGAAAATGCCGCTACGGCAGCGGGGAAGTGAGGCAGGGACGCCGGGCCATGTGGACGGTGGGGGCTTAATCCTGCTGGGAACCCCGGGAGCCCACATAGAACACCCCCCAGAGTTCCACACGCACGCAGCAAGGGTGCCGGGGCGTTTATCCACCCACTGCTGTCCGCCACCGTTCGTGGGTCGCTCCCGTCAGCGGGCAGAGCAGGCTCTGGTGCAGACCGACCTTCCGCAAAGCCTGGGGGGTGCCGCAGGTGGGAAATGGACTGGCGGACACAGATATGCTTTCCATGGTGGGGGGGGACTAGGGCACCAGCATCGTCTGTTCCTTAAGGTTGTCTGGCCCGTGCCGGGTGATCACGGAGGGCCTTTGAGGAAGAAGAGAGGGGTTGGGACCTTCTCCTGGAGACCCAGGGGCAAACATAAGGTTCGGGGCAGGTGTCCGCGGGGGCCCTAAGAATGTGAAAGTGTTGGGGTGGCTTTGGAGGCGCCTGGGTTTACGCCAAGGAAACTCAGTGTCTGCCTTCATCTGACATCTTGCAGCATGGTTGGGGGATTTCAGCTCTCAAGTGGACACCCACGTCCTCCATTTTGTATCTTCCAGCTCTCTCCCCAAAGACCTCCCCCACCCCCCCTTCTTTAGCCACCCCACTCCCCAGCCTCCTTGTGGGCCCAGAAGTGCCCCATCTCAGAAGCCACAAAAACTGCCACCTCCCTCTGTTCTCCCTCCTGTCCTTCTCACAGTCCCTCTTGGTTCTTCCCTATACACCAGTGTCTTTTCTGGACTTTGTCTCCACTTCCTGCTTGCTCTAGAGTAGCCCCTGGTCTGGATTGCTACCATTCTCTCTACAACACCTTCAATGCCATCACCCCTGTCTTTCGGCCCCGCCCACCTGACAAGAGCCAACTCTGGGAAAAGTAGAGAACTCAGGATCAAGGGCTCTGGAGTCAGAGGGACAATTGTCATTATCCTCACCAGGTTGCCATTGACTTTTCTATTCCTAAACCCAGTGGCTATTTCAGTAGCCACCTTTCTTGACTTCTTGGCCTAGTTTCATGATGGTGACCACGTTCTTTCCCTTTCATATTCTCCCTCCACTCTTGGACTCTGTGCACCAGCTGCTTGTTGCTCCCCTGTACGCATTCTCCCTTTCTTCTTGGTAGTAGAACCTCTGGTTTTGAGTTCTAAGAATAAAGGCTATGGTTCTCAGACTCTAATACAACTCAATTTTTTCCACGAAATTCTAGTCCGAAGGAGGACTAGCCCTGGGGATCTTTTTGAAGAGCTAGCTTGTTTATTCCCATTGTGCCTCTTCTCCTTCATCCCCTCTTCCATTCTGCTGCCTGGAAAGCCAACGCTTTGGACCATGAGGACAAGGAAAATGCCGTAGAGAGGGTGGAATGGCTGGAAGAAGCCTGTGTTCCTGAGGAACAGGACTTCTCCGGCAGACCTGGATGCCTGCCTTTAGACTATTCAATGAGGAAGAAATCCAACTTTTCACTTGTTTAAGCCACTTTCTCTTGCAACCAAACTGAGCTCTCAGTGAAATGACTTTCTGGACATCAAGCCCTGTTGGACACTCTCTAGCCCCTCTGGACCACATTTAGCAGGACCACCTTGGACCACTTTGCTGAATCCTCCTTTAAAAATGGCTGCATTGAAACTGGGTACGTGGGACCTCTCTGTACTATCTCTGCAGAATCTGTAAGTATGGCAAAATAAAAAGTTTCTAAAATGGTAGCATTGTTGCAGTCTTGATCCTGGCCCCCTTTCTTCTCCATGGCCTGACTTCCTAGGATCTCATCCACAGCCATGGCCTTGATGACCATCTCTAGGCTGTTAACAAGGGATCCCAACTGCGTGCCCCCAAACAAACTCGCCATCCTACCCCAAAACTTGTTTCACGCTTAGTAAAGGTCAACGGGCCAGCTATCTCCCACCCCAGCCGACCAGGCCTCCGTGAGGCACTCCTGCCTGCTTCCGGCCTCACCTTCCCTCACACCCTCACTTCCCTCCCCACCCTGCCCCACTGTACCTCCTTGTCCTCGAACAACCAAGTCCTCTGCTCCCCTTCTGTCCTGGGAGCTGTCCTTTCCCTGCTGAGCCTTTTGCCCCTGCTCTTAGCCTGGCTTCCCTACCTTGGAGCCCGAGACAAGAGCTTGAGCGCAGATGACGTTTTGGCAGAGGGATGCCTGTAGGGGCAGTGAGGGGACAGGAGAGTGAGCTGCAAGGTGACAAGCTGACACGAGGAGGCACAGAACTCTACAGATGTGTACAGAGCCCAGCACTCCCAGAATGCCCACCTGCGGGACGATCTAGCCTCCTGATCTGGGTCTCGGGGGGCTTCTCCCCAAGAAGCTACCAGACGGGTGCTGATGCTTCCCAACCCCGCCCACTGGCAGGCTGTGTGCTTGCAAGCAGGCCTCTACAGGCCTGGAGAAGGCCCGAGGTCCTTGCAGAAAGACTGGGCACAGCATGGGAAGCGATTCTGCTGGGGGGCGAGGCGAGTCTGTGCTTGAGTGGCTGTCCCTGACCGCAGGCCAAAACAGCAGGGGTCTGTGGGTCTATGCTGTCTCCTTCAAGACCAGGTTCTCCAGGAAGTCCTCCCTTACCCCCAAGCCTGGGGCAGATGTCCCTCTCAGGCTTCCCCACACATCCCTCAGAGTGCAACTACTTGTCTTTTCTGCTTAGCTCTAAACCACTTTAAGGCACAAATGAGATGAGGTGACAGAACTTAAAATAAAGCTGTGGATATGAAGTCACAACAGAGCAAGAGAAGCGTGGAGCTGCTTTAAATGTATAGAAAGCTGGAATTGGGTTTTAGGAGAGTCTAGACAGGCTTGGGGACCCACAGAGCTGGGGTGCGGAAGCAGCCTGTTCCTTGCTCTGGGCACTCTGCAAAGCCACGGTGTAAAAATCCCCTTGTAGGCAAAGCCTTGCACATGTGATCCTCCTGCCAACTTTGTGCGATAGGCTTTCCATCATGCCCATTTTACAGATGAGGAAGGTAAGCCTCTCTATCCCGGCCCCCTTCACCCCGCCCTGCCACACACACACACACGGACACATGTTGATTGCAATCTGATTCCTGATGACCTGGGATCCAGCTTGACCAGGCTCCATGGCTTCCCATGTCATGGCGGATGATGGCATGGGGCAGGGAGGGGTGTCAAGCTGGCTGGAGGACAGGCAGGTCTTCCCCTCGCCAGTCAGACAAGCATCACGTACCACCCGCCCCTGGGGGGCTTCAGATGCAAGGATGATGGAAAGTGAGAATACAATTTCCTGATAAAATAGAAGAGGCGATTAAGTTAATGAAGGATCATTTTGCTGGTTTGAAAACTATAATTAATAGGCATTAATTGTATATTTAGAAGTTGAGCGTGGCGTGGGCTCGGGAGCTGTCTCAAACACAATGACTCTGTACGCTGCATAATAAAGACAGGACCCAGATGGTCCTCAAAGCCCCTAACGAGAGCTTGGCGCGAGGCTGCTGTAATGATAAAAGATACCACTCGCTGTTCTGCTCTTCCTTTAACGACATCCTTTCCGAGATGATGCTTATCATTGGTACTTTCATCTTCAGTTAAATAGCATATGGCCCCAGCTGATTAAAACCCCCTCCTGGTTTTAATCAGCGACTCGGGATCAGGTTTCTAATGGTGGCAGTGGTGGCCTCGCTGGGTCCCGTGGTAAGCTTTTGAACGACATCTAAGTCTGGAGGGGGGAGATGGAGGGGATGAGGGGCTTGGAGTGGGCCCTGTCCGAATCCTGGGTGTCAGGCGGGCCACTCTGGTTCTCCTGGGATGACCCGAGCCAGGAACCAGTTCCAAGGATGCCTCAGAGATCAGGCTGGTCTGGCTCAAGCTATGTTCAGGGGACCAGGCCTGGTTAATGTTGGCTGTGACTTGGAGGCTGGGCTGTCAGATCCCCTCATTCTTATACAAAGCTTAAAAGGTTTAGAGGCGCCTGGGTGACTCAGCCAGTTAAGCGCTTGCCTCTTAATTTTAGTTCAGGTCTTGATCAGAATTATGAGTTTGGGCCCCAGGATGGAACCCCACACTGGGCCTGGAACCTACTTAAAAAGAAGAAAAAAAGTTTGAGGGACACTCTGCAGGGCCCACTCACCCAGGGAGAAAGAGGAAGGACCCCGCAGGGGACCTGAAGATGGGAATCAGACAGATGGCATTTGACTCTCGGCCCCACTGCCCAGGGTTGTGAGGTATCATCAGTCTGAGACTCACTCTTCTCATTATTATTGGATGACTTCTGTTCATTGATGATGCCCATTGTACAGATGGCAAAACTGAGCCTCCGTCAAGGGTTGAAACCTGACTAGACTTGGGTGATGAGTCAGGAAGGATGGCAGCATAGAAATATGGGTCTGGGGAACATTTGGGAGTATCTGCCTGATTTTCCAGCACCCCACCCTCTACCCACCAGCTCCTGAAGGACTGGAACCATATCTGTCCTGTGTAAGTTCATCCACATCCATGCTGCTTATAGTGTCCGGTTCTGTTGATCCTTAGTAGGTGCTTTTTAAGAGATGAGGGATCCCATGGGCAGTGGCAGAATGGGCAGCTTCTGGGGTGTCCAAAAGGTAGGTAGTGGAGATTTCTATCAATCGCCAACTCTTCACATGCTTCTGGTGTGTCCCAGCCCCCTTGAAGCTAGCTGGAGCCACAAGGCTAGTTCTGGCCAGGGGACTACCAGTGGGAGTGACATGGGTGGAAATGCTGTCTGTGCATATCTTTGCAGTTCTTTCTGCCTGGAGATCGCAGAACTGTGAGAGCCAAGCAGCCTGGTCTGCGGAGACATTGCATTGTCCTGGAAAGTCTCCTGACTTCCTCTGGGCTTTGTGAGAACAGGAAGGTAACACGTCATGTGTTAAGCCACGGAGATGTCAGATGAGTTTGTTACTGCCGCAAAATGCAGCCTTATCCTTACTACCTTGAGACAGTTACTGAACTTGAGTTAGGGCAGGGATGCAGTCAGAGAGCTGTATGACCCTAGATTGTCAGGTGAAATTTCATCTGGTTGACCTCTGCCTTCACTCACACCCTGTGGGCCCTCCCTCTTCTCTGGATCAGTCCTGGCAGGCTGCTGTGTGGGGTGCCCAGAAGGGGGGCTGAGACAGATGAGCCGGGAGGGACGTGGAGGTGGTGGCTGTCCCTGGCCTTGCTAGCTGGCTTGGTGCGGGCCCATGGGAGAGGCATGGAGGTCGCTGTACCAACTTCTGGAGCTGCTGAAGGTCCCTGACACACTTGTGAACCGGAAAGATCAATCGCTGGGCTCTGGGGTCCCCACATCTCTCCTTAATTATTCTCCCAACACCCAGTTTTTGGTTCAGTAGGTCTGAGGCAGAACCTGAGAGGTTGCATTTCTAACAAGCTCCCAGGTGACCCTGATGCTGTTCCAGAGACCATGCTTTGAGAACTGCTGGTCTGGGTTTCTATGGCCCTGTTTCTCGAAGACCAGGCCCTCTCCCGGGGGCACCTTGCCCTGGCATTTGTGTCCATCCCATGAACTCTTGTTCCCACCAAGTCTCCACATTGCCAGACTCCCCTCCCACTGCTTCCAGGGGCTCTAACCCACCTAGATAACTGGGGAAGTCCATGGAATGCCTGAACTTTCTAAGACAGTTCTTCCTGAACTCTGGGGCTGGCTGACTAGAGTTGTTCCCTTTGTTCTAGACATATGGCCCCTCAGAGATTTGAATGCAGCTATATAATCAGGACTCTTTTGGTTGTAAGTAACAAAATCCTGAAATAAATCTTAAAGGAGGAATTATCGGCTCTTGAAAGATCCAAAAGATAGTTCTAGGGCCTTCAGGCATGGCTGGACCCAGGAGCACAATCAGTGTTGTCAGTGCTCAGTCTCCCTCTCCCCTAGCTTCAAGATTAAGTACTGAGTGTGTGTCAGGATAAGGAGATGAGAGTTGGAGGAACATATTCCTTGTTGCTGCTGCCTCAGTCCCTGAACCTATAAAATGGGACAGTTAAGTCAGGGAAAGTGATAGAGGTTGTGGGAGTCATAGGGCTGTGAGGACTTTTGATCCATTCCTCTAGACTATCTCTTGGGTGGGAAGATATCCAGGCAGAGAGAACTCCAGAGGTGTGACTTACCTTAGGAACTCTCTATGTGGTATGCACTTGAGTGAGCCTCAGTTTCCCCATCTGAACTTGTGCCATCCAACAGAGACTCTTGCAGTATTGGTGTGTGATGAGCCTGGAAGGAACTGAAATTGTGCCTAGAAATGTAATGGAAGAAATTGTATTTGTCAAATCCTTGGGGTTAAGGAGGGATCATAGTAGGGAGCGAGGCACCTAAAGTCACATGTTCAGGTGTCAAAAGGATGATAGTGGGGCATCTGGGTGGCTCAGTTGGTTAAGCGTCTGCCTTCAGCTCAAGTCATAATCTCAGGGTTCTGGGATCGAGCCCCACATTGGGCTCCCTGCTCAGTGGGAGCCTGGTTCTCTCTCCCTCTGCCTCTCCCACAGCTTGTGCTCTTTCTCTCTCTCAAATAAATAAATAAAATAAAACCAAAAAAAAGATGAATGTTAAATGGCCATCTTTTGTTAGAACGAAAGAAAAACCTCAGGAGTTGAAGCAAAAAAAGGGTGTTTTCTGCATCCGTACACAGGTGTGGTTTAATCTAGGTGCTCAGGATCATCAGGACTCAGTGGACCATTTCTCCCTCCATTTTTTTGGGCTCTATTTCCTTAGTCCCTCTTGGGCAAGCTCTCCAACAGCTCCAGGCTTGCATCCCCATCCCACCAAGACCAGTTGGAAGTGCTGCCCTCTCTCCTAGCTCTCGGTCCAATTAGAGCCCCAAGATTCCTTCTCCGTGGTTCTGATTGGGTCATATACCTACCTTGGAGCAAGTCTCAGTCACACACACAGCCCACAGCTGGGGCTGGGGCCATGCCTCCTGAATTAAATGATGCTGGAGGCATGGTGGTTTATTCCGAAGCAAAATTGGGATGCTCTGCCCAGAGAAGGAAATGCATGCTGGGAGGCCCACCAACTGATGTCAGCCGCTGGTACCAAATTATCAACCTGCCTGAGGCCCCCTCCTCCATCCCTGCTCCAACCTCTACCCTTATCTCTCCCCTGCTTAAATCTTAAATGCCACCCAGCCCAAGAAACCCTGCCCTCTGATCCTCCTTCTTCTAGGAGAAAGGAAGGGGGGGCGGTGGCAGCAACCACATTCTCTCATTAGTCTTTCTGACATCTTTTGTCACCTATCAGGGGAACAAGCAAGTCCTTTGATCACAGCAAAAGGAGAAAGAGTATTTAAAACACGGCCTGTGAAGATTTGCTGAGCAGAAGGTGGGAAAGGCAGTCAGTGGCAGTTTTCAAAGCAGAAACATGATTTCCAGCCTCTAGACTTGCTTGTCTGAAGATTGCTAAGGAGGATTTGCCTGCCGCCTGGGTTTTTAAATGGGCCAAGGAGCCCCGAAGTCAGGGGAGGGGGGTCGGACTTGGTGGAAGGGGGTTTCTGGAAGCAAAATGGCAGCCCAGGCTTTGATTCGTCATGAACCACAGATGTTAAGGCTGAATTGTCAGCTGGAGGAGAGCACTGGCGTCACCGCAGACCCTGTATGGGACTTCAGACATGTCCCGTCCCTGCTCTGAGCCTCAGTGTCCACTCTGTATGAGGGCTGGGACCAGAGTTCAGAAATGCCCCCTTTCCCTCAGGATCCCCCCGAGGGCCCCCCCATATCCACCCCACCTTACTATGATTTACAAAGATTCGCTTTGCTGTAATGCTTTTAATTGAATAAGGAACATTTCTGTCACCCACATAAATGGGGGGGGGGGGAAATGAAACAATAGCTGGTCCATACAAAGAAAAATAACCAAGAAAAGAGCATGTCCTCATGTCATCAAACCCTAGCTAGGTCATGTTGCCCACTGGAAAGCCCTGAGAGGACAGACAGACAGCTGCTCCCTTCGTAAAAATCCGGGATCGGCAAGAGGGAGGTAGGTTTCGGGTGGAGGCTTTCTCCTGGCCATGACTGGAAAGAGAGAAAGGGGCTGACATCACAGCCTGGTTCAGGTGGTTTAAAGAATGAGCTCACTGGGTGGGCTGCACCCCAGTCTGGGAAGAACTGGACCCAGGAGCGGGAGGCCCCGCCTACCGCTGTTTGCACATGCGCAGCACGGTCCTCCCGGCAGAAGGAGTGAGTTCATCCTGTAGGTTCCTGAGGGGTCTCGGGGACATCTGGGAGTTTCCTGCTGCCTGTCTCCTACCCCCCCCATCCCCACCAACAGCCCCTCCTGGTTGCAGGGCTCTGCTACTGCTGTTTCTGAGGTGTCTTCAGGGAGCCAGGGAAAGAGGCCAGGGATTCAGGGTCACTTTGTGTCCTACCCTGCTCTGTCCTCTCCCCTCCCCTCCCCTGCAAGGGCTTCTACGTTTAAGGCTGGGTAGGGTCTAGGCTGGGTTTTTCAGAGGGAGATTGCAGATGGGCAGGGAGGAGGCGGTGGGCAGGGCACAAGATCTGCTTCCCGTCCAACAAGGGGTGCCTGCGACACCATTCAGTAATTATCCCTCAAGCACCTTTTATCTACCAGACACCGGGCTAGGCCATGTGACTTAGAAGGCCTGGTGCAAAATGAAAATAGGGGACCCTTGTTCACAAAGTACTGAGAAATCTGACAGTGACAACGGAGACTTACACCCAGCCCCAGGCCCTTCTGGGGAGGGGTCATGTGGGATTGCCGAGGTCGACCCTCTACGACACCAGCCCTGCCCCACCCTCGTCGAGGTGCCCAGGGCAAGTGCCTGATGAGCTGTGCCCCAGAGGGACTCCCTCACAGCCAGAGCAAGCGCCCCCAAGATGATGTCCCATGGGGCCCCGGGCTATTAAAGAAACACGTGGAAGATCAGGAGCCTCTCAAACAGAGAGGTGGGCTTTGAGATGGGGAGTGAGATGATCCACCTCTGCATGGAAAATTCTCTCTGAGTGCAATGTGGAGCAAGCAAGGGAGGAGGCCATGAGAAGCCAGCAGGTGCCGGAGCTGTTAAGGGGAGCTGGGGTCAGGCAGGAATTGGGGGGCAGAGAAGGGGTGGGGCCCAGGGCCTATGGGGAGGGCAAACAGAAAGGAGTCCCAGATGGATTCCTGTGGTCTGCTCACTCAGCCCCCAGGAGTGGCCCCAGGTGCCCAGGGTGGGACAAGGAGGAGATAGACCCATCCCCACCACTGAAAGGAATAGAGCAAAGGACTAGACACCTGCTTTTGGGGGGCCCGTGCAGGGTGCAGTGGGATCCTGTGATGGCCCGAGAATGGATGATGCTGGTAAGCTGTCATTTGGTTCAGTCCTTGCACATTTATTTCACAAAATCCTGGGATACCACTACCCACTATGCCCCTGACCCTCTTATGTCGGGAGCTGAATTGCGTTCCCTGTAAAGACAGGTTCACGTCCTAATCCGTGGTACCCAGGAGCATGCCCTTGTTTGGAAATTGGGTCTTTGCAACCGTGATCAAGTCAAGATGAGGTCCTATTGGATCGGGAGGCGTCCGAATCCAATGACTGGCGTCCTTCTGAGAAGAAGCGAACTGGGACACAGACGTATGCAGAAGGGACAATTTCTATGTGAAGATGGAGGCAGAGATGGGAGTGATGTATCTAGAAACAGAGGAAGCCGGAGGGGTGCTGCCTGAAGCCAGGAGCCGGGCATGGAGCTGGTTCCCCCTGGAACATCGGAGGAAACGTGGTCCTGCTGACACGTCAAGTTCGCACTTCCGGCCTCCAGAGCTGTGAGAGAATTCATTTCTGTGGTTTTAGCCATCCGGTGTGTGGGTGTGTGGTGAGGTGCGGAGCGAGGAAACGGATACAACTTACAAGCAGAGAAACTGCAGCCGAATAACAAGGGTGGAGGGGAGGGCTGGCTCAAGGACAGCCGGGGCTCGAGCTCCCCCAAACTACAGGGACTGCCATCAGGGAGGAGAACCTCCGCAGAGGAGAATAACCAGCTGCTGTTTTCCAGAAGCAGCCAGACGGGCAAAACCCAGGGACACCCAATGCTGGACTCTCAGCTCCTTCCCTGGCCTCTCTGGCTCCTTCTGGACGCTGCAGAACATTCTAGAGCATCTTCGCACATCTGCAGACCCCTGCAGCCTGTCTTGTGGTTGCAAAGACACCAGGGAGAAGCTGCTCTAGTGGGTACCTGCTCTGCAGGGAGCTGGCTGCACAAGGGCTGCTAAGTAAAGTGAGATGATAAGAGTCAAGGGAGATGATCCCGAGGAAAAGGGCCCAGGGTCCTAGTGGACCCCCAGCTAAACACGACCAAGTGATAAACAGGGTCTTGAGATTTGATGGCTGAACAATTCTATCCTAGTGACTAGGTGAGAAGCCAAGTGTACCATTTTGAAAAAAAGGATGTTAAAAAACATCAAGATTTATGCCTTTCTTTTTGGAATGAATGCTTTTTTTTTTTTTTTTTTTTTTTTTTTTTAATTCTTGAATGCTTGGAACAGAAGAGCAAGTCCAGGGATGCAAGGCAGGAAATCAGTTCAAGTCTTGGCTCTTCTAGGCTAGTGCTTTGTGACCTTGAGATTCTTTCCAGTCAGCAAAGTGACCTGACTGGTTCACCAGAGTGGTTCTCAAACAGTGCTCCTTCGAGCCCCACGGGTACCCCAGGGTCTGGCATCCCAGCCTGAAGAGCTTGGCTTTGGTCTTTCTCATGTATTGGGTTTCTGTATCAAATTTCATTTGAAAAAGCCTCTGTGGCTTTAAAAGAAAAAACAAAAAAAAAAAAAACCAAAAAAAACCCCCAAAACAAAAAAAGACTTTGAAACCTGAACCGGATAGCTCAGGAGTCCCCTCCAACCCAAATACTCCCAGATTCTCTGTCAGAATGACAAACTCTGTTCCTGTACACTCCATCCTGTTTAGAAGCTATTGCAAAGCGTCCTCTCTGCTGTTTCCTGTAAGCTGGCATCTTATTTATCCACAGGAGCTATGTTCTTCTGGGACAGGATTGCTGCTGAACACGATCTTCCTGCTGGGGAACTGGGCCGCCCTAAGGACCGGGAGAAGGCAAGCAGAGGGAGGCGGGTGATCTTCCTGAGAGCCCGGAGTCACTGCGTCCTGCAGCTGGGGAAGTGCTCCTAGGGGAGCAGGTGCGGATGGGCAGAAGGATGGCACAGGAGAGAAAAGTGTGGGCTCCGACATCAGATCTCGGCTCCCTCTTACAAGCCAGTTGACCCTGGGCTGGCCAGCTGACCTCTTCACCTCAGCCTTCTTGCCTGTAAAGCAGGGTTGTGGTAAGAGCGCCTACCCCATAGGGCTATTGTAAGGGTTAAGTGGAGTAAGAGTGTAAGGGGCTAAACCAGGCACCTGGCAGGGGTGCTCTCTGCATACCAGGCATCAGGAGCCTCAGTGGCGATGGTGACGTTGAGGCTGCTTGGAGCCTGGATGAGAATCCAACAAAGACTGGGGTAGTGGGCAGACTGGCCTTGATTGCTTCCCAGCCCAGGCATCTCCTTTCAGAACCCTCTTCCAGCAAGCGCCCCAGACCCTACAGCTATCTATAGACAGTATCACAGTTAGCACAAGAAACACTGAATTCATACGTGCTGCATCCATCCGTTCCTTTATTGAAATATTTTTATCATGAGATATAATGCAAACAGAAAGCCCCTAAATACAAGTGCACAGCAGAACCATTATTACAAAACAAATATCCTTGTAACCACTGCACAAGACTAAGAACAGAACACTCCCCACGGGCTGAGATCTGCAGTGTCCCCCCATATCGCCCCTTCTCCAGAAGTAATAACCGCTATCTCGACTTTCATATTAACTCCTTCTGCTTTTTTCTTTCCTTTAGGGGTTTTGCAATCTAAGGAAGCATCCTTAAACAACCATCATTTCCTGTCTCCTCTTCTTGAACTTCATTCAGTGGAATCCCACAGGCTTTATTCTCTTGTGTCCGACTGCTCACACTTGACCTTGCTTGTGAGCTTCGACTGTAGATGTATAGATGGTGTATTGTGGCAGTTTGTTTTCATGGCTATATAATATTCCAACTTACAAATATGAATGTCAATACCCCCATCTATGGAACGGTCTCACTGTTGATGGACATTTGGGTTGTTTCTAGTTAGGGGATACCCTGGGGAGTAGTCCTGCTCAGAAATTCTGGTTCGTGTCTGCTGGTGAACATGCTTGCCTCTCTATCTGTAGGACATGCTCCTAAGAGGGCACGGGATGGGTCCTCCTGTAAGAGTTTATGCTCAGCCTCAGCAGATGGTTTTCCTAGTGCTTGTACCCACTGCCACTCAAACAAACAAGGTGGATTTTTTTTCTTTCTCCTCCCACTCTCTCTCTCTCTTCCCTCCTTCCATTCCCCTATCCATCCAAGCCACTGGTTACCAACAGCCTCCCGAGGTGGCCCTGGGTAGGTTAATTCATGGTGAAAAGAAGTCAAAGTGTGTGGTTCTTGTCCCCCGATTCAGTAGGCAGATGCATGAGAACCTCTCAGCACCAGCCTGGGCCGAAGAAGGTCGGAGGTTGCACCCTAACCCTCCCTCTTGGGAAGCCTTGTGGTAGGACTTCTGACGGTGCCTACGCCCCTCCCCCATACCTGAGAAAGGGCCCTGCCGCTGTACAGACGGAAGCTTATTCCAGCCCCGCCCCCAGGAGCCAGCAGGTTAAATGTCCCACCGCAAGGGCAGGCCACCCTATATTTTTAGGGACCTTATTTTGTTAGCAGTTGCGGTTTCATTCACTTCCTTCTGAGAGCCCGTGGAGGTGCCGGGAGCGACCACAAGGGGGCCTCCTTCCGCCCCTTGGGGTCTGTGCGCTGCGGGAAGAGCACCCCGGAGCAGAAAAGGGAAGTGAAGTCCTGAACCCCAAGTGAGGGTCGCCTGGGGACCCCCAACCAACACTGGTGGGGAAGCGAGGGAGACGGGTGGCAGAAAAGGACGCAGCGAAACGTCAGCGCCTTCCCAGCAAAACTTTCTTCTTCGTATTATTTCAAACCCCTTCGAACGGTTTTTTCCTTTTTGGAGAAACGCTCAATTTCCCTGCGCTTCCCCCGCCCCCCCCATTCTCCAGCATTGCGCGGAAGCTCCAGGAGCCGCCTGTGTGGCGGCGCCATCTGCCGGCCGCTTCTTAAATTGCGGGGTGAGATCCGGCCTCCGTCCCGCCTCCTTCCAGAAGTGCCCAGACGCAAAGGGGGAAAAAGAACCTTTCAATAACCTTCAGTACAACAACAGTGAGCAAAAACCTACACTGGATCTCCAGGCATTTGCTGCAGTGTTGCCTGTAATGAGGAAAATTACATTATAAGATGGTTAAAATAAATTAAAGATAATATGGAAATTGTTATATATTATAGGAAAGTGCTCATGATAGATACAATTTAATCAAACTCGAATCATACTTTAATTTTATTGTCCACGGTATGATACTATCATGGTGGATACATGTCAGTGGGGGTAGCGAAACACCAAGAGTGAGCCCTCATGGAAACTATGGACACTGGGTGATACTGACGTGTCCATGCAGGTTCATCAGTTGTGGCAAATGTTTCATACTGGTGAAGGATGTGATCATGGGGGAGGCTATGCTTGTGTGGGGACAGGAGCTATGAGGGAAAGCTCTATACCCTCCACTCAATTTTCTCTGTGAACTGAAAACTGATCTAAAAAAACAATAACAGCCACAAAGTCTATTTTAAAATTTGAAAAGCGGCTTACAAAACGGTATGTTGAAACTTCTTTCTGTTGAAGGCTGGTCAAGTTAACAGTGGTGGCCGCACTTTGGGGGCAGGATCTGCCTGGCCTGGCCCCTCAGGAAAGGACATGGGGGCGTTCGGTATATATCCTGCAGACCAGGGGCTTCACAAGTCCCTTGAGGGGAGCGATTGGGGTTGCCCAGGAGGGAGCCTGGGAGCCTGGTGTTGCTAGAGCCATCTTGTCACCAGGAGGAGAGCTTGTTGAGAGAAAGAGGCAAAACAGGGAAGCAGAGCAGAGAAAGCCAGAAAGTGAAAGTTAGAGACCAGATGACAGGGTTTGATTCTTCGGATCCAACTTGGCTTGAAGCTCGTCTATTCCTAGACTTTTCCCATAATAAATTCCTCCCCTGGGTTTCTGTTGCTTGTAACCAAAAGGGTCTGTGCTCCCTAAACACAAGCTCCCAGCTTGCTCACTTTGCAACGAGTCAGTCACTGGAGATGGATGACGGCACAGTGTGGCTTGCCAGGCATATCTGGCAACACTTGGAACCCTTCCTTGCAGTGGGTACTGCCTGTGCACGTCAGGGAAGAGGCATCCTGGGCCTGCCCCCTCTCTGGGCTCGGACCTCCACTAAGGGTCCCCAGGGACAGAGGGGCCTCCTGCCTTGGGGGTGCTTCTGTTTTCCCTCTACCTAAAATTCTCCCCTCCCCGTGCTGCAGTGGCCGCCTCCTTAGCCTTCTCTGTGGCTCCCTTAAACACCTCCTCCTCTGAGAAGGCTTCCCTGACTACCTGGCTGCTGAGGGAGATTCTGTCTCAGCTTCTGTTTGCTCGGTGAGTGACTCCTTTCTAACCTTGATGAGGTCAGCCCTGGGGCTGTGCCATTCACCACTGTGTCCCCAGCTCTTGGCAGAGTTTAGCAAAATAATAGGAGTGTCATCAGTCACCGTTTACTGAGAAAATGAGAATATGCACGGAGAGATGGATACAGGCCAAGAGACTATTCTGGGTGCAGACCATGATGGTAGGGCTCTGTGCATGACCTTTGTGGGGGAGCAGTGTTTTCTTGCTCATACAAAGTATACAGTGACACCAACCAGAGGACATACTATAAATTCACTAGGATTTTCTTTCCAGTTGGAGGGGGAGGCTCTGACCTGAAATCGGTTATGAAGCCAGGAGCTGGAGTGTAGGTTTTGCCTCCCAAGTGAGGTGTTGAAAGCCTAGGATGTCAGGGCACCTGAGTGGCTCAGTCACTTACTTAGGCTCAGGTCATGATCTCAGGGTCCTGAGATGGAGTCCGGAATTGGGCTCCTTGCTCAGCGGGGAGTCTGCTTCTTCCTCTCCCTCTGCTGCTCCCCCTGCTTGTGCTCTCTCTCTCTCTGTCAAATAAATAAATAAAATCTTAAAAAAGAAAGACAGACAGACAGAAAGCAAGCCAGCCAAGGATGTCTGTCAAAGTCAAAACCAGGCCCACGACCGAGGAGCTGGAAAGCCAGAAGGGCTGAATACAGGGCTGGGGGTTGGGGGACCAGGGCCCCACGCCCAGCAGCAGGGAGCAAGACCCAGATAGGAGGGGAGAATGCACAGACCACAGTGAACAATCCAGTCCACGTGGTCAGAAACTTGTTTCCTCTTGTGGTATTTTCCAGTCCTTCTGAGTAAATCAAAGACAAGTCTCAGCTTGGTGATGACAGGCCCCTAACACCTGTCTCTCTGTTTCTTTTAACAAAGAACCTCTGGCAGCCTCACATTCAAGGCCCATGGCAGACAAAGGCCTGTGAGATGTACTAAGGTCAATAGGTTTCATTGTGTTGATTTTTAGAGCTACCTTTCTAATTATAGCAGTGATTCTGATTTTCCATTTAGAGTGGTAATCGGAAGTTTCTTTTTCAAAGAAATTTCCATAAGCATAAGGGGGACTGCTGGAAGGAAAAACGGCAAGTGGATGATGGAACAGGTGGCGGCATTGTGGGGCCCCAAGGGGAGGGGGCGTGTGGCTGAGCCGGAGGATGCTGGGAAGGCAGCGCTTGGCTGAGTTGCTGCAGGAGGGACAGGAAGCATCTGGAGAGCCTCTGAGCAATACCCCTCCCCCACTAGCAGGTGGGATTGCAACTGGGTTTGCTGCAAGGGGGCGGAGTTACAGCCAAAGGAACTTCCAGAGCCCACCCTGAACTGAGCCTCCAGGCCAGCTGGCCCTGGCTCAAGTCTCCAGACTCTGGGAGCACCCCCAGGTCTGGCTGGGTGACCCCCCAATGGCCTCTTGGAATTCCAGCCCTTATTCTGTCTGTCCTGCCTGCCAGACCATGTCACTTGGAGGTGGACATCCCAGGCCTGGTGCTGGAGCTCTCCCTGTCTCCTGTGTGACCTTGAGGGAGCTCCTTCTCCAGGCCTGTTTCCACCGAGGAACAGAGATAAGTGATATGATCTTGAAGGGCCCTTAAGGATGAGAGGACCAGGAACATACCCTTAGTACCTCCTCTCCCCTCTCCCCTCCAAAGTCGGGCTCAGTGGGAAAGGCACGGGGGTGGGGGGCAGTGTCACACTGACCCGAGTTTAATTTCCTATTCTACCCATGGTAAACTGTGGGACCTTGGGCATGTTACTTCACCTGTCAGGGGTGTCTGTGTCTTCATCAGTAAGAAGGGATAAGAATATCTCCTGAGCAGAGCTGGGCGAGCAGTGATGAGGAAAGCCCGGGACACACAGCTGGGCTCTGACAGTGCTGGGAAGCTCTGGGTTTTCATGCACAGTTGGCCTGTGGCAGTGCCCCTCCTCCCATTCTGGCTTGGGGTCAGGCAAGAGACCCATATCCCGGGCACAGGGGCTCACCGGGTAATCTGATCCCAGCCTACAGGAGGCCTTCATGGGAACAAGCCCCCTCAGACTTAGGGCATGAGTCCCCAGAGTGGGGTTCCTGGATGTGGGTGAGGCTGGTATGGTGCTCCCATCTGGAGCTCCCTGGGGAGGGGACACATGGATAGGAAGAAGCCTGGGTGGGGAGAAGGCGGGTGGAGCTTATGACCTTGTAGGTTCCTTCTACCCTATATTATAGGCTTTTAAAAAACTTCTCTCTATATATTACACACGCATATCACACGCCTATTAAACTTCCCGTGTTGGGCACTTTTTCCTTCTGAGCGACTGTTTGGGACACCTGAGATCGATGGTGTTTTACATTTGATGAAATGACTTACACAGTCAGGAACGTGTTCTTCACCATTATAAAGAGAGTCACAGCCTTTTATTTTTCCACAGAACACCTTAACTTTCTCTCTCAAGAGGCCCAACATCTCCCATGCAAAATGTCCTTCTCCCGGAATAAATTGAGAGACCCG
The DNA here is from genome assembly GCF_020171115.1 of Neogale vison. Classification (NCBI taxonomy): domain Eukaryota; kingdom Metazoa; phylum Chordata; class Mammalia; order Carnivora; family Mustelidae; genus Neogale; species Neogale vison. The sequence goes on along the minus strand of NC_058097.1, from coordinate 32,142,527 downwards.
AAGCTTTCTTTGTCCCTAAGTGTCCCTAAGGAGGTTGGTTTCTCGCCTCCCCAGCAGAGCCTGGTAGGGCCATTCCAGATGCTGCCACATGGTGTCGCCGTTGAACACATTCTGGTGCAGTTTGGTCAATGCCTGTTCACCTCTAGAGTGGTCTCTTTGTCCAGCCGGATCCCTACATAGGTCAAGCTGGTGCCCCACACGAAGATGTGGAGCAACAACCTCTTTATTTCACTCTCATAAGCTCAGCCAGATGGTTTAGGTCTTCAGGGACCTCCAGCCTCAAACACACATTGCCCCAAACCAGCCTGGACCATCGGCTTCAAGCCCAGTGATGAACCTAGATTATCGGTCTGGTCTCCCCTCCACTTTGGGCTCCTGGTGTCCTTTCCTGACAGTGGACTTCAGTCAAGGGCCTTCCAGCCCATCGGAGAGGTTCCAAGAACATTGTCCTTCAAATGGGGGAGGTGTTAAGCATTCAGTCTCACCCTGCTGGGTATCACTCCCCTCCCTCGGGGCCATGTCTGTGTAACTCATGGGGCCTCGTCAAGGGCCTGATAAATGAAAACCCACTTGGACTCCGAGTTACAGCATCCTGACCAGAGAATTGTTGGCCAAGTCCCTTGCTACCAACGCCTTGTTTCACAGACTCTTGTGACAGGATGACGTTCTAGCCCAGGGTCCTCCCACCCTTGAAAGGGTGACATACAGGGACAAAGCTGGCCTCGAAGAGCCGTGGGTGAGCTTTTGTTTATCCGAGTTGGGTCTATACGCTGAGAAGGAAGAGCTGGAATGGTTAGAACCATGGTGGGGATCTTGGCAGGCAAAGGAGGAGCAGAGAGGGAAGACAGGGCAGCTGGTGAGCCTGTTTGGAGGAAGGGGCTTAAACTTTGTCCACAGCGTGCAATGCAAACCACCCCCTCCAGCGACCCCCGAAAGCATCAGAAAGCTGGATCTCACTCTCCGGCACTTAGGCAGTTGGGTTTGTGGTTTCCAGATGAGGTGAGTCTGACATCAAAGGCACCTAGGACACAGGCAGAGGCTTCTGAGGACCCCAGGGGGGTGGGGTGGGGGGAGCACTCCTGGGATCCACACAGATGCAGACACGGAGGACCAGAGGAGGGGCTTGTCCAAAGTGTCACCCAGCAAGTTCAAGCCTCAAGTGGCTCCTCCCACTAAATACTCCCCCCGCCAACAGTCCGTGTCCCCTCCCCACCACCCCGCCATGGCCACGATCCCCAGTCTCCAGCCTACCCGCCAGAGGGACTCAGTACAGATACTCCCGGACCGTGAGCTCCTTCAGCGTGAAGCCCCAGGGGCTAGGCTGGCGGAGCTGGCTCTCCTGCAGCTTCTCCTGCAGAGACACGAAGTCCTTGCCCAGCTCGTAGGCCAGGCGGATCATGGCGTCCAGCAGGGGGGCGTAGTAGCGGTGGCCCTCCCGGGCCTGCAGGCACTGCAGCGCCCTCTCCCCGGCTGCGAAGGCCTCGGCGGGACGCTCCAGGTCCCGGTGGCACACGAGCATGGCGCAGAGCGCCGGCACCAGCATCACCGGGCAGTGGGCCGTCAGCTTCTCCTGCAGGGGCACCACGCGCACCAGGATATCCAGGGCCCGGCCGTACTGTCCCCCGCGCAGGCAGCCGAACGCCTCCCGGAGCTCAGGCCGCGTGAGGAAGTCGATGAACTCGCGGGAGCGCCGCACGCAGCGGATGGCATAGAGCAGGGTCAGGTACTCCTTGAAGGCCAGCTTGCGCTCGGAGATCATCTCCTCGGTGAAGTTGCCTACCAGATGCTTCTTGGGGAAGGCGATGTCTTCAATCTCTTCCCTGAACGTCTTGAGGAGGTTTTTCTGGAGCATCTCGAAGTCTGAATAGCGCCGTTCCAGCACGGCTTTGTTGCTGTCAAAACTCCCTGTCTGGATGACGACGATTTGGTACATCTGCGTTGCAGAGACAGAGAGAGAGACAGTGAGAGAGAGAGGGCGAGCATTTGACTACATCCTAATGGGAGGTTTTTCACTGGCAGAGTGAGCCCTGGCAAATAAAAATAATGATGATCATCATTTAAAGCAGACCTCGGGGGCACCTGGGTGGCTCAGTGGGTTAAGCCGCTGCCTTCGGCTAAGGTCATGATTTCAGGGTCCTGGGATCGAGTCCCGCATCGGGCTCTCTGCTCAGCAGGGATCCTTCTTCCGTCTCTCTCTCTGCCTGCCTCTGTCTACTTGTGATCTCTCTTTGTCAAATAAATAAATAAAATCTTAAAAAAAAAAAAAAGCAGACCCCGAAAATGGGTTATCGTTCTATGTAATTCTGTTGTAAATTGCCATCAGCATCTGCCGAGCTATAAAAGCGATCGGTGACAAGAGGCCACCTGAGAATAACAAACCCAGTGGCTCGGAGGCATCTTGTGGGACAAGGAGCACCGAAGCAGGTGGCACGGGGGGGGGGGGGGGGCTTCCGGCTTTCCATCATCAAAATGGGGCCTCGGGTTCCTGACTCAGGGAGCTTGGGTTTGAGCTGTGTTTCCCCAGCGAACGACCCGTGAGAGATGGTTTGGGGCCGTAGGCGGGCGGTGAAGTTCTATGGTAAGGAAATGATTGGTTTTCAGGTCTCTTTCAGTTAGAGAATCCTGATGAAGTGTTCCAGTTCTTTGGGTTATAATTCCAGTCCTGCTGCTATCTAGCTGTGCGATCTTAGGCGGGTAATTGTACTACCGGGGACCTCAGAGTGCCCATCTGTGAAATGAGAGGGTAGTCATGGCACTTCCCTCGCCCAGTGAGGATGGAATGGATTAACACTGGGCACCCATGGGGGACTGGGTTCAACCTGCAGTCAGCACTTTAGCACCCACTGTTGGCATTCTGGTCCCAGTTAAGGGGCCAGGTGGGGAAGGAAGGTTGAGCCTGGCTCCTACTTGGACCTGAACACCGCTCCCACTGCAGGCTTAAATCCCATTTTAACGAGAGCGGCGCCCCCAAGCCCAGAGGTTGCAGCCGGCCCTGGCATAACCAGCTAGAATCTAACGACAGCACTTAGCTTTGTATTTACTTTCAGGATTACCTTTTCTTTGTGCTACCTGATACTGATTTCCCTTTGGAAGATACTGACTTCGTGTTTTTAGAAAGCGATCTGATTTATAGAAAAAGAGGTTAATTGTTATTATCTATCATTTTATGCAATATATAATTAATGATTGGGGTTATCAAAAACTGTTGAAAGGACGCAGAAGGCTGGTTCTGGCTGACATGGAATAAATCTGGGCTAGTTCCTTCTCCGGACCGGCGATCGTGATTCACTGCTCTCCAGTTCTCACAGTGCTTAACACCACACCCAAGGCGCGTGCAATCTTGCTTTTTGACCGTTGTCTCCCTTAGAATTCTGTTGGTCAGACAGCATCAGCCCATTTCACAGTGGGGAAAGTTGAGGCCCAGGGCCTGGAAGGAAGTGGTGAAAGACTCGCCCTCCCTGCCCTATCTCAGCTTACCACAAACTTGGAGACTTTTCTCTCCTCGATGCGGGCGGACGCGACCTCGAAGAGCAGCTTGACACGCCTCCAACAGCGTTTCTCCTTCCGCCAGTACTCCTGCAGCTCCCGGGTGGTCATGCTGGAGTTGGGGCTGGGGCTGCCGGGAGCGTCTGTAGGGACGGCACCCGTCAGCCCTGGCACCAGATCAGGGCGCTTTGGGGACAAGGGTCTGGGGACATGACAGGGTCTGTCGGGGATGGGAAGTCCGAATCTGGAAGCACTGTGCCTTGTGTCCTCCCCGGCCCCGCCCACCCAGACTCCGGTTCCCGCAAACCCGGCTGCAGCCATCCCACCGCCAGCAACCTGAAATAGCCCCGCGTTCCCCAGCTGGTTTCTCCATTGCGACACGCAGACGCGTGTGTTGCACCATCCACTTCCGGCCTGCAGATTGGCCACTGTGAGACCCATGCTCCTGAAAAGCGGGGATGGTGGCTTGTTCCTTTCTGTACTCCCTAGGGCACTGACACAGTGGTGGGGTTTGGGGACTGAGCACACGCATCAGCTACCAGTGGAGGGAGCTACTGAGAATGCTGGGCTCCTGGCTCCGCGTGGTGGGCCCCTCCCCGCTCTCTCATCTCCTTTTCCACATTTCCTGCTTTTGCTTGCACGTGCTACTTCTTATACCTTAAATGCCACCCTCCTATCTCCCTACCTGGAAAACTCACAGTGTCTCTTAGAGCTCGCGTGCACCCTGAGCCATTGTGATCATCTCGGGGAAGATGAAAATCCTTCCCCACCGAAATGCACTGATCATTGTGCATGTGATTTCAAGAGATATGGAGCCTTGGGTGGGGGGTGGAGGTGGTGGTGGGGATTCTCCACTGGTGTCCTTCCAGATCCAGGCCATAGGTCACTTCAACGGTCCCCTGGCATTAGAGTTAGAGCCTCCCACCTTGTCCCTACAGCCTTCTGGGTGACATCTTGAATTATTTTTCACAGATCTGTTTCCCCACCAAACTTGAGGGCCAGCAGTGTTGGGCTGATTCCTACACCTCCCCCAAGGACAGAGCGGAGAGCAGAGTTTTTATAGGGAAGTATTGAACAACTGCCTGAATGAGTAAATACATTTGCTCCAGGAGATGGCGCTCCGGTGGACACTGTCAGCGCTGGGCAGTGCTGCTTGGCACTCACTGTTCAGAAATGTCCCCACTGACTTCCTACTGAACGCACCTACGGCTCTCATGCTGGGTCTTTCTTGAGCTAAATCACCCTGTTCTGGAGCTGCTCTTGGAGGATGAAGGATGGGACTGGAGGGCTGGTGAGTAGTAGCCTGGCCTCCTTGCCTCCTGAATGGGACAAGTCTGAGATATGTTCTATAGGGTTTGCGGAGGACCCTTGCTGGGACCAAGCCCAGTTGCCCAAAGCGTCATCAACCCTTGATACTGGCTTCCTGCCCTTTCTTTCTTCGCTCCTTTCTTCAATGTACCCCTCCCCTGCTATGATTCCTGGGACCATCTCCCAGAAGAACAACGGACATCAAATACTTGTGCCAAGTTGAGAAAGCTGCTCCCTCTCCCGTGGCACCCATTGAAGGACCCAATGTTTATATTTTGAATGTCTTCCAGTCTCTATCTCTGACCACACTCCAAGCCCACCTAAGTGCCCTTCGGGTCCTGGACACGGGAGGTCTCGGCCAGTGGCTGATGCTTCCTGCCTGGGCCCTGCTGTGCCCTTGGCTGTGAGTCCTGTCCATCCAGGGCTCCCGGGGTGCTCAGGACGGGCCATGCTCCAAGGCTGCCAGGGGGACAAAAGACAACAGTGAGTTCCCGCTGACACTGGGGTTCCTGGAGGGTCCTGGGGTGCTAGGATCTGTGTCATAGTCCCCATGGCTGAGCCCTCCCCTGCCCACCTAGCTTTCCGCCCAGCTGCCACATGCGTGGCTTGCGTCTACTGCCCCTTTGCTGGACTGATTGGTCCAAGGCCTTCTGTTATTGTTACCATGCTTCTAAGATCAAGTTCTCTGAATCTTAAGTGCGGTGATTTCAAGCCAAGGTAGTAGCTTTAGGGATTACTTGGGAGAAAGATGCCAGCCTGTCCTGAAGAACATCCCAATATCCCATTTATGTCCCATGTGTAAATAAAATCTCAGTGCCCCAAGTGAGGGTCCGGGGACGTACGTAGCCTTCCCATCTGTCTCTCCCTCTTTAAGAAAACGCTTACTGACAGTTTGTGGAACACACTTCATAGGCACCTAAGGGCTTCACACCCCCTTAGTTCACACCTACAAAAATCTTCTGTGAATCCCAATCACAGAAGAGGAAACTGAGGTTTAGCCCAAGGTGATGCGGCTGGTGAGCCCGACCCACGAGCAAAGCTGAAAGTCTGTGACGTGTCAGTGCGCACGCTCTGCCCTCAACACCCACTCGCTCAATTAACCAAGTCTGTGTGCAGGAGGAGTTTTACCTCCATCTTATGATAAAGGAACCAGGACTTGGAGCTGCCTATGATCTGAAGGCTCGTAGGTGATGCTCAGGATGTATGTGGTACCCTCCTCGGGGCCGGGGGGCCGGGGGCAGCCAGGGGGAGGGAGCTAGATTATGCTGTAACTCTCTCTGCAACCCAGACCCGTGAACGGAGAGGACCGGGTGTCAGCAATTCTCTGTGCCTTAGTTTCCCATAAAATGGGTCTAAGAATGGAGCCTGCCTTCATGAGGCTGGCGTGAGGGTTAAGCTGGGGAGACCATGCTCGGAGTCTGCACAAACCAGACGCTGTATAATAAGTAGTCCCTGCTATTGCTATGGGACACATAATAGTCCTTGCAGAAATATTTGAAGATCAGTGACTCTCCACTAAGGTATAAATTGAAATAGAATTTAACACGTCTGAGACAAATTTAAAATAGGATGATGAAAAGATTAGCTTGGATGGAGCCAGGAGCTGGGGCAGCCCTTTGGCACAAAAATCCAAAATCAGGGCACCTGGGTGGCTCATCCAGTTTAGTGTCTGCCTTCAGCTCAGGTCATGATCCCAAGGTCCTGGGATCGAGTCCCACATCGGGCTCCCTGCTCGGTGGGGAGCCTGCTTCTCCCTTTCCTTCTGCCTGCCACTACCTCTGCTTGTGCTCACTCTCCCTCTGTGTCAAATAAATAAAGTCTTTAAAAAAACATCCAAAATCAGAAGGCTGAGATTTGAGGGAGCTCTAAGGGGCATGTGGGGCAGAGCTGGGACACAAATTCTGGTTGGCCTGCTCTGCCCTATTCCTGGCTCCGTGTCTGAACCGGTCCCGTGTCTCAACCCTTCTGATGACTATAGCCTTGAGGGGTGGGACTCCTGCTGCTGTAATGGAGTCCCAGCTCTGTCCCTGGGCATGACCGAGCCCATCCCAGCTCCACGACTGCGGGGCCCCCTGAACAGGCCTGGCTTGGGGAGAGCTGAGGTCAGCTGGGGCCAGGGTTCCTCCTTCGGGGGGCAGCTCTTGCTTGCTCAGGTGAAAGAAACCCTGGGCCACTCTCCAGGTGGTTTTGTGCTGTTGCCCAGTGCATGTCTCTCCAGGACCCTTCCTCCAACTTACTTTATATGGATGGGAAACTGAGGCACAGAGCAAGGGCGTGGCTGGCCCAGGGCTACACACACTTGAGCCACTAGGGCCTGCATGCCTCATTTGCTGCTTCTCCCCTTAAGGGGTCAGGACTTCCATCCTGACCAGCTGTGGGTCTGTATGCAAGTTACTCAGTATCTCCAGGCCTCAGTGTCCCCACCTGAGAAGTGTGGCTGCAGGCTCCGTCTTGCCGACTAGGCATGGAGGGTGGGGGACATGTTCTCTAGAGCCTGGTGGGTGCCCAGGCGGGGTAGTGAGTGGTCTTCATGCTCTATCACCTAAAGGACTCTGGGTGGCCTAGGTTCTTGGAAGCCCAATGCTTCCCGTGGGCACTCCTAACTCCTCAGTTGGCTCATCTGTAGAATGGGTGATGGTGATGCCTGTCCTGTTCAGGCAGCTGGTGCCAGGTCACAAGAAGGGCACAGTTTTCCCAGAGACCCCAGGAATCATGGCCTTGGCCGAACGCACCAGTCAAGACCTGGGAAAGCTGAGCACGACCCCAGGGGGCTTTGAATAAAAGTCAAATTGAGCAGTCAAAGCCACTTCCCTTATGTTTTCTCTTATAGGGTTGTCTGGGAGTCACCATGAAGCGAGTGAAAAGGAGAAAGGTATTCATTCATTGGTGCATGGACAGAGTCTTGGTCATCTTCCCCTTCCTCTCTAGGCCTCAGTCTCCTCATCTGTGAAATGGGGAAAACAGCCTGTCACTCCGAAAGCTCTTTGGGGACAATCACACATGGGGTTTTGTGGGTACTTCTCTCCTCTGTCCATACCCTGTATAGCAAAGATTTCTAGATTTCTACATTTGACTAGACAATCCTACAAATGTTGGAGTTGGGTAGGGGTCCTGTGCTTGGCCCAGGAGACAGAGAGGCTTCGCAGCCCCCTCCCCATCCTGCTGTGTGTGCAGACATTCTGTTCCTTCCCTCCCAGGCCTCTCCTCCCTCTGAGGGCTGCCTGCCATGGCTGGGCCTTCTTCTGCTGGCTATACCAGGCCACCTTGAGAGCCCATGCTACCTTCCTGAGGGGGCTGCAGAGGACTGTCCATCAGAGTGAGGGATCCCGGACACTGGGGGGCACACTCACATTTGGGACTCTCCCAGATGCTGGGAGCTTGTAACAAGCAGGTTTCCTGGCTCTTGACATAGGAGAGTCCCACGCGGCAGGTCTGGGAATGGGCCCTGGATTCTGCATTTCGCACAAGTGCCCAGAGGCTATGCTGACACAGGAGTTCCCTGGCACCACTTTTTGAGAAACACAGGTGTGTTGACTTATTCCTCTGCCTCAAGAGGGGTCATAGAAGTAGCTCAAAAGAATCGAGGTGATGGAAGTTCAGGGAGCTGCTTCCTGCTCTAACCCAATGAGCTAAGGAGAGCCCCACACAGAGCAGCTGTCACCAATCCTTCCCTACCCCGGCCTGCCCCCAACAGGTACTGAATGAGGGCCGTAGGGGGAGGGGGCTCAGACCACAGGGAGGGCAGAGCCCCACTGAGGTTGGGATCAAACACTGACCTGAAGCCTCTCTGGTCCTGTGTGGGTCCAGGGGTCTGGGGGGAGTGTCACATGGCCGCCTTCAGCCCCCCTCGGTTCCAGGCTCCAGCGAGCTGCTGTTTTTAAGTTCCCCGTTTGAAAACAGGAAATAGGCTATGTGACCCGCTCTTGGTGCCCCAGCCCATTGGCTGATGACAGACAGTATATGAACCCCGCTGACAGGTGGCCTCACAGGGCAGGGGTGGGGCAGGACGGGGCAAGGCAGGGCCAGCCCCGAGGGATCCAGTTCTGAGGGATCTAGATGGGCCTCACATAGCCTTGCAACGAGCTTGGCTGTCCCTCAGAGTCGCAGATAGTCTGGGGCATTCCAGCAGCATCCCCCATCCCGCTTTAACATTCATTATCCTCCCCTGCAAGCTAGGCCTGAGGGGGGTCTTCATGCTCCACTGACAAGTGCAGAAACAGAGGTTTGGAGCACAGAGCTGCAGGGATCAGAGCCAGTGCCTGGTATGGAAGGGAATTGGGGTAAACTCACAGTTCCACTTGGTGCCTTTCTCTGGGCAAAACTGCATTCACCTCTCCCAACAGAAAGTACCGGGGAAGTCAGAGCTCTGGGCTGTGATATGATTCACAGCCACGAGTATTTGTGACCTTGAGGGTAGGAGACTGGGACAAAACAAAACAAAACAAAAAAACCCGACCCTTGTCAAGAAGGCCACCATGTATCTCTTCTGAGCTAGGATCCCCTACTTCCCCATTAGAGGCAGTCCCACTCAGAATTCTAACCGGGGTCCCTTCTTTGCTTTTCTTTGTAAATGACAACCTATGAACAGACCCCGAAACAACAGAGCTTAATTGTACCTACCTTGGAATTTTATATACATTGAGTCACACAGAGTTTGTAGCTTTGGTGTCTTGTTTCCTTCGTTCAACATTTCTGTGCATAAGATGCATCCATTTGTGTGTGTGCGTGGCTGGAGTTTTTTCATTTTTGTTGTTGTGTTGCTTCATTATGTGAATACATCATTATTTCACCTTTTTTTTTTTTTTTTTGGTCTGTGAATATACATTTGGGTTGTTTCTGTTTTGGCCACTGTGATCAATGCTTCCGTGTTTATCCAAGCACCCATGCTTCTGAAGGTGAAATCCCTGGGTCTTAGATTATGAACTGCTGAATAGCTTTGGACTCTGCTGGATTACAGCAAACACTCCCCACCCCCCCCCCCCCGTTCCCTGTGGCTGTGGTCTTGGTGTTCCCAGGCACCACTGCAGCGCCTGTGACTTTTAGGTGCTCTGCAACACCCCCCTACACTGGATGTGGTCAGTATTTTGTTTTATTGTAGTCCTTCCAGTGGGCGTGTCGTGGCGTCTCATTATGATTTTTAAGTTGCCTTTCTCTAATGAGGAGTGACATGTAGCATCTTTTCGTGGGTTTAGTTTCTATCCTTCTATCCTCTGTTCCATTGCTCATTTTAAAAGAAGAGCGAATTAATGAATTAATTTAGGGGGGCAGGGCAGAGGGAGAGAGAGAATCACCAGCAGCGGACTCCATGCTCAGTGCAGAGCCCGACTCGAGATTCGATCTCGCGACCCTGAGACCATGACCTGAGCTGAAATCAAGAGACGGATGCTTCCCGGACTGAGCCCTTCCACATTGCGCACGGCTTCTTTTCTTCATGGTTTGTAGGTGTTTTTCATGCATTCGTTTGGATCTACGTGGTTTTCAGTATTCTGTCTCATCCTGTGGCTTGCACTGTAGGTTTTTTTTTTCTTTAAAGATTTTTATTTATTTATTTGACAGATCACAAGTAGGCAGAGAGGCAGGCAGGCAGAGAGAGAGAGGAGGAAGCAGGCTCCCCACTAAGCAGAGAGCCCGATGCGGGGCTCGATCCCAGGAACTGGGATCATGACCTGAGCTGAAAGCAGAGGCTTTAACCCACTGAGCCACCCAGGTGCCCCTGCACTGTACTTTCTAAATATGGTCTTTGGATGAACGCAAGTTGCCAACTTGAAAGTATTCAACCTTGTCAGTCTTGGCTTTCACAGGGCATGTGGTACCTTAAAACTGTGGAGAGATTTCTCTTCCATTGTTCTTTCTTATTGATTCTGCAACACCTTGGCAAGCCACTGGGAGGTTTAACACAGTGGGGACGCAGAAGGCACTTCAAACACTTCTGGTCCTTAGCAACCACGGAAGAAGGTGTTGGCCCCTTCTGATGCTCTCAACACCTTTGCAGTGTGCCTTTCTTATTTGGGGTTCTCTAATGCCCGTAGAGTAGTTGTTCATGTATGGCGTGAGGTAGGAGGCCCTGTGCTTTCCCTCCATGTTTACCGGCCTTGTTTATTGAAATGGCCTCCAGGTCCCGCGGCTGGGCAGTGCTGTCACTATGGAAAGGGTATCCGTGTATGTCAGGGTGTGGGGACGCTCGAGGGGAGTAGCCTGAACTGTGTGCCTCTGGCTGGCGGGCCGGTGAGGGGCCGTACCTCACTCACCTCTGCCCCCCACCACCCCAAAGAGGGCCAGGCATGGCTGGGGGGATGCCGGCTCTGTATCCTTCTCCCATCTGCCTGGGCCTGGAGTCTTCGGGCCTCTCACCCAGCAGCCAGCCGATGTGGGGGAGGGGTGTGTGGAAGCTGCTGCTTCCTCTTCTGGGCGCAGGAGGTGTTCTCCGGAAACCCCCGAACACGCAGGGGTGTCTGGCTGGTGTGGGAAGGGCTGAGCTGGCCCAGGGTGGCCACGGTTGGCTCCCGGCTGGCTGTTGGCTCCCCTGGGCCACACAGAGCTGTGTGTGGTAGAGAAGGGCAGGCGAGGCCCTGTTAACATGGGGGCAAAGACGGGGTGTCCCCCCGCCACTGTCGGGCTGACACCAAAGCCCGAGGAAAGGGCACCACAGGGAAATGCTGGCATCTCAGAGTCTGGGTGTCTCTTCCAGTATTCAGACAGCTTGGACCTTTTCAGTGACTTCCTCCCACAGGCAGAGTTAAGTCCAGACTCCCTCCGGAGGCCTCCTGACCTGCCACTTGCTCACTTCCTGACCTCGCCCTGTGCCACGCCCAGCATTGCCCCACGCCAGCCTGCCCGGGCTGCTCTCTTGGCCTCAGCCTGCCTGGTGTCCTGTCCTCGTGGTGCGTTCAGCCAGCAGTAGCCCTCTCTTGGTTCTTTCCACAACTGGTTCTTTCTCATGCTACGGCTCCGTTGTCCCTCCTTGGCGTGACCCTCCCTGACCCCTCTGTTAAGACCTACCATTACTTTGCTTCTTTGCCAGTCTCAAATGCCATGATGGCGGGGACTTTGCTTGTGTCAGCCTTGTGTCCCCAGTGCCTTCCCCAGTGCCTGCCACATAGTGGGTGTTCGGCAGTAGCGCGAGACATGGGCGATTGGGTGCCTGCAAAGAAGGGGCGATTGGACCCATGACTCGCGTGTGACCTCAGCAGGCCACCATCCCTCTCTGAATCTGCTTTCCCTAATTGCAACCTGCACCACTGGGCAAGAAACTGAAGGGTGGGCCCTACCTCTCACCACCGCTCCAGGTGTCTGATGAGCTTGACACTCCAACACTGACATATCCCTTTGATAAAGGTGTGTCCCCGCAAGTGTGGCAAAGAAAACCCAAACTGGTGAGGTGTTCATGAGGTGTTCATAGGTGATGCAAAATCAGGTCGTGTCTATCTTGTTTTCCTGTAGCTGGTTGGACACACAGAAACCTTTCAAAACTCTCAAAGGTTCCGGGGCACCTGGGTAGCTCATTTGGTTGAGCGTCCGACTCTTGGTTCCAACTCAGGCGGTGATCTCAGGGTCCTGAGATTGAGCCCCGTGTCGGGCTCTGTGCTTAGCTTGGAACCTGCTTGAAATTCTCTCTCTCCTTCTCCTCTGCCCCTCCCCTGTTCACACGGGCTCTTTCTCCAAATAAATTTAAAAAACAAAAAACAAGGGGCGCCTGGGTGGCTCAGTGGGTTGGGCCGCTGCCTTCGACTCAGGTCATGATCTCGGGGTCCTGGGATCGAATCCCGCATCGGGCTCTCTGCTCAGCAGGGAGCCTGCTTCCCTCTCTCTCTCTCTCTCTGCCTGCCTCTCCATCTACTTGTGATTTCTCTCTGTCAAATAAATAAATAAAATCTTTAAAAAAACAAAAACAAAAACCAAAACCAAAACAAAAACCAAAACTTCTCAGAATTTCTGCTACCGTATGACCCAGTAATTCCACTTCTGGGTATTTAATCAAAGACAAAGCGCTAATTTGAAAAAAGACCTGCATCTCCATGTTCACTGCAGCATTATTTATAACAGGAAACAACCCAAGTGTCCGTGGATGGATGAATGGGTAAAAAACTATGTAGTACCAAGATATAACGCAATATTATTCAGCCACAATAAAGAATGAAGTCTTGCTATTTGCAACAGCATGGGTCGACCTTTCACATACTACGTGGAATAGATCAGGCAAACACTTGGCAATGTCTTACATGTGGAAATGAGCAAGGAAACAAAAGCTCATAGATACAGAGAATGGATTGATGTGTGTGGGGGGCTGAAATCCGTGAAGGGGGTCAAAAAGTTCAAACTTCCAGTTACAAAATAAATAAATCATGAAGCTATAAAGTACAGTTAATACTATATACACTGTATACTGTATCATTTATTGGGATGTTGTTAAGAGAGTAACTCATCACAAGAAACAATTCTTTGGCTATGTTCTATGACTAGACTTACTGGGGTGATCATTTCATAAAATATATAAACACTGAGTCATCATGTTGTATGCCTGAACCCAATATTATTATAAAAAATATTTTTCAGAAAAAAAAACCTTCAAAGGGGCTTAATACTTTATTTATTTATTTATTTATTTATTAGTAATCTCTGCACTGAATGTGGGGCTCGAACTTGTGACCAGGAGATCAAGAGTCAGTGCTCCTCTGACTGAGCCAGGCAGGTGCCCCAGTACTGTGGGATTTTAAATCTGGGGCCACAGACTGGGCGGGGGGGCTTGCTATGGGTTTTCTGAGACATAACAGGTCACGAAGATTCACACCTATATTTACTTCTAAGAGTTTTTTATTTTAGCTCTTACATTTAGGTCTTTGACCCACTTTGAATTCATTTTTGTGGATATGAGGTAGGGGACCAAATTCATTCTTGTGCATGTGCTTGTGGCAAATGATGCAGTTTTCCCAGCACCATTGGATGAAAAGACTACTTTCCCTCCTTCGCTCGTCTTGGTGTTCCTGTTGAAAAGCAGCTAACTTTTTAAATTTAGCCATATACCACGGTGTCTCGCACAGCTAAAAAGCAAACCTCTGTAGCGTCTTTTAAAAATAAATTTCTATTGAAATACAACAAGTGTAAAGGAAAATGCAAATATTGTAAATGTCTAGCTTGATCAGTTTTCACAAGGAATTCACACCCTTGTAACCGACACTCAGATAAAAAAAAAAAAAGAACATTACTGGCACCCCAGAAATCCCCTTTGTCCCCACTGCTGGTCACTACCTCTAACCTCTTCCCCTGTTGTAAACTTTATCCTGGCTCCCATCAGCCTACCTTAGTTTTTCCTGCTTTTGAACTTTATATAAATGTTATCAGAGAGTATGATGCTTTTGCATCTGGATTCTTTCACCCAACATGATGTTTATGACGCTGTGACTCTTGTGGGCTCCAGTTTCATCCACTTTCCTTGGTTATTAGACTAGAGCATCCTTGTTGGTAGGTACATTCACTTAAATATTTATCGCATGCCAGTTCTTGTTCTAGCCTTGAGATAAGAGAGGGACCAAGACAAAAAGGTTTCTGTTACAGACTAACATCAAAGACAGTAAAACAGGAAATATACACAAGGTGTTGTATACAGAGAGGTGCGCTGGAGAAAAATACAAAATAAAGCAAGGAAAGGTATGCAGGGGGAGGGATTGCTGTTGTACTTAGAATGGTCAGGGAAGGCCTCCCTGAGAAAGTCACACTTTTAAGTAAAGGCCTGAAAGAGATGAAGGAGGGAGCCATGTAGATTTCTCGAGGAAAAACATCCCAGGCAGAAGGAATAGCAAATGCAAAGGCCCGGCGGTGGCAGCAGGCCTGGCATGTTCTGGGAACAGCGAGGAGACCAGTGTGGCTGGAGCAGAATGAATGAGGAGGTAGTTCAGGGAGGGAACTGGGGGCAAACAGCAATTTCAAGGACCTCCACTGGCTTTTCCTCTGAGATGGGACTCATCGGAAGGGTTTCAGCAGAGGAATGATGTAATTTCACTCTCACACACACATTCTCTCTCTCTTTTTTTAGACCGACTCCCTGCGGCTGGTGTGTTGAAGACTGTAGCTGGAATCATGGACAATGGCTGGGAGCTCTTGCCATAACCCAGGGGAGAGACGACGGATATTTGAACCCAGATGGTCGTGGTGGATACGGTTAAGAAGTGGCTGCATTCTGAGTCTGTTCTGAAGGTCAAGCTGAAAAATGTGTTCCCAGGTTGGCTATGGGATAGGAGAGAAGATGAATCAGTTCAGTGGCTCTGTCGGCATTCTTCAGTAATTTCACAATTACAGATAAGAGGGTGGTCAACATCCTGTAGATAGATCTGTAGACCATCGGAATGATTTTCCTGGGGTAGAGGCAGTCCTTCTAACTCAGCAGCCACCACCCTCCACCAGGCCACTGTACGCTGCCTGTGCAGGTATATACCTAGAGGCAATGCAGGGTGGTGGTCAGAGCCAGAAACTTGGTGCCGGACTCCTGGGAGCAAACCTTAGCTCTGCAGTCACTACCCATAGGTTAATTTACGTTTCTGTGCCTCCGTTTCTTCATCTATAAATTTTAAATAATGATAGCCAGTACCCCGTAGCTGAGATTGATTGGGTTAATATAGGTAAAGCCTGGCGCATAATAAGCATCATGTAAAAATGTCAGGTATTTTGGTTTACCTGAGAAAATTTCCAAATATGAGTGTTTTAAAAGGAACGTTTTAATACCTTCAACGGAAAACCAGTGTCACTTGCTCGGAAGAACTGGAAACCATAAAATGAAATACATGTAATTTAATGGAAACAAAACAGCGCTGTTAAATGCTAGTTAGACATCCTAACAGAGCCAAGGGGACCGGGCAGTGGTAGACTGAGGCTCAAGCCCCATTAGTTCCAAACACGGAGGGCTTGCTCCAGCTGAAACACAAGGCTTGCAGAGCTTTAAATGCTCTCTCTACTCTCACCTGACAGGTGAACCCATCACACTTTTGAAAACACTGTTCTGGGACTTCTCAGTATTTAAGGCTTTAGATGACTATGGGCTTACTGGTTGTCAAAGGGTAGGGCGGTTAACTCTGGCTCGCACAGCTTTCCTGGGTTTTCCTTCCACAGGATGTCTGGGGCGTGTTTCCGGAGCGGGTTTCTGGTTCCCTCTAATACAAAGGTGGCTCACTACGTGGGACACAGTTGGCCCGGGGTCCCATTGACGAGCTGCCCAGGCCTGTTCGCCCTCCTGCCTAGTCTCGGGAAACCTCTGGGCAGCCCAGGGTTGGGCGCGAGGCTGGGCCCCCGGGCCGGGGGCTAAACGGGGGTGTGGCCCACCCGGCAGGATGGGTGGGCCCATTGCGGGGCGGGGTTTGTGCGCGATGGGTGGGGTGGGTGGGTACAGCGCGGGGGAGGGGCGCCTGAACCCGGTGGCTAGGGCGTGCGGGGCGGGGTGTCCGGACCGGAGGGGTGTGGCCCGCCGGGCGGGGTGGGTGGGCAGAGCGCGGGGGCGGGGCGCCGGGACAGAAGGGGCGGGGCCTGAGAGGAGCCCGAGTGGAAGTCCGAGCCTTGAGGGTTGTGCCCAGACCGCAAGGCGGAATTGGGGCGCAGGTGATTGTGCGGTGAGTGCCCCTCTACCCTGCATGGGAGCGCAGGGAGCTGCGCCCGGGACTCGGACACTTGGCTTTTGAGCTGTCCCAGGCGTCGGGCTTGGGGGAGGGGATACCCTGGTTTTCCCTTCGGGAGTCCTGGGGTCTAAATGGAAGGTCGAAGGAAAAGGGGGAGTCTCGAGATAGCGGAGCCCCCTGGCGGACAGCGGCTACAGAGGATGAGGAGGCTTGGGGGCGTGAGCAGGGCTTCCGGACCTCCTGAAACTTTGACGTCTGGAGAGAGGCTGTGTGCTGCGATCCTGACCGGTTTGGAGGGGGAGCCTGCAGAAGGAGAAGTCCCGAGGCACAGGGATGGCCTGGGAATGAGATTTCAGTTCTTAGAGGAAGCCTCCTCAACGCTCAATTGAGACTCCTTTTTGGGCTGCAGTTTCCCCATCTCCATCATGCCTGTGAATGGGTGGGTACAGGTAGCACTGTCTGGGTGGTCTCTAACCCCGCCCAA
This sequence comes from Neogale vison, assembly GCF_020171115.1. NCBI lineage: Eukaryota > Metazoa > Chordata > Mammalia > Carnivora > Mustelidae > Neogale > Neogale vison. Next base: position 32,125,649 of record NC_058097.1, on the reverse strand, counting down.
ATGGCTTTGTAACTCTTAGGGGAGCCTCCTGCCTCCTTCCTTCCCATGCCGGGTATGCAGACCTCTGCTCATCCCCATCCCTTCCCACAGGGGCCCACACCAGGGCCTGCCCAGCCTCGCATCCTCTGTGCCTTCTGCCCTGTCCTTTGGTCCTCATGTCGGGGAGCAGCCATCTGGTCCTACTGTTTGCTTTCCAGGAAACTAAAAAGCCTCCCCAAATCTCTTCCCACAGCTGGATCCCTGGCTGTGTGTCTGTTCTTGGTTGTCTCCCTCTTTCTGACCCTGTAGGCTTCTCCTTCGTGTGGCCTTGGTCTCCACATGGACTGTTCTTGTCTGCCATGTCACCTGTCCCCTTGGTGAAGATCAGAGTGACACTCCTGTTGCCTCTGCTCTCCTGTCCCCATCACTGTGCCCTTAAGTTTGTTGGCTACTCAGATCCCCTTTGCCAGTTGGGGAGCTGAGGCTGGAGGGGACCCCTATTTAGCCCACCCACCTCCCACCTGGTGCAGGACCCCTCTGGCTGCATATGGTCAGTGATGATGACTTATGGGGGTGCCTGTTCATTGTCCTACAGCTCTCGTTACACTGAGCTAAAATTGATGGCTTGCAGATTTCCACCGCTCTGTTCTACTTCTGTCTCCTGGAGCCATGCAGAGTCAATTCACTTTTTTGTTCATTCAAATGATCTTTATCGATACACTGGGTGAGACACTGGGCTGTAGCAATAAAAAACAAAAAAACTCGGAATGAAACTCCTCGCCTTAATGGATTTCATATTCTAGAAAGGAGTAGGACAGCAATCAAATAAGTACATACATGATCTATCAGGCAGTGAGAGGTGCTGTGGAGAGAAACAAAGCAGACAACGGGGGTGAGGGCTGAGCTTAAGTATCGCAGGTTTGTAAAGCATAGTGAGGGAGGGCCTCTCGGAGGTGGTGACAATGGAACAGAGCCTTGAAGGAGGTGAAGGGTGAGCGATGTGAACATCTGAAGGGAAGGACGGAGCACCTGTGGAGGGAAGAGCACAGAGTCTGTGCAAAGGCCCTCAGGCAGAGGCATGCCCGGTGGGAGCAGGTCCAGCTTGTTCCAGGAACAAGGAGGAGGTCTGTGCGGCTGGAACAGGATGGGTGAGGAGTGTGGGGTGGGGGGTGGGGTGGGGTAGGGGGGTTAGTAGGAGATGAATGCGGAGAGGTAAGGGGTCGGGAAGTGGGGGTCCATTGCCTGGGGCCTTGAAGGCCACTGTGAGGACTTAGGTTTTTACTCTGAGTGCAGTGAGAGCCACTGGAGGACTTTGAAGAGAGGAGTCACGTGCTCTGAGTCAGGGCAGGAGGTTGGGGGGGAAGGTAGTGACCTGACCGCCATTGCCATTCTGGGGAGAGACCCTGGGGGCTTGTACATATAGCATAGAGGCCATGGGAAAATATCAGATTTTCCTATTTGGGGTCAAGTTTGAAGGTGGGGTCAGGAGGTTTTTGGCCTGAGAGTCTGGAAGCTTAGAGCTGCCATCTCCTGAAATGGGGGCTGTTTAGGGGGAGGAGCTGGAGTGCTGGTTTGTGCCTACTATGTCTGAGATGCCCGTTAGGGGTTCACGGGAAGGTGCCCAGGGGCAACTGGGAAAGTTTAGTGGGGGGGGGTTGGAGCTGGAAATAAAATTTGGGGCTGGCATTTAGAGCTGTAAGAGCAGGTGAACTCACTTAGGGAGAGAGTGGTACAGAGGAGAGAGACCCAACCCAGGAGCTCTGGGGCTCACAGCAGCCGGAGCCAGCCAAGGAGACAGACAGACGGAGCGGCCAGTGGGATGGGAGAAGTCAGAGATGGGGTGTCCCCTATGGCAGGGAAGAGCGTGCTGCAAGGGGAAAGAGCCATTCTGATAGATGCCTTTGGCCTAGCCAGCTGGTCGAGGGCTGAGAACCCAGCTGAGACCAGACAGTCTGGAGGGCTGTGCCTGGAGGGGACAGGTGGGAAAGAATGGAGGACAGCAGTACAGACAACAGACGGGATTCCTGCTGTGAAGGGAGGTTGGAGAATTTGGAGTTGGAGCTGCCAGAGGAAGAGAAGGCTCTAGGTGTTGGTGGGAAATGGTCTGAACAGGTGATATAGGGGCAAGAAACAGGACTTTAGGGACAATTTTTATGAAATAGGGGATGATTGGTCATCTGTTTTCTCTCATGCTCAATTGAAGCCAAAGCAGGAGAAACTTCAGTTGGACATGATGGTGAACTTCCTGAGCTGGTTGTTTGAGGACCGCAGCAAGGTCTCTCCCAGGGACGTTTACAGCAAGAGAGGACAATGCCTGCTCAGAGACAGGGTTTTGACCAAATGCATCCTTGGGGATTCTTTCTGCTTTGAGGTTTCTGGAAGGAGGCCAGGGAAGAGTTGGGACTTTCCAGTTGCTGGGGGGGACAGGGCATCAGCCCTTAGAGCTCAGGCCTGCCTCTCTTTCTTGGTGTCTGCAGATACTTGATGTCACTGGTTGGATGTGTGTTGCCAAGCCTTTGTCAGTTGCTCCAGACTTGGGGTGTTTGGGAAGGACTCCTGTTTACTCCCAGGTTGTCCCCCGGGGGTGAGCACAACTGGGGGGGGTGTGTCTCAGGTCCAGGGAGTGTCTCAGTGCAGGTCATGGTGGACGCACAAGGCTTTATAGCAGAACTGATGAGAAGGACCTAGTTACTGCCCCGAAGCTTGGTCAACTCTGGCTTCTAGGCGGTCCTTCTGGGATTTCCCCGGGAAGTGGGGTCTGGGTGAATCCAGACCTGCCAGCCCTGTGCCACCCAGCCTTGGCCTTCCTGCTCAAGGCCGTGCCTGCTCCACCATGCCTAATGATCTTTGCAGGGGGAGTGTGGTCTAGGTTCTCTGGATACAGAGGAGGGAGGAGCTGTCCATCCTCGGGCATTAGCTAGGTAAGAGGAGCAGGTGTTGTCCAGTCTCATGTGAACTTTGCAACATCTTTAATTCCTGGCTGCACGCCTGCCCTCCAGGCATGGGTCAGAGGGAGAGTGCCCACTCCATGTCTGGGCTCTTCCCAGAGGGTGGTGGTTCTTTTCCCCAGGTCCTGGGCAGGAGTGGCAGTGGTGTTGGGGTTTCCACAGCCAAGAGTCATGCCAGGGCCAAGTCCAGAGGTCTTCCACCTGTCCTGTTCTCCCCTCTCCCATCTCTCCATATCTACCCTCCTGACTTCTCCGCCTGGCTGTGAGCCCAGGGCGGAGGCCTGCCTGGCCAGAGAGAATGGCCCTATAGAAGCTTCTAGATGGGGAATGCCCTCCTGAGCTTCCAAACATGCAGGCAACTTTGCCTTGCCTTGTCTCCTCTCTGGCCAGTCTAAGGCTTCCAACCTGAGTGCTGGCAACAGTCTGAGTTGGAGATGTCTCCTTTCCCTTCCCTTGGCTGGCATAGGAGGGCAGGCACAGAATGTTCCAGGCCCTCCCCTCTTCGGTAGATTTTAACTCATGAGCATTCCCACCGTGCCTCCCCGAGGCTCTGCCCTGTGCCAAGCTTAGGGAAGCCAGGATAAATAAGACCCAGGCTTCTACTCCGGCCGAGAAGGGGGAGAGACCCATAAACAGCAAATAGGAGAGAGACAAAAATCTCCAAGGGCCTTGGTGTCTCCTCCCTCGAGTAACTCAGAATGTCCCTGTTTTGGAAAAAGAAGGAAGTGTTCCTCTTCTGTTTCCCTTTTGCTTTCACTTTCTCTGGGCACTGCACCCGTCCATATCCCTGGTCCCTGTGACAGTCGTGGCATGGACCCACCTGAGAGACTTTCTCTGCTGCTTGGGGACCCTCCCGGGGCCTGGAGCTCAGAGAAATCAAAAACTTCCCCTCAAACTCCCAGAGCCCAGAGCCCAGAGCCTGAAGGCTGAGCCCAGAGTAAGCCACGGGCAGAGACGACAGCATTAAGTTGTGTGGTGGTGAGGGAGTGGGAGGGAAGTGAGGGCCTGGGCCAGGGGATAGTTGGGAAGGAGGCGGTTTCAACTGGGGTCTGTGCTCCCCCGAACTTTGAACTGACTTAGTGTGCACTCGGATTTTTGCTTCACCTGGGCTGAGAGTTTTACAGCAATGTTCTGGTCTGCCCCCTGGGGTCTAGGTGGGTTACCCTAGCAGGCATGGGCTTAGGGGCCCTGTGGGGTATCCCAAATGTGAGGGAATTAAGGGCATGGATTCTGGAATCACACTGCTTGGGTTCAAACCCCAGCTCCACCTCATCTGCCTGGGAATTCTTGTCCAAGTCCCTTGGCCTGTCGGTGCCTCAGTTTCTTCATCTGTATAATGGGTCGATTGCAGCACCTGTTTCAGAGTGGTTGGGCGGGTTGAATGAATTCACATGTGGGAGCACTTAGACAGATTGGCAGCCCTTTGCATGAGCTTAGTAAATATCAGCTGTTACTGGCGAGAGCCCTCAGCCTGAATCCAGCCAGCAGGGCAGAGCCTGCTCCTAGGGACCAAAAGAGAGTTAATTTCCAGATCCCTTGGGAATCCTTGCTCTGACTATCAGCTCAAGCCTTACCAAGCCTTCTTGAGCCAGGGATGAAGTGCAGATTTGGAAACTAGGAGCCATGCTTCAAACTCTCTGTAGGACCCCAAGCCCATCTTTTGCCTTGTCTGGGCCTCATTCTGTACTTCTGCACAAGAGGGAGCTTGGAATCCTGGACTGGGTCATGTCCCAGCAGAGCCATGGCCTCCTCAGAGTTGGAGTGGGGCCACTGACTCATCACTCTCCACCCCTGGCCCCACTGCCCCCTGCCTGCCTTCAGAGGAGTCCTGCACTGACCTCACTCTCCTCCCCAGGTTATGAAATGTGTACCCAGGAGGCTTTCCAGGCTCAGAGGAGCCAGCTGGTGGGGCTGCTCGTCTCGGGGTCCCTGGAGGGCTTCGAGAGCATCCTGGACTGGCTACTTTCCTGGGAAATCCTCTCCTGGGAAGACTACGAGGGCCTCAGCCTCCTGGGCCAGCCACTCTCACACTTGGCCAGGCGCCTCCTGGACACTGTCTGGAACAAGGGCACTTGGGGCTGTGAACAGCTCATTGCAGCCATCCAGGAGGCCCAGACCGACTACCAGGCTCGGGAGCTGTCCAGCTGCTGGGACCCCCACTCGCCCCACCCAGCCCGGGACCTGCAGAGTCACCGGCCAGCCATCGTCAGGAGACTCCACAGCCACGTGGAGGGCGTGCTGGATCTAGCCTGGGAGCACGGTTTCATCAGCCAGTACGAATGTGATGAAATCCGGTTGCCCATCTTCACGTCCTCCCAGCGGGTAAGGCACTTGGGTCTTGGGTAATCAGAATTCACGGGAAAAGGGTGCTTAGTCACCAGGACGGATTTGTCTCGGTGGGGGAGGGGGCTGGCCTTCCCCCTAACAAGGTCACCAGGCAGGTAAAAGTTGTTTGGGGCCTCGAGCTTAGAGGGGGTCAGGACATGCATCGAGGAGGTATTCAGATTGATGAGAAAAGAAAATAAGGTAATTATGGGCCAGAGAAGAAATCATAAGGGAAATCAGAAAATAACTTAGAACCAAACAGTAATGAGAATTTGACTTATAAAAATATATGGGGTACAGCTAGAGTGGAAGTAGAGGAAAATTTATAACCTTAAATGCTAATGTTAGGAAAGAAGCAAGGCTGCATTTTAATGAGCTAAGACTCCATGTTAAGAAAGGGTTGGGTGGACAGCAGAAGTACCTGTCGCTGGGACTGTGCAGAGCATGTGGCAACAAGACCTCTGAGGGTTATAGGCATTTCCCAAGGGACTGGGTGGCCTGAAGGTTTAAGTTTCTGGAATGTCGCTTTTCTCTAAGCTTTTTCTGAGCTCTCTGATTCTCCAACTTGATGGGTTGCCTTCTGCGGCTGAATATCTGATTCATTGTGGCTGGCATTTGTGGTATGTCCAACTGACATTTCCCCCCAACCCAGGACTGCTTTGTTTATTCTTCTAAACGGAACTTGTAATTTTCTAGAAGGAGGCGGTTGTCATAGATTGCAGGTTGAGGACTGAGAAAATGCTTCAGTGGAAGAACTAGATGCAGTGTTGCAAGAACTAGATCTAAGTTGTAGAACCAGATCCCTAAAAGACCCAAATGCTACTGTTTGCTGAGTGAGTGCCTACCACGTGCCAGGCACGGTCGATAGCCCTTGAAGGTTGTGATCTCTACGCCACACTACAACCTTCACAGTGTGTCGTGTTGGTTCTACTGTTTCTTAACAATAAAGGAACTGCCAAACCACCCATCTGGGAAGTGGCTCAGCTAGAGTTCCAATCCAGGCCTGATTGTCCCCAGAGCAAATGCTCTTCTCTTTCTGACATGAAATGTGGGGTTTCGTACGATGACCTTGCGCAGTTGGGTGTAAGAGTTGTTAGCGGACTTGAGGCTATCAAACCAGCAGTCCATCTGACTTGTGCACCTGCTCAATCTGCTAGGCCAGGGTCAGACTGAATAGCTTTACTCTTTTGTGATATTAACTGCAACACCTTTAACTTGGGAAATGGACCCATCACCCACAAAAAGACATAGAATGTTACTAGTACTTTCCTCCACTGCTACCCGTAGCCTGACTTCCACGTAAAATCATTTCTTTGCTTTTCTTCATAGTTTTGACACCTTATGCAATAATTCTCCAAACAATGTGTTTTGTTTTGGAAAAGTTCTAGCAAGCACAAGCATAACAGTGTCAAGGAAAGAGGTGTCCTGCATCTCCTTTTTGGATGCAGGCTCCCAGGGGCAGGGAAACTGAACAGGGCCTCAGAGACTTGGTCTTGGCTTTACTGTTTGGAGGCTTTCTAAGGGCTCCCACTGGGAAGTCAGTGGGCAAGGTCATTGAGTGAGTCCTGAGAACTGGATGGTCTGGTAGGGCAGCGATGAGTCAGAGGCCGGATGTCCAGGAATAGTCAGAGGAAGTGGGCTGCTCTGTATGTTCAGTTGTAAGCTTCTCCAAGGCTCTTCCAGCTCCCAGGAATAGGGCCAAGCCAGACACTTCTGAAGGGTGAAATGGGTGTCCTCAGCTGACCCAGGCCACAAGGGTTGAGAGAAAGAATGATATTAGCCTGTGGTGCAGACGAGCCAAATACAGATAAGGATTAGAGCCAGGTGTGCCTGGACATCTAGGAAATAATTCCCCTGAACATGTGTGACTCTTAAGTCACGTTGCTCCAATCTCCTTCTACTTATGGTTAGAGTCATTATCCCGAGATTTCCCTTCTTAGTCCTCTTGTGTTGGTTTTCCTCTTCCTTAGTCTTCCTTTGTCTTGGTTTATTCTATTGTGGGAGATGGTATCTTCCAGAATCTGTAAAATGAGTATCTGGGAATTCAAATTTTAACCTTGCACATAGCTACAAGTTTCCTTGCACTTGATCAACATTTTGGTTGGGTATAAAATTCTGGGTTGGTCATTATTTTCCTTCAGAATTTTGAGACTATTACTCTCTTATCTGCTCTCTTTAAAAGGAGAATTGCTAGAATCCCAGAACTCATTTATAACAAAGTTATAACATTTATAACTCTTTCTGGAAGCATGTGACATTTTCTTTTGGCCCTCTGTCATTCTGAAATGTCACAGTGATGTGCCTTGGTGTTTTTCCATTGTACTGGGCACTCAGGGGAGCTTTGGATCTGAAAACTCAAGATTCTTCTATGTTCTGGAAGATTTTCTTGATTACTGTGATTTCTTTCTCTTTTTTCTCTTCTCTCTTTAAGGAACTACTATTTGAATTTTAGGACTCCTAGACTGATTTCCTAAGTTTCTTCTCTTTCTTGTCCATTTTCTATCTCTGTGTCCCTTTGCATTAGTTTTTCTATTGTATCTTCCACTTAATCTTTAAACTTTTACACTCTTGTGTTTTTCATTGTTGCTACCATGTTTAATTTGCAAGAGCTATTATAAAATATTTCTTATTATAGCATCATGTTCTTGTATTATGGATGCAGTTTCTTAGCTTACCCAGGGACCATAAAGATACATTGGGTTTTTTGTTTGTTTGTTTGTTTGTTTTTGATTTGTTTTGTTTTGTTTTGTTTTATTTGGTGGGGTATAGATTCTTTCCCACCCCGCATAATAACCTTTTTATCCTACAAGTTGCTTTCCTTTCCCCACTTATTTGGCCTTGATCTCCCACATGAGATGCTTTCTTTGGGCATATGACGCTCCTTAGTTGGCTGCTCATGACTGAAATAGACTCCCTAAAACTTACTGGAAACTCAGAGCCTATTGGTGAAACCTGTCTACCTTGCGTTTCACTGTAGACGTTTAGGAAGTGATAGTATTCATATCTTTAGACCATTCCTCCTAGGCTGGTCTGACTGCCAGAGTTGTGGGAGCCCAGTGAGTAAGAGAGCTGGCCGGTGATTGTGGTGGAGAGAGGTCTCTGCGTTCAGCACTCATTGTGCACATGGTCATTTAAACCTTCTTTTGAGGGCATTGATGCCCACCTCCTTTATTGTGCTTGCTGCCTCCCAGTCCGGGGGCCCTGTTTTAGCCTTTCCAGATATAAATCTCCATATTCTGCCACAGCAGGGCAGGGACAGTTGCTGTTGGCTTGGAGTGGGTCAGGGGAACAAGAGATCTGTTTTTGTTTTTGTGTTTTTAAAAGATTTTATTTGCTTATTTGACAGAGAGAGATCACAAGTAGGCAGAGAGGTAGTCAGAGGGAGAGTGGGAAGCAGGGGATCCCTATTTGGGGCTCGATCCCAGGACCCTGAGATCATGACCTGAGCTGAAGGCAGAGGCTTAACCCAATGAGCCACTCAGGCACCCAAGAGATCTGTTTTATAAACCATGTTGACTCAATCCTCCTTACTTGAATCATTTCCTTTGGTTCTGGAGGTACCTGATGCTCTTAATTCCAGAGATCTTTATAAAGTCTGAGATACATGTTGTGTGGTTTTCAGCTTGCCCACTGTTGGCTTAGGATCTGGCTCTCTGGGCTCTTCTAAGTCCATTACTAGTCATTCCTTTGGCAAGTTTTTGAATGCATGCTCTGTGCCAGGCACTCTTCTAGGTGTTGAGGAAACAGCAGTGAGCAAAACAGACAACAATCCTTGTCCTGGAGATGCTCATGTCCCAGTGCAGGGCGAGGGACAATAAGCAAAAGGAAGCAAATGACAGGGTACGTTGGAAAGTGATGGATGTGCTATAGAAAATAAGTAGAGTGGGTCTGGGGCTTGAAAGTTACAGGGAGTGAAGGTAGTGATGGCAATTTTAAATAGAGTGGTCGGGGAGTTCTCAAGAAGGTGATATTTGAGCAAAGGCTTGAAGGAGGTGAAGGAAGGGGTCATGTGGACAGCTGGAGAAAGTGCATTCCAGGCAGAGGGGACAGCCCCAGCAAAGGCCTGGATGTGGGAGCATGCTTGATGTTTCCAGAAACCCTGAGGTTGGTATTCTGAGTGGAATAAGCAGGGGAAGGTCAGAGAAGTTAAGCAGGATCCCGAGGGTCACAGACAGCACTTGAGTCTGTTTGGAGCCTTATAGGTTATTGTTGACCTTGGGTTTTTACTCTGAGAAAATGAGGGACATGCTGGGACATTTGTAACAGGAGAGGTATGATCAGACTTAAAGAATGACTCTCAGCCTGTGGTGTTGAGAATAGATTCTGGGGACAGGGACAGAAGCAGGGACACCAGTTGGGCAGCATTTGCTGTTTTCTAGGTGGGCACTGATGGTGGCTTGGACAGTAGCATAGAGGAGGGGACAAGAAAGGGCTGGGCTCTCTAGCTGCATGTACACTGGGGTAGACACTGGCCCCATGTGGCTATTGAGCACTTGAAATGTGGCCATGAGATTGGGAGTTGTGGTCCATGATGGGGATTCTGCTCCAAAGACCTAATATGAAAGAAAGAATGTAAAATATCTCAGTAATTTTTAAATATTGATTACATGTTGAAATGGCAATATTCTGACTATATTTGGCTAAATAAAATATATGATTGAAATGGATTACATTGGTTTTTACTTTAAAATAATATGGATACTAGAAGATCCAACATTACAAATACGTCTCACATTTGTGTATACCCTCCGGGCAGCAAGGGTTCTACTTCAGTTGTGCTGTTCTGGATATGTGTTCATGCTCAAGCCAACAGGATTTGTTGGGCGAATTGTAGGGGAGAGGCTTCCAGGGCGATTCTGGAAGTCTGGGGCAGAGCAGCTGGAAGGGTGGCGTTGACTTTAGCTTGGGAGGAGGAAGGCTGTAGGTTTGCAGGTGGGTGTAGACGAGGAGTGTAATTGTGGATATGTTAAGTCAGAGGTGTTTTGGGGACATCTAAGTGGAGATGGTGGGCAGGCAATTTCGGGTGTGCGTGTCCAAGGTTCAGGGGAGCAGGTGAAGTTGGAGATGGAAATGTGGGCGTCGTGCTTAGGGATGGTACGCCAAGCCTCGTGTCTCCATGCAATCACCCGTCTTCCAGATGAGTTCTCGCTTCCAGAATTGTTTTTCCTATCCTTGCAGGTTTATAGATTTATGGCTTTTTTTTCTTTAAGTTGTTCCTTTTTAGTGCGAGCCAGATCGGGTATATGTGTGCTCTAGTGTTTGCTTCATCACGCAGCATCTAGTGACTTCTTTCCACTTGTCTTGCTGGTTGGGGGTTTTTCTGGCCTCTAACTGTGGTGGAAGGGAGACATCTATGAAACTCTATTGATCAGTAGAAACCTTCCCACACCATCTCCACCCGCCTTTCTAGAAAGATACTTTTTTTATGTTATTTTGCTTTCCCCATAGGCAAGGAGGCTCCTCGATCTTGCCACAGTGAAGGCGAATGGGTTGGCTGCCTTCCTTCTACGTCATGTTCAGAAATTGCCAGTCTCGTTGGCCCTGCCTTTTGAAGGTATATACTTATATGTTCTTCTCCGTTCATCAGATGGGGAAAGAAAGGCTGTACAGAGTCTTGATTAAGAGCAGAACTCTGGAGTGAGACGTGCCTTTAGAATTTCACTTCCTGGCTGTGTGGGCCTCCTTAGGACTTGGTTTCCTGATTTCAAGGGTAACACCCGCCACTAGGATTGAAAGGATTACCATGTGTAATATTAGCGTTAGCTTTTATTACTTCCCGAGCGGGACAGTGATAACTGGAGCTTCACTAGCCAAACTCTTATTATCTGTGCTGCAAAGGGTACATTTTGAGATAGGGCTGTTATCTCTTGATTTCTGCAATTTAGCTCCTCACTATCAGAAACTGCAGGACCCAACCGATTTAGATAATGCGGTATCTCTCCTTGCACACAGCCACCACCCCAACCCAGGGACGGGAGGGGCTCAGATCCCACAGCTGGAACCTGGCAGACATCCTTGCAAGGTGCTTTATTTATGGTATCTGTCCTTGACGGCAACCTTGAGAAATCAGTGTCATTTTTTCCAACTTACGGACGTGAAAACTGGGGCAAGGAGGGCGGGGGTTGAGGTGGGGAGGATGGCTCTGTTTTTAAACTGTCATCACCGCTGCTTCCCTTTTCCTTGGGAGAAGAGAGATCGCCCGTTGTAAAGAGCAGGCACGAGCCTTGTATAATTACTACTCTGAGCTCGACCCTCCGGGTGGCAAGCATTGCCTGAAGGAAGGATGGCTAGAAGCTGGTGCTTGGCACCTCGATGTGCACCGTTTCCCTGAGAACAGGGCACAGACATCAGTTTCCAACCAAGGCTGCATGGCACAGAGCACAGTTCCCCGGGTTGGGCCTTGGTTAATGTCCGCTGTTGATATCACACGTCGTAACTCTGTGACATGGTGTTAGATTCCCCAGGGTGACCAATTGACCTGTGTTTATTTTAAAAATGAAAGATCCTTGTTTTTCTGGAGAATTTTATATTGGTGGTATCTGGAGAACCTGCGTTAGAGCTCAGGGTATTAGAAAAGAAGGTGTATATTTTATGTTATCTATGTTCTATTCTCTTGGTATATCCAGAGGGCTTTAAGAGCAATGATGTTCATCAGCTCTGGGCACAGAAGATGAAACAGAAACAGGAGACAACTGCTTTGGAGGACCATGAATAGAGCGTCAGTATGCTAAGTGTGCTCTGGGAGAATTACTTGTTAGTTTTTGAGTTGAGAACAAGGGCGCCGATCTTTGGTCGGGAGCAGTGAATCCATGATGCCCCAAGGTTCCCCCACCCTGGGGGCCCTGGCCTACCACTTCCCCATTCCCTGAAAGGGGAACCAACTCCTGATACAGAAAGTAGTTTGCTCACGTTGGTTATTAGGATGGTAAAGGAAAAACAGCAGCCTTGTGGACACACCCTGTGTGCAAGCAGGTTGCCGAGGGTTAAGCGAAGAGGATGGGGAAGTGAATCTTGATCAAGGACTCTCGTCCAAGTGCTTGACCCCGGCACCCCACTGACCCTGACACCAAACAGTGCTAGGTCCACCTGGATTGTCGAGGATAAAATCCTTGTCTCTCTAGTTTAATCACAAAGTCCCTCCTTTGTAAGTAAGGTAACATACTCACAGATCCTGAGGATTGGGACATGGTACTACTATTATACCTACCAAACCCATCAGTATCATGATAACAAACACCATCTTTCAAGAGTTTACCATATGTCAGACTTTGCTCAATTCTACTGTATCTTGTTTCCTCCTGTAACAATCCTTCAAGCTGTGGATTGTCCCTAATTTTGGAGATAAGTATACTGAGAAGGGGAAGGTTAAGTGGCTTGCACAAGGTAATGAGGGAGCCAGCTTTCAAACTCAGGCATATCTGACTTCAGAAACTGGGCTGCCGGGCTCTTATACCTCGTGTTTTTCTTTAGAAAGATGCAGCTGAGGTTGAATGGTGAAGAGGCTTCTCGAAGGCCATCCTAACCAGTTCGGCTGAACAGGCGTCAGTAGGCAGGTCCTCTGACCCCAGTCTGATGCTTATTCTAACCTACAGCCCTCCCCCCCTTTTTAAAAGATTTTATTTAAAAATAAAGAGAGAGAGAGATCACAAGTAGGCAGAGAGGCAGTGAGGGGAAAGCATGCCCCCTGCTGAGCAGGGACCACCCCCCACCCCAGCCCCGATGCAGGGCTCAATCCCAGGACCCTGAGATTGTGACCTGAGCCAAAGGCAGAGGCTTAACCCACTGAGCCACCCAGGTGCCCCTAATCTACAGCTCTTCCTGATGTCAGTAGTAATAATAATACCACTAGCAAATATCTTTGGAGTACTGGGTTGGATGCTAAATGAAGCACTTGACATGAATTATCTTAATTGCTCCATGTAAACCCTAGGGACCCCCATTTTCCCACTTCAAGCCTGGGGGTGGGTGAGGGGATTCCCAGACTTAGGAAGGTTATGCAGCTGTCATCAAAGCCCATAGCTTGCGATTGCAGAAGCCGGGGCTGGCACATGCCGGCTCTTCTCTCCATGTATAACATCACATGCTTTTGTGCAGCCTTCTCTCTGCCAGAGCCCATCCTCCCCACTGTCCTACCTCATCAGCCTCTTCTTCGGTCTTCCAGATGCCGCATGTAAGAAGTACATGTCCAAGCTGAGGACCACGATATCTGCTCAGTCTCGCTTTCTGAGCACCTACGATGGGGCAGAGAATCTTTGCCTGGAGGAAATATACACAGAGAATGTTCTGGAAATCCGGACAGAGCGGGGCCTGGCTGGACTCCCACAGAAGAGCCCTGTGACGCTGGGTCTGGAGGAGCTCTTCAGCACCCGTGGCCACCTCAACGAAGATGCAGACACTGTGCTGGTCGTGGGCGAGGCGGGCAGCGGCAAGAGCACGCTGCTACAGCAGATGCACCTGTTGTGGGCCTCGGGGCGCGACTTCCAGGAATTTCTCTTCGTCTTCCCATTCAGCTGCCGACAGCTGCAGTGTGTGGCCAAGCCGCTGTCTGTGCAGACGCTGCTCTTTGAGCACTGCTGCTGGCCTGACCTTGGCCAACAGGAGGTCTTCCAGTTCCTCCTTGACCACCCCAACCGTGTCCTCTTAACTTTCGATGGCTTTGACGAGTTCAAGTTCAGGTTCTCGGATCGTGAGCGCCACTGCTCTCCGACCGACCCCACCTCTGTCCAGAATCTGCTGTTCAACCTTCTGCAGGGCAACTTGCTCAAGAACGCACGCAAGGTGCTGACCAGCCGTCCGGATGCGGTGTCCGCACTGCTCAGGAAGTACCTGCGTTTGGAACTTCACCTCAAGGGCTTCTCGGAAGAGGGAATCGAGCTGTACCTGAGGAAGTGCCACCGTGAGCCGGGGGTGGCCGACCGCCTCGTCCGCCTGCTCAAAGCGACCTCACCCCTGCATGGGCTGTGCCACCTTCCTGTTGTCTCGTGGATGGTGTCCAAATGCCACCAGGAACTGTTGTTGCATGGTGGTGGGTCCCCAAAGACCACCACGGATCTGTACCTGCTGATCCTGCAGCATTTTCTGCTGCATGCCTCCCCACCAGACTCGGTGCCCTGCGGTCTGGCACCCGGCCTGCTTCAAGGCAGTCTCCCCTCCCTGCTGCACCTGGGCCGGCTGGCTGTCTGGGGCCTGGGCACATGCTGCTACGTGTTCTCAGACAAGCAGCTCCAGGCAGCACAGGTCGACAGTGAGGACATTTCTCTTGGCTTCCTGGTGCATGCCAAGAGTGTTGTGCAGGGGGGCACAGCCCCCCTGGAATTCCTGCACATCACCTTCCAGTGTTTTTTTGCAGCCTTGTACCTTGTGCTTAGTGCTGACCTGTCGCCGTCCTTGCTCAGACAACTCTTCAGTTGTCACGGGCCACGCAGCTCGCTGCTGGCCCGACTGCTGCCCCCCATGTGCGTGCCACGCTCAGAGTACCAGGAAGGCAGCACGGCCGCTTTGCTGCAAGAGGCTGAGCTCCACAACCTCCAGATCACAGCAGCCTTCCTGGCGGGGCTGCTGTCCCGGGAGCACCAGGGCCTGCTGGCCGGGAGCCAGGTGTCCGAGAAGGCCCTGCTCCAGCGCCACACCTGCGCCCGCAGCTGTCTGTCCCGCAGCCTCCACAAGCACTTCCACTCCATCCCTCCGGCCGTGCCGGGGGAGGCCAAGAGCATGCACGCCATGCCTGGGTTCATCTGGCTCATTCGGAGTCTGTACGAGATGCAGGAGGAACGGCTGGCCCGGGAGGCCGTGCGGGGGCTCAAGGTCGGGCACCTGAAGCTGACGTTTTGTGGCGTGGGCCCCGCGGAATGTGCTGCCCTGGCGTTTGTGCTGCGGCACCTGGGGCGTCCCGTGGCCCTGCAGCTGGACCACAACTCTGTAGGGGATGTTGGTGTGGAGCAGCTGCTGCCTTGCCTCAACGTCTGCAAGGCTCTATAGTGAGTGTTGCTCGGCGGCGCTGGCTAGGTGTGGGGGAGTGCCGGCGCTGAGGTGCATTGTGGGAGCTCCGCACTGGGCCCTGGGAGTCTGGGCCCCACCGCCCCTTCTAAGCAACTCCAGCCCAGCCCCTTCCCCAGTCTGGGCCTTAGTTTCATAGTGATGATGACCCCATGCTTATGGAGTGTCCTGCCTGTCAGGCGCTGTGTTACTCACTTCCTACAATTAATTCCTTTCATCTTGGTGAACACCCTGGGCCGTCTACCCGTTATCCTCTGTATGAGGCCCAGAGAAGCAAAGTCCTTGGTATACCATGACACCGGAGATGGCAGGGCTGGTTTGAACAGATCACATCTTTCCGGTGACAAGTCCTTACTCCCCATAAGCCGCCTGCCCCAGGGATAGATTTTGGGGGCTCCACGAGAACCTTGAAGTAACCCGTCCAGTTTTGCATATTATGTGTGAGTTATTAGGAACCACCCACAATTTAGAGGTGACTGAGACCCCATGAGAGATTTTGAGATCACAATGAGATGCAAATGTCTGGATCCAAGAGCTGGAAGGGGCTGCAGAATGGCACCTGCCCTTTTATCCCTCATGTGGTGTGGCACCCCCGTGAGATGATGCTGTCATCTGTACTGCTTCTGGACCCCCGTCTGGAAGTGGGAGGTTCCCCCTTCAGAACATCTGTCTGTTTCAGCCCCCACGGGGCCTCTCTCCACATCTTGGGGCAGGTGCGCACAGAGGGCATGCCTAGGTCTGGCAGCAAGGAGGGTGCAGGCTCCCCCACTTTCCTCCCTGCCTTGAAAGGGCATGTCCTGCTCCCTATTTAAAACCTCCGAGAAAGCAGAAATGGTAGCTTAACGTTAAAATCTACTCACAGCCTTCTGGGGTTTTCGGTCTATCCTACATGACGTTAATTTGACCCTAAGCAAGGGAGGGACATACCTCTCCTTGAATATATTAGGATGGCATACCTTTCCTGAGCCAAAGCAGCCAGATTTTCCTTTTCTGTGGAGCAAACATAGGCATATCTGTTAGAAACGATGGTGGCCTGTGTTATCCCTAACATAGGGTCCATGCTCTTACGTTTATAAATATAAGGTAATAATAACACAATATGTAGCATATTTTGTAAGTGAACATGTATATTATAGATAGTCTATGTTAAAAATATATCAGGAAGAAATAGTCGACACATTTAAATTGAGTGATTTTCAGAAAGTTTAATAAAGGGACTGTTTGCAGAGGCTTGGGCAGCAATTAGGAAGAGCCTAAAGGGATACAGCAAGGTCCTGGGGCCAGTGACTGTGGGGTGGGGGTAGGGATGGAACTGTCACCCTCTGTAGGCCTGGAGAAGAAGGGCTTTGGGGGCAGGTGTGGAGAAGGCTCTCTGATAGGAGTAGAGGCTATAGAAAGCTGGGAGAATGGGGCCCTGTCCCTTCTTCCTCTTTCTGCTCATGCTTTGACCACCCAACCTGGAGTTGGGTGACTGCTGCTGTCATCCGTGGGCATCATCAGCTCCTCAGGACCGAGAGCCAGGTAGAGAGGGAAAGTGGATCTGGCCAGGCAAATAAAGATGATTCTGTTTCCCCAGAAAGGAGGAATCTCCATATTTTCACTCAAGAAGTCTGAGGCCTGTCTGTGGGAGTCATTTTCCTGACAAAATATGAACATTTTTTGGGATGGTGGAACTGTCGTTCTCAAAGGGGTCCTCAAACCCCAAGAGATCGGGGGAACCACTGGCCTGGTTGATCCTTATAGACCAGTCCACCCATAGAATGAGTGGATCCCCTCTTTTCTCAGTTAAGGAAAGCCTGCGTCCCTCCTGGGATGTGTGAAAGGGTTGAGGGGAGGCTCAAGGTCTCTCTATTTTCAGAAGAAGGTAAGGAAGGTCTGGTTCCAGTGCTCAGCCTATAGATGCAGAGGAGCTTCTGGAAATGCAGATTCTAGGACCTGTCCCCAGTGATTCTCATTCTGTGGGTCTAGGGGGGTCTGTAGGAACCAGCTTGATTTTCCATGAACCATAAAAGACCTTGACCAAGTTCTACTGCTCTTTACTCTCTGTACCGAAGTTGCCAGCGTGCGTGGGAGGGGAAAGGATGAGAAGGTTGCTGCTTCGGCCTTTCCTGTGTGTGTGTATGTGTGTGTGTGTGTGTACACGTGTGTGTGCCAGAGAGAGAGAGAGACTGAGACAGAGGCTAGTGGACGGGGGTGGGTGGGTTCCTCTCCCCCATAGCCACACTGTCTCTCTCCCACTTGAAATGTTTCCATGCCAACAGAAACTCAGCCTCCAGGAAACGTGTCTACAAAGTGTCCCCATCTAGGTTTCTTTCGACCCTGGTCTGACTCCCGGCTGCGGGCTTTCACGGTTTTTTGGCTGTGACCCACCGTGAAAGAGAAGGTACAAGCAGGCACACAGCCATCTAAAAGTGAAACAAAAACTTCACAAAATGGCTTTCCTGGGTAAACTCGGATACATTTTTGCCCTCCTCTTTTCATTTTCCCTTTTAATAAAAATGCTGCTAGACCTTCAGAGTTGATTTTATGACCCACCAACGGGTCACGACCTGCAGCCTGAAAATCGGGACTCTAGAAGCCCATAGAAGGCATGAGGGGGAGAGAAACATGAGAAACATGTGAAGTCGTGCTCAGGGGTGGGCTTTGGGACCAGACTTCCGGAGCCCTGATGCTTTAGGCGCTGAGTGACCTTTGCGTGGTCACTCCCCTTGTCTGTGCCTCAATTTCCTTCCCCTGAATAGACATCATAATAGCACCTACGCAGTGAGCTTTCCTGAGGATTAAATACCTTTACTTTTGGGAAGTGCTTAGGTGAGCGCCCACGCATCGGGTGCTGTATGCACACGAGTTGTCCTGGTTATAGGGAAGCTTCTATCTGTTTTGGGTGCTCCCAGGAGCATGCACTGTCTCTTTAAACCTGACCTCCACATCCAGGTGGGGCTGGGAATGCCATCCTCTCCCTTTTAATTTTTTTTTTTAAAGATTTTATTTATTTATTTGACAGACAGAGATCACAAGTAGGCAGAGAGGCAGGCAGAGAGAGAGAGGAAGGGAAGCAGGCTCCCTGCTGAGCAGAGAGCCCAATGCGGTGCTCGATCCCAGGACCCCGGGATCATGACCTGAGCTGAAGGCAGAGGCTTTAACCCACTGAGCTACCCAGGTGCCATCCTCTCCCTTTTACAGAGGAAGGGAACAGCAAATAGCCCGGAAATGGCTGCTAAGGATCCGAATTTCCACTGAGAGATCCCAGAGCCCAGGTCCTTAACCTTTACGTTAGGGTCTCCGGGATCTGCCTGAAGATGGGGATGATGGGCACAGCTGTTACCATACACAGGTCCTGGGGCCCCACCGTCACCCCCACCCAGGAGAGGGGTCTGAAAGTCTGCATTCTAGAGATGCTTTCTGAAGATCTGGTGATCAGGCGAGTTTGGGGGGGTGTCCTGTCCTCCAGTACCCTTCTCGGGATAGGCGCTGGCTAGCTCCCACCACACCCCACCCACCTTGGAAACTTCTGGAACCTTCCTTTCATGAGGCCACTATGGAGATCATTTCTGTGTTACAGAGCTCAAAACAGTGCCTCAGGCAAGGCCAGTGACCACTTCTTCCAGGGACCCAGTTTTCTTTAACAGGAGCTATGGGTGCCCAGCTTGCTGCGCCGTCCCCACCCAGGGCCTGATGTCGGCACCCTGATCAGGGATGGGGCTTTTCCCAGTTCTGGGGTGCTCAGGGCTTGCGGTGTTTCCCAAAAACTGGCCAGATACCAGCATTTTGGGGCCTGAGTGAAAATCTCTTTGTGGGGGGGGTTCTTGCTTCTTTGATTTTTCTCTCATCCGCTCCCTTTTCAGATTTATTTATTTTGTCTTTTTTTCAGCTTGCGGGATAACAACATCTCAGACCGAGGCGTCTGCAAGCTCGTGGAGCGAGCCCTGCACTGTGAGCAGCTGCAGAAGTTAGCGTAAGTCGGGCTTGGGCTGGGGACATCGGTCGGGGCCTTGTGCCCGCAGCCACGCTCTAGTGGCTTTGAGCTATGAGCTGTGGCCGGGGGTGTCCGCCTGGTCAGAGGGTGCGGGCGGCTCCTGTGCGGAGGGACGCGGCCACCCTCGGCTTGGGTGGTCACTGACCACTGTGCTTTGTCACCACGGCTCCTCTTTTTCGGAACCTTCCAGACTCTTTAACAACAAACTGACCGATGGCTGTGCACCCTCCATGGCCAGGCTCCTCTCGTGCAAGCGGAACTTCCTGGCATTAAGGTGAGCCCGGGCCTTTGCTAGTCCCTGGAAACTGCCTTTCTTCTGCCCGGCTGAGCCCGCTTGGTCTGGTCTTGGCCCCGGCTCGGCCTCTGCTGGGCTGGCGATCTCCCGGCTACAGACAGAGCCAGTGTGCCCTCGGAGCAGAGTTTTGCCAATGCTCTGACCTCCCCAGCAAATTCCAGACTGGCCCCCGGGGCTGAAGAGGGTTCCTTCCCTGTGTCCAAGAGTGTTATGAGCTCTCTGGGGTTACAGAGCTGTGGGCAGAGGCATGTGCAAGTCCTCTGTCATCACGGCGGTGGCAGCCAGTCATTGAAAAGCTCTCGGAAGGGACGCCTGGGTGGCTCAGTTGGTTGGACGACTGCCTTCGGCTCAGGTCATGATCCTGGATTCCTGGGATCGAGTCCCACATCGGGCTCCCAGCTCCCTGGGGAGTCTGCTTCTCTCTGACCTTCTCCTCGCTCATGCTCTCTCTCACTGTCTCTCTCTCAAATAAATAAATAAAATATTAAAAAAAAAAAAAAAGAAAAAGAAAAGAAAAGCTCTCAGAAGGTCCTGTCAGCGCTTGGTGGGTGCCGGCTTTGTACTCCAGTCCCTGACGCCTGCATTTCTGCTGCTCTTGGTCCTCCCGGCTGAACTGGAGTCTCTCTCCCGAGACCATGAAATCTCCTCTCCTGCTGGCCGCTGGCTTGGCCTGGCTTTGCTCTCTCTCTCTTTCTCTGGGAATGCCTTGTCTCCTGGATTTATGCGGCCGTGAAGGAAGGCAAAGCCATGAATTCCTTTCATCCGTTCTTTCTACGGCCTGGGCTGGGTGTGGGGATTGGGAGCTGCCATTTTAAAATTGCTAACTGTGGAGTTCATGCTCAGGCCGGGCTACAGAGGCCAACCCCAGAGGGGCCTTTCTGTATAAAGGACTCTCTTCTGCCACCTGCTCCCGGAGACTTAGAATCCAGAGACCTGCTGTGCCCAGAGGCCAGGGAGGGCTGTGGGGTAGCGGAAAGGTGTTACATGCAAACGTGAGGCCTGGGTTCTGGGCTAGAATAACAGGAGAGTGGAGAGCATGGGGCTCCGGAATGAGACCAGCCGAGGTCTGGGTCCAGGGTCCCTGGGATTCGAATCCTCGTTTGGTGCATGACCTTGGGTCTGCCCAGTGTCTCTGTGACTCTGTTTCCCCTTCTGTAAAATGTGGATAAAAAATGACAGCCTCCTCATAGGTTGTTACGATGATGAAATGAGTTAACATATGTAGAAAGCTGACAGAATAGCGTCAATACTTCAAGTAGTGAGCTAAGTGGCTAAAAGATGGAGTATCATCGCGAACGTTCTCCGTATGTATGTCCATCAGTAGTTCAGGTCTCTGAGGAGGGATTAGATGTGCCAGAAATTTGTCTGGGAAAATGCCAATGAGGAACAGCAGGGGAGGGTGCTGGGGGAGGCTGGGAGAGTCAGCGGACCACAGGGCAGGTCTGGCCCTGAGTGAGGGGGAGAGGGAGGGAAAGAGGGCTGGGAGGAAGTGTCATGGCTTTCCGTGCAGTTCAGAGAGGAAAGATGGCGGCGGCCAATCCTCCCGCCGAGTTTGCCCAATGGGTCTCAGGTCTCCCGGTCACTGGCTGGGAGCCACCCGTGGGAAGCGGGCCTTGGTACAGAGGCGACCTTGGGTTTCCCAGCCCAGCAGTAGGGCCCTTAGTTACAGGGCCTGTGGTCAGAGGTGTGAGAGGCTACCACACTCCTTCTCTAAGGGGGTGATGCTGCCTTCCCTACGGCACTGTGAGCTACAGTGGCTTCATAGGTCTGAAAGTTCTCTTGAAAGAGGAAAGTGTCTTATTAATTCCAGGAAGCCTGGGCTTGTGAGCAAGAGTTCTGGGGCCCTTGCTGAAACTCTCAGAGTCATCTAGATGTGGCTGAAGCCTCCCCCCTCCAGCCCCTGCTCAGTAGGTTCCCCTTACCTCTCCAAGCGGCCTGGGCCTACCCTCTTTCCAGAAGAGGTGAATTCTCCCACCAGCTGCAGTGAACCCAGGAAAGCTGAGGGAACACAGAGTCTAGCCCCAGCCTGTGGCTGACATGGGAGGAAAAGGTGTGACAGTGAGTCACCCTCCCTCCCCTGGGGAAACCACCTCTGAGGACACCTGCCTATTGTGCCTCCTGACTGTACCTGTCACACTGCTTTGCAAAACGGGTTTCCCCCATTTCTTTCCCTTTGCAGCTGGGAACTGAAGTAGCAGGAACCATTAGTAAGTTCCCCCAAACGGGAATAGGAAAGCACAGACACTCCCTGTTGGGCAGGCAGGAGCCAGCGGACAGGATCCTGCATCCTATAGGGAGGTCCTCAAAGCTTTTCTCCATATTCTGTGTCTGGGACACACTTTCCCCACCAGTCCCTGGCTTTCTGGGCACTCACATCCCCCTGTCCCACGCTCTCTTAGCCTCCTTGCCTTTCCTTCCAGGCTGGGGAATAACCACATCACTGCCACAGGAGCCCAGGTGCTGGCCGAGGGGCTCAGAGCCAATGCCTCCTTGCAGTTCTTGGGGTAGGTCGGATTCTGGGTCAGAGGGACCTGCGTTGGGGTGGGGGTGGGGGGGTTGGGGGACTTAGAGGTAGGTGACACATTTCAGCCAGAAGGCCCCAGAGGCGGTGGGAGAGAGTGGGTGGCCCTTGGCTGCTTTGGTGTTTGTCTTTCACTCAATAAACAGGAAGTTCAGGATGTCAGGTGGTGGCGGTGGTGGGGGTTGGTGGTGGTGGTGAGCAGTGCCTATGAGCCGGTGGCCGCAGGAAGCCCTCTGGGCCTCGCTGGGGCCAGGGCCGTGGTTCTCATCTTCATGTGTCCACCAGAACCACTTGGGAGCCTCCGAAGAATGCCATTGCCTGGGCCCCTCCCTAGACTGATTAAATGAAATGCCGAGGTGTGGGGCTTAAGAATCGGTCGTTTATAAAAAAGCTCCACAGAGGCTATGCAGCCAGAGACGGGAAGCAGGGAAAGAGATGGAGGTGGACGGGGCTGGAGACTGGCCCCAGCGTGGGAGGGGGGCTTCGCCAGGTCCTTCAGAGCAGGCGTTGCCATGGGGCTGGGTCAGGCCTTCCAGGGAGGGCAGACGAGTCAGATGCGGGCTGGGAGGGCTGTCCCACAGAACACGGGTCCCCAAGAGAGTGTTGCTGGGGTGGCGGTGGTCGGCGGGGAGGTGGTTTCCTTTGGTTGCCAGGCAGAGTGACCACCTCCCCCCAGGATGGCATCCGCGCAGCACCCCCCTCCGGTCCCGCCTCCCCTGGCATGACCTAGGGTCTGTTGGATAAGAAATGGGAGTTTGAGGACCCAAGCCTTTAAGAAGAGAGACGAAACCCTTAAGGCCCAACCCATTTCATAGGCAGGCGAGCTGCCCACAAGCTCGAGAGATCAGCTCCTTTCCAAGCTGCATGCTGAGCTCCATGGAGTCCAGCACAAAGGCAGCCCCAGCCCTACGAAGCTCTCTGGGCTTGGGGTCACCACTAGTGGATTGGAGGGAGGGGTGCATTCTCTTTCAACAGGTGTTTCTTAAGGCACCTGTCTGGACTGGGCACTGTGCTCAAACCTCCAGATGCTGCCGTCTGATGCGAACTGTTCTCAATATTGGTTTTTTTTCTTCTTGCTTAACGATAATCTTTCATACCCTAATGACCTCATTTTTGAAAGACAAGCTGCTTAGTATTCCCCCGGCTGGATGGCTATAATCTATTTAACTGGGGCCCCTGTTGAGACACACCGAGGTTGTTCCAGGGTTTTTTTTTTTTTTTGCTGCAATCTCCCTGGGGCACAGAGCCGTGTTGGTCCATAGCCAGGGCTCAGGAAATATCTACCCGATGAATGAAATTGCAATGAACCTCTTAGTTTGGCCAGCTTTGCTCCCGTGTGCCCAGCCAGGTCTGGGCTCACTTTCCGTATGTAAAACAGCCAGGTCGCAAGGTCTGAGCTGGGCGCCACCTTTTGAAAAGGGACACATCCATCCCAACCCAGGGGGTCTGAGGGGGGACGACCGTGGAAGTGAAGGAGTTTGGCACCATTTAGGAATGGGGAACGCTAGGGAGGAGCAGAGAGAGAGAGCTGGTGTGTGGGAAAAGAGTGAGACTTGTTTTGGGTGGTCCCGGAGGGTAGTTCAGGGCCTGGGAGTAGCAGTCACTGGGAAGCTGCTTTGACCTAAAGCTCAGGAAAAATGTCACAACCCTTTAAGTTGTCACTGAGAGGGAGTTCCCTGTCCCTGAGGGCATGTGCTACAGTTGTATTAATCTGACGGTTTGTAAATCTGGCTGAAAAACGTCTAAATGTAGTTTGGCCCTCCTTTCAAAAATGTGGAGGTGGGTCCACTGTGCTGGGACCTAGGAGCCCCACTGAGACCCTTCTGGAATTGAGTGGTCCTAGCGCCCCCAGCCGGGGACGTAGAGGGGAAGGGCACTCCTCATGCGGGTCTAGAACACATACATAGCAGTTACTCACAGACTGACTGACAGAATCTGTTGCCCTTTTTAGGTTGTGGGGCAACAAGGTGGGTGACGAGGGGGCCCAGGCCTTGGCTGAAGCCTTGGGGGATCACCAGAGCTTGAGGTGGCTCAGGTAAGCTTCGGGATCTGCATGGCTGTGGGGAGCCAGCATGAGGAGGGAGGAGGAACCTGGGCCAGATTTGAAAATCCTTCCTTTGCTTCAACTTTATTTTTACCCCCTCCCCCCGCCCTAAGAAAAAAAGGCCCTTGGATTTGGAATTAGGACAGTTGAGTCTTTCTGGGTGACTTTGGAGTATCCTTTCTCCTCTCAAGGGTCTTGATTCTCAAGGGCAACTAGGTGGCTCAGTCAGTTAAGCATTTGGCCCTCGATTTTGGCTCAGGTCGTGATCTCAGGGTTGGGAGATCGAGGCTCATGTCCAGCTCTCCACTGAGCATGGAGCCTGCTTAAGAATCTCTCTCTTTCCCTCTCCCTCTCCCCCTCCCCATGCTCTCTCTCCTTCTCTCTATGTCTCTCACTAAAAAATTTTAAAAAAATTCCCAAATGGGTCTTGATTCCTTATCTATAAGTTGAAGATTTGGGGCTGCCTCAGATGTATTTTATCTCAAGGACCAACTCCCGTCCATTATTAGTGGCTACCCAGGACATCCTGTTGGGAAGGAGTCTAAAGCTGCTTCCTGGGCTTCACGAAGGAGAGCATGGTAATCAATCAGTCACGTCCGAGGTGAAACGGACTAGGGAGTAGGGCCATACATGTTGTGCATTTTGCCCTTCTTGGCTAAGCTTATCTCTGCGGTCCCTCCCTGCCCTGACATGTTTTCAATCCTTGATTTCCTTCAGCCTAGTGGGCAACAACATTGGCAGCATGGGGGCTCAAGCCTTGGCGTTAATGTTGGAAAAGAACGTGACGCTGGAAGAACTCTGGTGAGTTGGGGGGGATCGCCTGCTTTGGGGAGGCAGTTAACAGCCTTTCTTCATTCCTGGGTCTCCTCCATGGAAACGGAAAAAACAGGGCTGGATAATCGAGCAGTTGGGCTTTTGGGCTTGTCTTTCTCTCTGTCCCGGGTGGCATGAAGCATATGGGTTTGTGACCTTCCTCCATGTGGCATGATGATGGGGAGCAGAGACTCTGGAATCCAGCCGGCTGAGCTTCCAGGCCTGCTGTGATCTCCTGCAAGTCAGCGAACAATCCCTGCATCCCAGGTTTCTTACCAAATGGATCTGGGGACACAGTAACATGAGGGGATGACTGCTTTGAATGGTAAAGCATATATTATTGTATGCAAAATGTTTTTATTTCTTTTTTTCATTTTTATTTATTTGATGGAGAGAGAGGATACACAAGGAGAGGGAGAGGGAGAAGCAAGCTTCCCGCCAACTGGGGAGCCTGGTGTGGGGCTCCATTCTAGGACCCCTGAATCATGACCTGAGCTGAAGGCAGTCGCTTAACCGACTGAGCCACCCAGGTGCCCCTGTTTTATTTCTTTAAAAATTTTTTAAAAAAATTTTTAAATTAATTAATTATTTTTAAAACTTTATTTGATAGACAGAGATTACAAGTAGGCGGAGAGGCAGGCAGAGAGAGGGGGAAGCAGGCTGTCTGCTGAGCAGAGAGCCCTATGGGGGACTTGATCCCAGGATGCTGGGATTATGACCTGGGCTGAAGGCAGAGGCTTTAACCCACTGAGCCACCCAGGCGCCCTGTTTTTCTAAGGCGAGTATCTAAGAACACTGGAAAGTAGAGTGAGGGTCACCTTGGAAGGTGGAGCGGGGTTTGGAGCAAGTTAAAAGGTGAACTGTAAATTGTACTTACCTTGCTGACCTGAAACTGATTCTAGGTTTCCCGTCCTTTAGATGCTGCTAGTCTGGTCTTCCTAGGACGTGTTCTAGGCAGTCCCTGATTATATCAGGGAGATCAAATGCTGCTTTCTCCAGGAAGTGGAAGGGCATTGAAACCTCTGATCATTGTCACAAAATGGATATTTTAGTGGCCTTGGCTGTCAGCAGGGCTCCATAGCTCTGCTGACGTCCCATTGGTTATATCCTGATTGACTGTACCCTTTGGAAATTCTCATTAGAGGCAGGTCTCACCCTTGGGTGTATCAGTTATGATGACATGGCTGGACTGCTGGGCAGGAAAAACTCCATGTCCAGGGGCTCAAACCAGTAAAGGATTTATCATCTTCACGTTGGACCAGTCTGGAGGCAGGGGACGTGGAGCTGGTGTAATGGCTCCAGCAGGCCAGCAGGGGCCTGAAGACGCTGTCTGTCTGTCCCTTCACATCCTCAGCCTGTGGCTTCAAGGTTGAGTGCCTCATGGTCACCAGACGGCTTCTGATACCTGCAGCACTATTTCTGTGTCCCCAGATTCAGTCTGTATATCCAGGAAGGGCAGGAGGCACAGGCAACCGAGGTTTCTGTCTTGGAAAGATGACTTCCAGAAGCCCATGTGGACATCACTGGCCAACAGGGCCATCGTGGAGAGTGGGAAATGCAGCTTTTTTTGTTTGTTTGTTTGCTTTTGAATCAAGCACAGGGCTGCCCAAATAGAATAAGGCTTCCATGAATAAGAAATGGAAAATGGCTGTTAGGTCACTGGGACATGAGGAAGCCTGGGGTGAATTCTCTCCCAGAGGCACCCCCAGAATGAAAACCTTCACCCCCCCAACTCTCCCTGTTCTCACTTTTTCTGTAAATGTAGATTTTTTCAGAAGTCGGCTTTTCTAACTGGGGGGGAAGCAGGTTAATCCTTATTGACATGACATCCTCTTCCCTAATAAACGTTACCGTATCAACCGGGTTTTCTCTCTTGCTCTTGCCAGCCTGGAGGAGAACCGTCTCCAGGATGAAGGTGTGTGTTCTCTTGCCGAAGGACTTGAGAGGAATTCCAGTTTGAAAGTTCTGAAGTAAGGACCCTGTGAGCAAGAGCTGGAATGACAATGATTGACCTGGTAGGGGGCTGGGGGTGGGTGAGTAATCTGGGCAGCTTCCCACCCAGCTAACTCAGGGATCCCCCAGACACAGAGTTGTTTACTGGGGAGGTGGTCCCAGCTTATGATGCTGAGAGGTCAGTGACCTGACATGGGGGAGGACACGGACCCAGGAACAAGTGTGTCATCAGGCAGTTATGACCCTGCTTATCACCGAGGGCAGCGGGGGCTCAGACCTGCTTGGGAGCTCCAGAAACCCCTCCCCAACCGAGGAACGAGGCAGCCGGGATATTTATCCACCAACTGCCTGTCCTACGTCCGTGTGCTTATGGGAATATGAATTTTCTAGGGTTTCTGGTTTGCCCTGCACATGGCCGAGTACACGCTGGGGGTCTGTAGAAAGTCCTCCGTCAGAGAGTGGAGGTTTTCCCAGAAAGCAGGCCCTGGAGTTAGAGGGGAAAGGTGAGGGCATATGGATGGGTTGCCGATGGCATCCACCATGGGGTTTACAGGACTTACCTGTCCCCTTTGTGGGGGCGGGGGTCATCTCTAGCTCAGGCAGATTCTTCTTCCATCATTGCCAGTGGTTTCTCTTGTGTTGTGCAGGCAGGCACGCTTGCCTTTATTCATGGGTGCGTTCATTTATTTCTTTGTTGTGCATCTATGCCTACATTCATCCATTTATGTACTGATGCAAGAAACATTTCCGGAACACTAACTGTGCCAGGCACTGTTGGAGGCCCCGAGGATAGAGTGGTGGAAAGAACAGAGCAGGCTTCAGCCCCCTTAGCTCTTCGGTTCTAGTGGGAGAGGCAGATAATGAACAAGTAAGCAGATACACAAGAGGATGTATAAGGGCTCTAAAGAGAATTCAAGGGAAAGACGTGTCTGGGAGTATCTGGAGGCGCAGGGTTGCAGCTGCCTGGGGCAAGGCCTCTCTGGGAAGGTGGCATTGGAGTTGAAACCTGAATAACCAGAAACATTGTTCTTGTAATGCTGAGGTCTCAGGAATGTGTACCCCAGGTGGCCCAAACAGCAAGTGCAAAGGCCCTGCGGCAGAACAAAGCTTTGTGGTTTTGGGAAGGGGAGGCATGACCTACAAGGTTAGAGGGGAGCGTGGAGGGAGGAAGGGGCAGGGTGGGTGGGGTACATAGGCCTCAGAGACATGGGAAGGATCTGGGGCTTTATTCTAGGGGCATTGAGAAGCCTTGGGAGGATTTTAATCTGGGCAGTGACATGATCTGATTTACATCACAACGAGATCATACTTGCTGCTTTGTGTAGAACAGATGGGAGAGGGGTAAGATGGAAGTGGGGAGACAAGGCAGGAGCTCCCGCTGTCTTCCAGGCGGCAGATGAAGTAAACTTGGATCAGGCTGGTGGTGGTAGAGAAGGCTGGTGAAGGTGGGAAGGCTCTGGTTGAAGGTCCTGCAGAGGGTCCAGGACCCACCAGGTGGAGGGCGGCTGCATTGGCCAGAAGCGGTGGCCACCCCTAGCGGTGGGCTCGGCGGGGCTTCCCCCCGCCCCCCGCCCCCAGGAAAGGGACAAAGGATGGGAGGAGGAGCCCAGCTAGGGGTCATCACCAGCTGGTGCATGGGCTTCTCGAGGATGGAGCCGTGCCTGCTGGGGCACCAATGGTCTTACTGGAGAGGGACAGCCTCAGACAGTTCCTTGTGTGACAGGAAGGGTGGCATCTGCCCTGGCAAATGTGGCCCATGGAACACGCTCGGCTTCCGAGGCGGGCAGACAGCTGCCTCTGGGAGAGTGTCTGCTTTGCTGCCAGCCCGCCAGCCACTCTGGCAATACTTGTTTGTGTTGCTTTGCAGGGGCGAGGAAGTTGCCAAATGTTTGGGGGAAAACACTTCCACTCGTCACTTGGGTGAAACGGAGCTGGGAGGACTGGGGGATGCCTGGATGGTCTAAGGGGGGGACGCCAGGCTTTGCACATGGGGGAGGGGGTCTGGCAGTAGTACCTTGGTTACTTTAGTACCAACCAGGTGTGGACCTGGCATGTTTGTCCTCCGTCACCGACACAGACTTAGCCCAGGCGACCCCAAGGGCTGCCAGGGATAGCAGCCGGCTTTGTTCCCCGCTGCCTGGTAGAATGAAGCACCCCTGAATTCCATCATCCCTCATGGTTTCCCCATTAAAGCGAGCTTCCTGGGGCACCTGAGTGGCTCAGTCAGTTAAACATCTGAGTTTGCCTCAGATCATGATCTTGGGGTCCTTGGATCGAGCCCCCCATCAGGCTCCCTGCTCAGAGAGGAGTCTGCTGGTCCCTCTGCCCCTTCCCTCTGCTTATATTCTCCCTCAAATAAATAAGTAAAATCTTTTTTTTTTTTTAAGATTTTATTTATTTATTTGACAGCGAGAGAGAGCACAAACAGGAGGAGTGGCAGGCAGATGGACAAGGAGACGTAGGTTTTCCACTTGATGTGGGGCTTGATCCCAGGACTCTGGGATCATGACCTGAGTCGAAGGCAGTTGCTTAACCAACTGAGCCACCCAGGGGCCCCTAAATAAGTAAATTCTTAAAAAAAAAAAAAAAAAAAAAAGTAAGCTTCTTATGTATCTTAGGGGGGAAAAAAAAGGAAGAAAGAAAAAAGAAAAAGAAGAAAAAAAAAAAAAGCCTGCTTCCTTCTTTTTCCAGGCAAAGTGACTACCAAACGTTGGTTCAGTGTAAGGGCTCCCGTACCTGGTGGGTTGGGTTTGGACGCCGGCTCCAACACTACCCACTGTTTCTCTTCGGATTTGTGTTTCAGTGGCACTGAGTGTAAAGGAGGGTAATAATGGGACCCTGCTCTTAGGGTCGTGAGCGTTACTGAGCTGACGGAGGTATTGGGCTGGTGTGTTCTAAGAGTTCAGCAGATACTGGCCCTTCGTTATTATCAGTGTTGGCTTTGGGGCCACTTCCTGGATCATCCTGAAATCCTGGAGGAGGCCTACACTTCCTGGAGATGTCTCGAAGGCCAAGCTGTGAGCTAAAAGAACGGCAAAGGGTAGTGGCTCTTCCCCCATTGTCCCTAACAGGGTGCCTTCTCCCCTCCCAACTGCCAACCTTGTATTTGCTCAAATCCATGTCCCTGTGTCCCCCATCTACTCCCCAAACGGAAATATTGCCATCTATTGATTATTTCCCATTTGTTGAGTACGAGGCCAAATGCATTTGGCCATTCCTTTTTTTTTTTTTTTTAAGATTTTATTTATTTATTTGACAGACAGAGATCACAAGTAGACAGAGAGGCAGGCAGAGACAGAGGGGGAAGCAGGCTTCATGCTGAGCAGAGAGCCCGATGTGGGGCTCGATCCCAGGACCCTGGGATCATGACCTGAGCCAAAGGCAGAGGCTTTAACCCACTGAGCCACCCAGGCGCCCCCATTCCTCTGTTTTAACTCTTAAACTCCACAAGGTAGGTGCTCTTTTAGGTCTTGCAGAGGAAGACCTAAAGGAAGTTGGCATTAATTTGCCGGAAATCCAAAAAGGAGAAGTATAAGCTGGATTGGAACCCAGGGAGTAAAACACACATACTTAACCCCTCATGCCAGATTGCCTTCCAGAGGGAGTAGCTACTTGACTAGATACACAAATTCGGGGAATGGGGGAGAGAGGGGTGCATTTCCTTGGGGGCCTTGAGCCTTTGTGGATGAGTTCTTTGGGAATCTCAGACAGAAGAGGGACATGTCAAGGGGGCAGGTGGGCTTCTGTACTGTAGGCTGGCCCCCTCCCAAAGATGCCTTTAATCGGACAGGCCCAAGAGGAGAACCAAGCATCCTTGAAGCTCACCCTTCCGTCTTCTTCTCCAGGCTGTCTGACAACTCCATCACCTACTTTGGGGCAGAAGCCCTCCTGCGGGCCCTGGAAAAGAATGACACCATCCTAGAAGTCTGGTAAGGCCCCTGGGCCATGCCCTTTACCTCTTTGAGCCTCCCTTTTCCAATCTGTAAAATGGGGCCAGGAGAAAGAGGAAACCTGAGCATTTTCCCCCTGGGCTCTGACATTCCATGCCATTCTGCTTGCAGTGGATCTAATTTCTGTCCAGGGAAGATGTTTTCCCATATCCCAGTGTGGACCATGTGGTTCATTTTTAAACCCTGAATATTCAGGAAGGTTTCTGTTCCCAGTGAGAGTGTAGGAAGAGGTGTGGTGGAAGATGGACATGGACACATGAACTTGGGGGCATTGCACCTGCCTTCTCAGGTCAGGGCTCTGGTCTCTGGGTGGAGGTGACATTGGGGGGTAGGGGTAGATGGGGGGAGGAAGGTGCTGCTGCCCAGTGTTTCCAGATCTTAATAATTAAAAGCTACGTTCCTTCATGTGTTTGAAAAAAACACTGAGTCTCACCTTCAGAGATGTATGCTCCTTCCTTCCACGGATGTATTTCACTCCCAGAGTAAGTAGAAAGGTTTCCCCCAGTTTGGTGTGTAACGAGTGAATGTCCCTCTGTACGTGTTTCAGGCACTGAGCTACAAGCCAACCTTTCAAAACTAGGAGATTCCCCCATGGAAATCATATTGCTGAGTTTTCTTCCCAAGGCTTCCAACTCTGGGTCCCCATGGGAAATGCCAGCAAGTAAGCAGAGTAGAGTAGGGCTAACCCTACTGAGCTGGGCAGAGCAGCTCATAACGATCGCATACCCAGAAAGTCTGGTGTCCTGGGGCACCTGGGTGGCTCAGTGGGTTAAAGCCTCTGCCTTCCGCCCAGGTCATGATCCCAGGGTCCTGGGATTGAGCCCCACATCCGGCTCTCTGCTCAGTGGGGAGCCTGCTTCCCTTCCTCTCTCTCTGCCTACTTGTGATCTCTGTCTGTCAAATAAATAAATAAAATCTTTTAAAAAAAAAAAAAAAGAAAGTCTGGTGTCCTGCACCCGGCTCCTTTGACTGCTCTTTGTGGCCTGTCTTGTCCCTGCAGACTTGTAACCCCTGCTTTACATATGCTGATGGACCGGTCCCTCCCTCAAAAATCAAAAACAAGGCAACAGCGACAGTACATATTGGATGATGAAGTTAAAAATAAAAACTTGTCGGGAAGAGATTTTTTCCTTTCCGTCTGATTGCATAAGCCTTGTAGACCGTGAGGTTCTCGGGTCCTGGGCAGAGCGTGGGTTTTTGTTTCTGTGTTTGTTTTAAACCATCACATGGTCATAGGAAATGTCACATTCTGCGTCCAGGGAGAAGCAGCCAGCATCGGGTTGATATTTTAAGGGTTCTGATGTTATTTGCCACCTGTTGACAGGACTTGGGAGGGCACAAGGGTTTGCTCATTGCATTCTTGGTAGATTCTGCTGTTGCCTTAAAAAGAATCGCCGGCCTTGGGGAGTCGGGGCCTGCCGGGTCCAGTGCGGATTTTCTCTGCAGAGTCACAAAGTCTTGCTTCATCACATACAATGATTTTGTGAGCTGCCCTGGGTGGACCGAGGCTAACCCCAGCAGGGCAGGGCTGCAGCGGGACCCAAAGGCCAGGCCATCGAGGCCCAGGTTTAGAAAGTAGCAGCCTCCCATTAAAAGCACCATCCAGGCTCAGCACTCATCCGAACCTCTCTTTGCTTTGTCCCCTTTAGGCTCCGAGGCAACACGTTCTCTGC
The DNA here is from genome assembly GCF_020171115.1 of Neogale vison. Classification (NCBI taxonomy): domain Eukaryota; kingdom Metazoa; phylum Chordata; class Mammalia; order Carnivora; family Mustelidae; genus Neogale; species Neogale vison. The sequence goes on along the minus strand of NC_058097.1, from coordinate 32,093,176 downwards.
CGAGGAAGTGGAGAGGCTCAGCCAGAGAGACACCAGACTCTTGCTCTGAAGCCTGGGGGCCAATGTTGTTCTCAGCGTGTTTGCAAACAGGCTGCGGGTTTGAACCCCTGAAGCTGGATACAGAGCCGTGTCCTGCCCAGGTCAGGGCTGGTGCAACGGGTCATCTCTGTTCCAGCAGAGGAAGGAGCAACAGGGTCCTTCACAGCATACTTTTCTGCAGCCGATTTTGCATCTGGTTCTGCCCAAGATTCAGTCCACAGAGTTTCGTGTCACTGAAGGGTAGCTCCTCCCTGCCTCCTGCTGATCTGATACAGGACAGCAGGGCCCATGGATGTTATCGTATCATTGTGGGTTCGAGACCTGGATCTGCAGGAGAGGCCCCTTCCCGCCTGACTCACAATGAGGAGGGGGACTCAGGATGCAACTTTCTGCCAGGTTTCAACTCCTGGGTGGTCATCTCTCCAGGCTGTTCCCCACATCTGGTCCCTCCCCCCATTCTGGATACCCCCTGCACATGGGAAGGATTCAGAATACTGGGTGTTTTCAGCTTTGATATTTAGAGCCACAAATGCAGGGTGGGAAGGGCTATAATTTACCTGCTGTCCTTCCCGATACTTAAGACATTATTGAAAGGGGACACATGACAGCCACTTAGTTCCCCCAGACATTCTGGATTTTCAAGGAAAATAAGACTACACTACAGCTGATATCACACACACACTTTTATTTCCAGGGAAATCAATTAGTCTTCAGTTAAGCTTTTGGAAGCCGCTCTCCACCCAAATGCAGTGTTGTAGAATCAGTCCTGGCCAGGATTTGGAGCAATTCCCCCAGGGCTCTGCCTGGTGCCTGGGAGAGGGACTCTGACAGCAGACTTCCAAAATAGATTCAGAAGAGGTGGTTCGGTGTTACGTGATAGAAAGTTATGGATCAGAAGTTTATAGGGGCAAGATCAAAGACTTTTCCTTATAAGACAGATGTTTTCCCAGATTTTTTTTTTCCCCCAAATGATGTATGTTGAAGCCTCTGTAAACTGTCAGGTGCTGTGCAAGTGTTACTACTTAAACATTATTATTTGTGAACACTGGTTAATATTTACAAACCACTTTGTTTTATTCTCCCCGGTTTGTTTTTTTATAAAAAATACAACCACGGATTTTACACTGTAAATAGTCACAGTGAAGAAAACAGTGGAGAGCCCTCCTCCCACCCAAGCTGTCTTCATTGTGACCAAATATTTAAAAAAAAAATTCCTGAATGTTGTCAGATATTAAAGCAACAGTTTTTTACTTGGAGAGGGAAGAATAATGTTTGGACCAGAACATTTATTGTTTAGGGCAAAGGCAATTCTTAGAACTAGGCCTGCAAACAAAACGCTCTGAGCTTCGGCTTAGAAAGGCCTAACCCTGCGTGAAGTCTGAGGCCGAGCGGAAGTCTCATGGTGCCCTGTGGGGTGGCAAGGCCAATGTGGGCTCCAGGAGTCTTTAGCAGGAGAAGGATGGAGAAGGTTCTGGAACAGCTCTTCTCAGCAAGCAGCCTCCTGGGAAGGTCTCGCTGAAATAATTCTCAGCTGCTTTTAATGAGCTCAAGGGGCTCCTCACCCAAGTGAGATCCGCTCCCTGGCCAGGTTTTGGGGGCCTGGCTTGCAAAATGCGGCGGCATGTCCGTGGGCTTCCGCATACAGGTTTGCCTGTGGGCTCTCTGCTCGTGGTGTTCGTTTCTGTCCAGTCCACTGTTCTGATACAGAAGATTGGGAGGGAGATGGGGATCAACTAAGCCAGCTTTCCCTGAGGAGTCAACACAGCAGTCCGTGTGTGTAGCAGCATCTTGGATTGTAAATTTCATTTTCCTGAAATTCCTTCAGCAATGATTTATGGGCCAGATATGGTAGGAGCATCGGTGGAAGAACAACAGAGACACGATCCCGGTCCTCAAGGCATGTAGGTTGGTGAGGAGGGGAGAGGTGGGCAGAAAACTAGTGAACTGGAAGATACAGAAAATAAGGTCCACTGTGATAACGGCTAGGAAGGAAATAAACAGAGGCGTTGGGGTGACTCAGTTGGTGAAGTGTCTACCTTTGGCTTGGGTCATGATCCCAGGGTCCTGGGATTGAGCCCCATGTGAGGCTTCCCCCTCAGTGGAGCACCTGCTTCTCCCTTTGCCTGTCCCCTCTACTCACGTGGGTGCACTCTCTCTCTCTCTCTCAAAAAAAAAAAAAGAAAAAAAGAAAAAGAAAAAAGGAAATGAAGGTTCTATCGATAGAGGGGAATCTTCAGATTGGGGATTGAGCAGAGACACGTAAGGGTTGGGACCCTAAGAATGAGGAGGGGCTGGCCTTGCCAGGAGTCAGGGGGCTTGTTCACCAAGGACAAGCTTCAGGAAGACCTGTCATGGAGAAGAGCCCAGTACATGTAGTAGCCTGAATGACGGCCCCAAATATTTAACTCCTTCCTTGAGCCTGAGAATGTTGCCTTATGTGGCAACAGGTACTTTAAAGATATGGTTTAGGGGCGCTTGGGCAGCTCTGTTGGTTAAGCGTCCAACTCTTGATTTTGGCTCAGGTGATGATCTCAGGGTTGGGAGATTGAGCCCCACATCAGGTTCCCTGCTCAGTGGAGAGTCTGCTTGAGATTCTCTCCCTCTCCCTCTGCCTATCCCCCATTAAGCTCTCTCTCTCTCTCTCTCAAAAAATAAAAAATAAACATGTGATTAAGATGAGGATCTTGGCTGGGGCGCTGAGTGACTCAGTTGGTTAAGCTTCTGCCTTTGGCTCAGGTCATGATCCTGGGGTCCAGGGATCAAGTTGCACATTGGGCTCCCTGCTTCTTCCCCTGCCTCTGCCTCTCTCTCTCATGAATAAATAAATAGAATCTTTAAAAAAAAGATGAGGTTCTTGGGATGGGGAGATTTTCCTAGATTATCTAGATAGGCTGTATTTGTAACCACAAGTGTTTTTATAGGAGAGAGGCAGAGGGCAATTTGACACAGAAGAAGGTGGTGTGATCACTGAGGGAAGTTGCTAGACTGCTGGCTTTGAAGGTGGGAGATGGGGCCCCATGGGGGCAAGGAGTGCAGCTCTGGAAGCTGGAAAAGTCAAGGATATGGCATTTCCCCTAGAACCTGTGGAAGGAACATAGCCCTGCTGTCACTTTGATTCTGGCCTCCAGGACTGTAAGAGAAGTAATTGGTGTCATTTTAAGCCACCAAGTTTGGGGTAATTTGTCACAGCAGTCACAGGAGACAAATACATTTAAGGCAAATGAAGGGTGTCACTACATGGGCTCCGAGAGGTAGGTAGAATCAGTTCATGAAGTGCCTAGTTGACCATGGTCAACGGCTTGGGCTTGATCTTAGAATAGTGACCAGCCATTGCAGAGTTCTAAGCAGGGTCAAATGTGACCCAATGACATTCAAAGAAGACCTCTTTTGCTCCTGGTTGGAGAAGGGACTGGAAGGCATAGGGGAGGGATGAGCAGAAAAAGTAGACAGAACCACCTAGAAGCTATTGCAGGTGAGAGAGGCAGTTGTTTTAATGTGGTGTCAACAAAGGTGGAGAGAAGAGGACAGATTCCAGAAACATCCTAGGAGGGGGAGGGGAGATTCAAGTCCCCTTGATTTTTGACTTGAGTCACTGGGGCACACCATCTTGGAGGTCAGCTGGGAAGACAGATGGGAAGCAAGCTTGGAAGTGGGAGGGACTTTGTTTTGGATAGTCAAGTTTGGGATACCTGAGCGACATCAAATGGAGACACCAAGTTATGCCCCGAGTCTGAAGCCCATGGGGGAGGTCATTGCCAGGTTTAATAGCGTGGGTGTCCTCAGCCTCTAAAGGGGGATGGGCTCATTGGGCCCGGATGTTATAACCCAGGGAGAGATTATGGAGAAGAGTTCAAGAGGGCCAGCAAAGGGTGCCACTGGGACCTGGCTATGTCCTTGCTGTCAGAGCTCAGAGTGGAAGATTCTTAAATTCCCAAAGTCCAGCAGACCCACCAAAAGCATTCTGGGCCCAGGCAGGTAACTTGCGAACAAGTTAGTTCGACTTCCAGAAATCCCTTTGCAGAACAGGAACAGATACATTCCAGATTTGTGGCTGAAAATACATAATTCTTCTGTGCAGGGGGAAAAAAAAAGGTACCAGAGTAGGAGAATTTTTTTAAAAAGAGCTTCAGAGTTTCAATTATATTCACCATCATCCTAGAAGAAAAAAAAATGTCAATCTGAGTGTTACCCCCCCGCCCCCCGCCCCCCCCACATAGTGCCAAAACCAGATACTGGAACGAATATACCCCGCAGAAAGTGTGGGAGGTGGAATCACATTCCGAGCAGGCTGAGTTGAGACTACATACAGCATCATTTCATTATTGCACCAACACATCTTCACGCCTCCATCCCCACTCAGGAGATGGGCGCAGCCCAGCGGGCGAAGCACACAGCGATGGCACACCCTGGTAGTGCCGGCACACCAGGGAGCACAGAGTCCCAGGCCCTGGGTGGCAGGTTTCCCCAGGTGAGCGGCAAGGTCATGAATGACCTGCCCAGGATGGCCCTTGGAGAATTACAAAGGGAGAGCCTTCAGCTGTGCAGATTGGCAATCCCAGATCACTGGATTCTCCAAGATTCCTTTTTTTTTTTTTTTTGGTGGCTCCAGATTTAATCCCACGTATCATCACTTCTGGAATAATCCACAAATTCAATCCTCTAGGCATCACCACCCCTCTGTTATCAATCACCGTGAAAATCTCTCCTCTCCCGTTTTTACTTGGAACACCATCCTTCTTGACATCTTCAGTTCCACATACCCGTCCTTCTCACCATCTCCCCTCCACCCCCAGGAAAGAAGGGCCTCCTAAGGGGTGCACGCTTGCCTTGCCTGGATTACTACATTAGTGTCTTAACTGGCTGGCCTGAAGCCCACACATGAGCCTGTTCACAGGTAAGTCAGATGAGCCACTGCTCTGGTTGAAATTCACCAGAACTTCCCAATCTAGCTCAAGGTGAAAGTTAAGGTCCCCTGGCCCGCCCCTGGGGTTTTCATGGACTTCCCCTTTGCCACTCAGACACCCGTTCCCTGCGCTCCAGCACACGACTTCTTTGCTGCTCCTTGAAGATGCAGAGTGCGTCCATACTTTTGCACCTGCCTATTTCCTCTTCTAGGAACACTCTTCCCTAGACAGTGGCCTGGCTGGCTTCCTCATTTACTGCAGGTCTTTGTTCAAATGTCAACTCATCAAGAGACCCCTTCCCTGAGCTGTCTTCCTCCAACAGTAGTCCCCAACCACTCTCTGCTCCCCAGCCCAGCTTACTAGTGTCCGCCCAGCACAGGCCAATTGACATACGTGTGTTTCTTCCTTCCCCTAGAATGTCAGCTCCATGAGAAGAACAAGAGTTGTGCTTGCCGCAGAGTCCTCTGGGGCTAGAATAGTGCCTAGTGCATAACTGATGCTCAAATATTTATAAACCTAATGGAGAATCAACCTGCTTAAAGGAAGCAGAACATAGAAGTTGGGCAAGATTATAAAAACAAGGGGTGCCGGGGTGGCTCGGTGGGTTAAAGCTTCTGCTTTCTGCTCAGGTCATGATCCCAGGGTCCTGGGATTGATCTCGTCATGGGGCTCTCTGCTCAGCAGGGAGCCTGCTTCCCTTCCTCTCTCTCTCTGCCTGCCTCTCTGCCTGCTTGTGATCTCTCTCTGTCAAAGAAATAAATAAAATCTTAAAAAAAAAGATTATAAAAACAAATCGCCTTTCTCCCAACACCATCAGTGTCTCCTACCTAAGGGAGGAAGTTTTCTTGCCACATGAGATCATTTTTAATGTGTTTACTGTCCCAAATGGGATCCCAGAGATAGCACAGAAGTCTCAATGAAGAGCCTTAGACCCCTTTTCTCTGTGGGTATGTTTTTCAAATCACACAGAGATCATTTATCATTGATAACAGCAAATAGCTCCAACAGAGGAGCATGTATTTTTAGTTAAGCAGGATTAGGGGAAAGATGATTAAAGTAATCACTTTTATCTTATCAAAAAGAGCTTTTGGGTAACCGGAGTAAAAGCCCCCAGACAGCATGTTCAGTTGCACCTGGAGACCCACCCCCCACCACCCCCACAGCTAAGAGACAAGCTCATCCTTGGAATGGCAGACTCATCCATGGACTGAAACACCAGGCTGGGCTGTATGGAGAAAAGGCCCATGCGGTCTCCTTGCCTGTGGGGATGCTTGGTTCAGTTAGCCCTGTGATTCAGAGCTCATTCATTAGCCCCCTGGTTTGGAGTTTATGCCGAATGCCCCTATCCCAGGAATGGGAGGGAAATGCCTGGAACCATGGGAAGCTGCATGAATAGCCAGGAGTTGCCATTTCCTGGGATGGGGAAAACAGAAGGACTTCAGGGGGAGTGGAGGAGTATCAGGAGCTCCCTTCTGGCTCTGTAGGGCGGAGATGCTAACTAAGCGGGCAGTACCATCTGCAACACTGAATTTTGTGAGGCTGGAAGTAAGAGGTAGCCTGTGGTAGCCATTTGGGGAGCACGGGGCAGCGTCTCAGAAATGACGGTTAATCGTGTTACTGAGAAGGTTTGCTGGGGGCCTGCGTGGGTGTTACTCCAAGTCATAGGTCCCTCCCAGGCCACCAGGTTTCCAGCTCTTGGGAGAAAGAGCTCCATTTAATCCAGTGGCTTTTGGTTGGGTTCCTGCTGTGTTCAATGAGAACTATGCAAGACGGTTTAGAATCAGAGCTAATTACCCTATTAAAATCCTTCAACGGGATCCTGTTCGTAAGTTAGAGATCAAAACTCGACTCTCAGGGTCCTACCTGCCGGGCTCTTTTGTGCCCCCATTTACTGTGCTCTGCCTCTTTTGGTTCCTTCAACGTCGTCATGCACAGCCTTGTTCCCTTTGCCCGAAGTGCTCCCCTTCCCCCTGGGCTGCTAGTCATCTTCCTTATTTCATCTTATAGTTGACTTCCTCGAACAGGCCTGCCCTCAGTGCCCAACCGCCTCTTACGTGTGCTCAGAACAGTTCTTGTTCTGGGGCTCACTCCAGGACGTGATCTCGGAGCTAGTCCTTTAAGGTCTGCCCTTCCTTGCCAGAGGGTATGGGTGGCCTCTCTCTCAGACGCCCCGTGTTTCTTGGTCCATGCTCGGTAGTTCAGCCAGCAGTGGAACAGGCTGTGTGGAGGTGGAGGGGATCAACAACAGGGTCTGGGGCCATCTGCAAAGACCCTTGGAAGAGGGTGGACTTTGGTTATGCCTGAAACCAGGGGAGGATTGGAAAGCAGAAAGGAGAGGCATTGCAGTTGGAGAATTTGTTCCAACAGAGCTGGAAAGATCCTGACTCAAAATCAGGACAATCAGCGTCTCAGCTCATCTCCTGGGTGACCTGGGACAAGTTATTTTCCCTCTCTGGACCTTAATCTCCTCTCTGTAAAAGGAGAGGCTGGCTTAGCAAGGATTGCAAATAATAGCACCATGACACTATTCCCCCATCTTATCCCCTGGCAGACATCTCTTTTCCCCGGAGAGCCTGAATACAGTTTTAGAATTGTTTTCAACACAATGTTCTAGGCAGTCATTATGGGAGATGGTAATTGAGATAAGCCTTGTTTATCGGGCCTGGCTTGGAAGAATATCTCTTGGATGAAGTCAGGCTTTGACACTGTCTGATTCAAGGAATGGGTCGCAGGAGGACTGAGCAAGGGCTCTCACAGCGGGCAGGTAGGGCAGAAAGCAGCAGGCTCAGCAGCACCAAGTACGATCATCAGAAAGAGCTTGAAGACGTCTTCGTCCAGGGGTGGCAAACTGATCTTTGGGGGCCAGTAGAGAAAAAGGAGAGAAATGTGCCAGGTGAATAAGCTAGGGAATGGTGAGCAGTGTGGCAAACAGGGGAAAGGGAGACTGCCCTGTCTTAAAGGATTCAAACTCTTTCTCTCCCACTCCACTCCCTCTTCTCCTTCCTCCTCCTCACTGTACAGGTCAAGCAAAAATCGTCTTCAGGCTGAATTGTTAGCCCAGACAGCCAGATGGTGACCTATGAGTCCTCCTGACTTTATTGGAGAATCTAGAGCCAGGAGGGAACAGTGTCGCCTAAGGCCACGCTGTGAGCCAGGCCTGCTGATGTCCATTTTATTGCTTTCTACATCACTGAGGTCATGAAACTCAGGACACAGGATAAGAATGAACGAGGGAAAGACAAGAGTGCATTGAGGCTTAGGTTTTCAAAAGATGTCCCTTTCATCCTCGGTGCTGAGGGCCAGGGAGGTGGGTGGCCTGTGGACTAGTACTGTTAGTAATCACTCATGTGACTTCTTTTATGTACTTGCTGGTTTAAACTGCCCAGATCTTCAGAAATGTCACTTTCCACTGGGGAAATTTTCCCTCTCATGATTAAATACACACGCCCCTCTTCTTTCCTCAGTATTAATCACCTTCTCCTATAATTGGTACTTAAAATGTCAAAGGAGAAGGAATTAATTAACAGGAGTATCCAGTGCAGCAAGGCATGCTCTGAAGCAAGGCTCTGGGACTGATTATAAAAAGCACTTCCTTAAATATTTTGAGCACTTTTGGGAATCAGAAACCTCCCTTCTAATTGAAGGATCCTTAACTACACCCCAAGTCCTGGCTGGTGGCCAGGGGTGCAGAGCTGAGTGAGGCAGCCGGTGGAAATCCCTTCTTCGCCACCCTAGGGAGACCTCCCTCCAAACTGGGATAGGTGGCGACAGAGGTTTCGAAGCAGCAGAGGTCCCGGGCAGAATCTGAGGGAGAAGAGATTCAAAACGACTGAGCTCCTGCTGTGTATCGGAAAACTTTACCTACAGGGTTTCACAGCGGTTCTGTAGGACAGGTGATGACTGTTATCTCCATTTTACAGATGGGGATACTGAGGCTTAGCGTGGTCGTGAGAATCTCACGTCAAGAGGTTACTAATTAAAAGCACAAAGCATTCACATTTAAGTCTGATTCTAAAGCTTTGCTTTTCCATGGAATCCTGAAATCCTATTCCCAGCTCGCATCACCCCAGACCCAAACTCTCTGCAGGAGTTTTGACAGCTAAGTCAAGCGCCAGGACCCGGGCCTGGGAGGTGGAGCCGGGAGTAGCACGGCGCCCCGCCCCGGCTCTGGTGTCGACCAATGGTGACGCGGCATCCGCAGCCTCTTGCCCAATCAGCCAGAGCTCCCCGCCCACCTCCCCCGCTCCTCCTTCCCTCCCCTCCGCTTTCCCTTTTGCTCGACCGAGCTTGACGGAGCGGAAAGTCCCTTCAGCCGGCTCCGGGCCGGCAGCCATTGGAGGAAGGTCTGTCACAGGGCTGCCCAATCAGAGCGTGCACAGGAACGCTTCTCGGGCTGCGATTGGTCAGTGCGGCGGTTGCCCCTCGCCCCCGCTCCCACTCTCTCTCTCTCTCTCTCTCCACACCTCCCGCCCCGGGAGGCTCGGAGGCGGGGCAGGTGGGGGCGGGCCCAGGTAGCAGGTTCGGCTGCGCCCGGGCCGCGCGTCGGAGGTAAATATTAAGGCGGTGGGTGTGGGGCGCCGGGGCCGGACTGGGACGAGGGCTAGCGAGACTGGGGAAGGGGCGACGCCCCGCTGCCGGAGGTGAGTGAGTGAGCGGGCGACTGAAGCGGCGAGAAGCAGGCGGCTGGGTCCTCTCGGGCGTCCCTCCCCGGCCTCGGGGCGCCTTCTGCCGCCGCCGCGGCCGTCGGGCCCTCGGCGCCGGCCCGTTAGTTGCCCTGGCCGGGAGCCGGCCAGGCCCGCGGGGTGCTGAGCCCGCTGACGTCAGCCCGAGCTTCCTCACCCCCGGGGTTCCCCCCCCCCCCACCCCCCCCCCCCCGGGCTTCCTGAGAGGGCTCCGGAGCGGTGGGAGCGTGGTCGCCGCCGCCGGGACCTCCGGAAGACAGAGGACTCGGGGTGGGAGCCGCGCAGGAGATCGTCTTCTCCGCCGGCCCCCATGTACAGATGGGGAAACTGAGGCACGGGCCTCCCCTGTTGGCCTCGAGAGCCCTGGGCTGTAGTATCTTCTCTCTCGTATGCCCAGGGGCGTATCGATCGGTCGCTTTGCGGGGTGTTTGTGGCTCCTGTCCAGGAGGAGCTGTCAGGGTTCTGGCCTCGTTAATGGCGTGTTCTGCTTTTTCTTTCAGTTTCCCCCTTTCCAGGGTGAGGATGGTGCTCTACAACAACCTGGCGTTGTTGAGTTGAAAGGTGTGCTCTGTCGAAACAAGGTATTCTTTTCCGTCCTCCGGTTTTCCTTTTTCATCATGTTAACGATCCGTGGGGAGATCAGGAAGTCTTGACAGAAGAGAGTGTTCCTGGATTGGTTTCTCAGCTGGGTCAGCTGCCCGGTTATTCATGTACTTGGCATCTTTTCTATTCCACCCTGTGGCATTTGCATGTTTCAGGATGGTTGTCATCTTTCAGCCACCGAGGCTTTCAATCTCTCAGCGCCCACCATCCCCGCCGCCATCCTCTTTCCCCAGTTCTCCCTGGAAAAGTTGTCTCCTTAGCTCAGCTAAGAAGCATTCCTTACCTTGCTTTTGAATTCGGGCTAATAGAGATCTTAATAAGATTGTTCCTTTGGCAGTCGTTGGCTCCCCGAGAAGAATCCGGGCCTTGAGGGAGGGTGTTCATTCAAGTGTTGGTTTTCTGCACACCCCCTCACGCCCCAAGTAGACTGAATGGCCCTGAGGATTAGGCTGCCAAGTCCCCACTGCGTGGTGGGTGGATTGGAACTAGAACAGTATTAGGAGAAAACGATTGCTGGGAATACTTGTGGAAGCTCGTGTACTGTTGAATGTTGATATCACCCAGAACGTTCTCCGAGGGTCTGCTGCGAAATGTTATAGTATTCCCCTGAAGAAGCCTTCCTGTAGGATGGCAACTTTTGTGGAAAGCTGATAAGACCAGGGCAGTATGATATAAAGCAAACATTCAGCAGCAGTGATTTCTTAGGGTCCGACATGCCTGAACTGTGATTTCGCTTGACTTGGCAAAGTCCTTATCATAAGAAGAGAGAAAGGAGTAATTATCCTATTCGTCGAATGATGAGTATTTTGTTCCTGATTGCCACAGTTTCTTCTTAAATTTGTCAAGGTATTTTCCCGGGTTACACAGAATTTATAGGCATCACACATGGTGTGAAGACCTAGGAAACCAGCGTCAGAGGAACCTCACAGCAACTTGTTTTTGTAATTGTGAAATTTGTCTTGTTTTTCTCATGTGTGTAGCAATGCAGTGGGGGTAAACATTGACTGGACTTCATTTATTCGAAGTTTTATGTATATATATACATATATATATGTATGTATGTATGTGTATATATATATATATATATATATATATATTTCCTTTTTAAGCTGGAAGATAAGCTTTTAATCACTTAAACACTTAGGATGAGGAAATGGATTTTTGGCTTTCACTTTTATCACCTGAGTTAACCAGATCATTCATTCATTTTACACGTACTGAATGCCCCTTACATGTTAGGCAGTGGTTTGGCACTAGGAATACGAAGATGAAGGACTTGTGGGAGTTCCCAGTTTGGAAGTGTAGTGGCAGGGCTTAACTCTAGGGAGACTGCGGGGTTCCCTGTTCTGCCTTGAATATACATGCAGATACGGGAGCCAGACTCTTTTTTTAAACGTTATAAATCCCGCTTGTTTTAGGAATGGAATACTTGTGCACTTGGGACATAGTAGGTGTGGAAAGATAAAGATGACTCTTTTCTGGTCATGGAATCTCTGTTTTTCTGTTTTTAGCTGTTTAGTGGTAGAACAAGTTATTCTTTTAGTGAGAGAGATTCTTCCTTAAAATGGTGATATTCTAGCTATCTAGAAGCTTTTGGAAAAAGACCTGTGTGTCTTCTTTCTTTGGCGTTCACGCTGACCTTCTGTCTCTTTGCCGCTTATAATTGGGGGCAGTATTTTCGTACTGTAAGTTTTATTCTGATTTAGATAGTCTTCTGTGGTTTTTAGTTGGGATATTTGAGAAGATGCAAAACGTTCTTGAATTAGATCTGTCTTTGTTTTCTCTAGTGAGGTTCTTTGAGCAGTATAACCTGATAGCTTGGGAATTAAAAAGACATTGTACTTTCTAGATAACCATTGTCAGTTGTATGTAGCTAATGCTGTTTGTGTGTACTGTATATTATCTTTTAGAAAGTGGTAATTCTGACCTTTAATATTTTTGTATAAAACATATTTCTTGACCATCTTTTCATTGCATTGTTAGGAAACTGATAAGTATTTGTGTCTTGGTTTAATGGCTTTATTTTAATACAGTTAAACTCTCCTTTGTTCAGAATCTAGACAAGCTCAAATAACCAGATATACTTTCAAGTCTTTGTGACCCTGAACCAGTCCCTCATCTCAGATGTTGTCAAAGGAAAGGCCTTCTTCTGTTCAATATGGTTTAGGGTTAAATATATCATTGCATTCCACCTCTTTGGTAATTTTCATTCAGTACTTAGAGTAATGATCAGGATATTCATAATCACTCAATTTTCCAGCCTGAAATAAGTGTGAAGGCATTTAGATGAATCACTTGTGGTATATTTACATTCAAAGTGTAATTAGAGGCAATTTTAAACCAATTAGACCTGAAAGGTAGTAAGAGAACATAAAGTAGGGCACTTATCAGACCTTAAAAATGCCATACTTCTCAGCATCTAACACTGTGCTGAGTGCACAAAAATACTAAACAAACTGAGAAACCTTGATCGATAAAGAACTCGTTGACAATGGCTTTTGAATTTTTCCCATGTTGTCTTTAGATTTTACTGCTTGGGGTTCTTAAGACTCAATCTAACTGTCGTGCATATCCAGTGAAAGAACGTTGTCATTCTACTCATTTCTGCAGTGGAAGAAAGTCTCTTTATTAACCTATTTCTGCTGTAATGGCAGTATATTGAGATATTCACTACCATTAAATTTATTATCTTGTATAGCTCTGGAGTCATAAAATTCTCCATTCACCTTTCTCAAACTATCAGTTGCAATGAAGAGAATCACTGTTTAACATGGTAATTCCAGTTATTCTCTCAATGTGTGCTTTCTAAAAGAGGAAATACCACAGCCTTTTTATTTTTGGATATTGCTTTTTACATGTTTTATAAACTTTTGCTCTGGCTGCTCCAGTGGTCTGACATGACCCCTGTGCTTATTAAGGTGAAGGCCTCTCCCCCTTCCGCTAATGCAGGTTAGAGCAAAGCTGCTCCCGTGTGTTTGCTGTAAAAGATGGTTCTTAATAATGATTGGTAAATTGCCTTCCACCTTTTTTTATAATCCAAAGGAGTTATATTAAATTATACTGTGGACTGTCTCTTAAACGATTAGCAAAAAACACTTCTGTAACCAAATTCATATAAACCATAGCGTCCTAATGCATTACATAGAGTAATTTAATTTCATCTTGGTCATATTTCATTACCCACTGGTTTTGTTTTTGATCATGACATGACTTGTTAAGCTGGGGAACCAACGGAGTAGAAATCATGGGCATATAATATTAAGATTCAGGGATGTTCCTATTATTTGAAGATATAATTTTTAGGAATTTTAAAAAGTAATTTCTTTTCTAAAGAGAATTACCATACTTGAAAAGCAATTTTTGGCCAAAAATATTTAAATACATTTATAAAGAGAACAAAACAACTCCCTTTTTCAGAAATTTCTTTGTGACCATCTCAGCCTTCTGGGAGTAACCCAGACCCTGTCCATGGAGCCAGGCCTCTGTGCTTCACTCCTGAAAGGCTGTTCAGAATTTATGTATACCTCTTTCAGTTATTGTTGTTTGTTCATCGCCTGGCTTCTCAGAACTGGTTAGAAGGAGTAAGGTAGAAAGCAACAAGGCCACAGAATGAGTCAAATGCACCTTGTAGGAAACCACAGAAAATGGCTGATTGCAAGGGAAAATCAGAGATTATAAATCTGTAGAAAGCAGACCCAGAAACTCAGAAAGCATAACGTCAAGCCTTTTAACAAAGTCACCAACATCTTTGCGTCTTGAGAGTACATGAGAGCTTATATTCATATTGATAATTTGATGATTCAGAAAAGAACACTTGTTGGCATTTGAGAAGAATTTTAGTCAGAAATAACAAATCAATCATTTTGGTGCTTTAAAGGAATACAGCCAAATTAAGGGTTTAGGTCTCTCGGTAGCTTTCAGTGAGGGATTTTGGGGTTTATGATGGTGCCAAGATAGGGATTTCCACAGGTGTTTTATGTAAGTGGCAAATATAAATTGATTCTGTTCCTGCTGAAGTAGACAGTGCCCTCAAGTGGAATTAAGACAAACACATTATAAAGAAAGGGGGGAAAAGAGCAAGAGAGAGCGAGAGCGAGAGAGAGAGAGAGAGAGAGAACCACTTTACACCAGCTCTGCCCCTGCCTTTATTAAGTGTTACACGATATTTCAATAATGTTGTTTTAAAGAGATGCCAAACTTTTCATCCTGTCTCAGGTAACTTGCATGTCTCATTCTGGGTTGTGGGGGGACAGACTTTTAAAAGCACTTGACCAATTCTAGAGTACATCATTATCTAAGGACGCAGTCCATGTATAGATTTGCCGGATTATTTATCATTAAGTTCAAATATTAAAGTCAAAATGTGGTTCTTTAGTTTTAGGAGTATTTATTTCTAAATTCCAAGAATAAAATAGATAAATATGGTAGTGCTCTCAACTGCTGGAGTGAAATTGAATGGAAATGGATACCTCTACCTCAAAGAAGGATGGAGGGGCACCTGGGTGGCTTAGCTGGTAAAACATCTGACTCCTAATTTCTGCTCAGGTCATGAACTCAGGGTTATGAGATTGAGGCCTGCATCGGGCTCTGCTAGGCATGGAGCCTGCTTTAGATTCTCTCTCTCTCCCTCTCCTTCTACCCCTCCCTGCCACCCTCCCCAAAAAGAAGGATGGAATGAGTAACTGTATTTAGAAACCAAATGGCCACACTCATGTGACCCAGAATACATAAAAAAATTTTTCAGTAAGATAATTAACTTAATCTTAATTTGATTTGATGAAATTGTATCATTTTTAACCATCAGTTAAAGTAGGGTTGAGAAGGTTATTTTAATTGTGAAAGATTAGTATTGTAAAAATTTTAGATGAAAATTTGAAACTGAAAAAGTAATGATCTTTTTGTATTTGTTTCAAGGATGACATAGTTAAAATTGTGGTATAAAAAGTTCGATATTTGTTACTGTATTACAGTTTTATTCCTTGTTATGTAGTCCAAGTTTTAGTGGCTACAGAATTGATTTTTAAAGACATCTTTACTATAATCAGATTTAAACTATTTGAGATTTTGAGAAATTAAATGATGGCTCTGATTAATGTGATTAACATCTGCTTATCTAAGGGCAAAATGTGCATGATGAAGGAAATGAAATTGGAGAGCAAATAAATGATCCATTATTGAAATATGGAACATAGATAAACGAATCATGGTTAAGCTTTCAGAATATGATTCATCATTTTTTTGATAAAAGAAGTTTATCATAATAATTAGGGTGGGTAACTTTTTACTTAAACTGTGTGTAGAGAATTAACAGCCTTTTTGATTTATGTGTGTTCTGCCAAAATACAAGCTTATTCATTTAAGTTAGGCAGGATCTATTAAAAATGCTATTTTTTAAAGTTAAAAATTCTATTTAAATATGTATATGTTATCTGTTATTCAAATTTGATTTAATAAATTTCATTGCCTTGGAAACGAACACTGTTGTATTATCTTTGAAGATACTTTACAATTGGCTTTCCTTAATTAAAGATGCAAAATTATGGTAGATGCAAGTACTGTATGTCTTTTAACCTTTTTAGGTACATTTGGAAGTATTTCATTTATGTGTGTGTTTTTACTAATAGAATGAGATCTTAAGAAGTCTTTAATCTTAATTTTAGCTCATGTAGAATAAAGTGTAAAGTTTCTCTTTGCTTGTCCTCTAGGCATTTTGCTTTGCTGTCTTTTTACAGCATGGACACCAAATTGCTAAAAACGTGCTTTGGGACTGCCAGTGAATTTATCTTTTGCGGTTTTACTACAAACTTAGTAGTTCCATTTTTTTTGAGTTAATATTTTGGAGTTAATGTCACAATGAGTTCAGGCTTATGGAGCCAAGAAAAAGTAACTTCACCCTACTGGGAAGAGCGGATTTTTTATTTGCTTCTTCAAGAATGCAGTGTCACAGACAAACAAACACAAAAGCTCCTTAAGGTACCAAAGGGGAGTATAGGACAGTATATCCAGGATCGTTCTGTGGGGCACTCGAGGATTCCTTCGGCAAAAGGCAAGAAAAATCAGATTGGATTAAAAATTTTAGAGCAACCACATGCAGTTCTCTTTGTTGATGAAAAGGATGTCGTAGAAATAAATGAAAAGTTCACAGAGTTGCTTTTGGCAATTACCAATTGTGAAGAGAGGTTCAGCCTGTTTAAGAACAGAAACAGACTAAGTAAAGGCCTCCAGATAGATGTGGGCTGCCCTGTGAAAGTACAGCTGAGATCTGGGGAAGAAAAATTTCCTGGAGTTGTGCGCTTCAGAGGACCCTTATTAGCAGAGAGGACAGTGTCGGGAATATTCTTTGGAGTAGAATTACTGGTAAGTTTGATAAACCGTTTTAGTGGGCTGTGTGTGTGTGTTTGTTTCTGTGTATATTTGTATGCTCACATGTATTGTTTTTTCCCCTTTAAATACAACAAAAACGTTTTCCAGAAATCTTCTGTAATTTTTAATATTCATAATTCTTAGGATTTACTTCCTAATGATAAATTGAGATGATGCAAAGATGATGCATTGAGAACTTTTTATAAAATGACCTACTATAGTAGGAAATACACCGGTCCTGTAACTATTCAAGGCTTTCACATCTTAGAAATTTTAACATTGTCTGTGTTTAAAATGAACTCTACCAGTTATAATTGAATTACTCACCCCACAAACTGTTAATTATCTTGTGACATTAGCATCTGTAGGTTTCTCAGTTTTTCTTAGTGTGTGTGTTATTAAGTAATGAAAAGTAGCTATAAGATTTTAGAAAAGTAAGGTGCAGCTACTTAAATGTGCTTTGGTCGTCCCTCATAATTATGTGAAAATCATCTTGGAATGAACTAAGGACTCTGTGATACATTTCCTTAATATTAATTCTCAAGAACTTAAATGTTAGTTACATTTTTACATTCTTGCATATAGAATCTCATGTCTTATTTAGTGATTAAATTTTTAAAACAGTGATTGTAAAACAATCAGAGGTTTGAATCCCAGTTATGCTATTTAATAGCTGGGCTGCCAGGTTACTTATCCAACCTACTTCTCTAAATCTGCTTCCTCATCTGTAAAATAGCGAAACCAGTACATACCTGGTTTTTGGATAGCGGAGGTGCTTTTGTGATGTGCTGATTCAAGAGTCAGCCTGGTGTTGGGCATATATAGTAAGTACTCAGTAAATGGAGCTAATATTATTGTTCTTTTAAAGTAAAATTTTCTTTTTATGACAAAATTATTGTTCTAATCTCAGTGTAGAATCTAGCCAGGCTCTCTCACAGTGGAATTATGATTTTAAATTTAATTAATTAGTTAATTAATTATATTTCAGCATCAGATACAGCTTCCTCTTTATTCTTTTTTAGACACTCAGTTCAACAGCAGCTGCTAATAATTATATTTCTTGTATGTGTCATTTAGAATTTTCCCAGTGATTTCCCTGAAATCCCCAGAGTGGATCTTTTTTCTTATGGGTCATCTTCCTCCATCTCTTTATCTATCAATCATTTTTTTTTCCCTCTCATTTGAAAACTAGGAAGAAGGTCGTGGCCAAGGTTTCACTGATGGGATATATCAAGGGAAACAGCTTTTTCAGTGTGATGAAGACTGTGGCGTATTTGTTGCGTTGGACAAGCTAGAAATCCTAGAAGATGATGACAATGGATTGGAAAGTGATTTTGCAGGTCCAGGGGACACAATGCAGATGGAACTTCCCCCTCTGGAAATAAACTCCAGAGTTTCTTTGAAGCTTGGAGAAACTATAGAGTCTGGCACAGTTATATTCTGTGATGTCTTGCCAGGAAAAGAAAGCTTAGGATATTTTGTTGGTGTGGACATGGTAAGAAACTTTTGGAGTGTATTCTCTTTGTGGGTCTGTCAGTTTTATGACCAATTTTAGGTACAAATTAAGCACTCTGAATATTTAAAATGGACTAATTTGGAGTAACTTAAAAAACATCTTCTAATTTATCTTCGGTAAAGGAACATTGAGATGGGGCAGGAGTCTAGATATAGAGTTATACTTACTCTTTTTTCCAACTTGAATAAACTGGAATAATGTTTCAATCCTTAAATTTGTTCTATGATAGCTGACCAGTAAACAGAAAAAAAACAAACCAACCCACGCAAATGTGTTATCCGATGCCCTTTTTTTTTTTTTTTTTTGCGAAGGTTGTTTTCTCTCCCCGCTAATCTGTGGTTCTCTTTGTATAGTATTTTTGCAAAATCTTATTGGCTGATCTGATTTTAATGAGTAGTGTAAACATCAGTTATGGAAAATAACCTGCTTAGAGGAAGAGCACATTGCTTGAGAGGAAAAGATGATTAGAGTATCTCATTATCTCTTTTCATGGTGGTAAAATATATGTAACATAAAATTTACCATTTTCACCATTTCTGAGTTCATAGTTGCATGGCATTTAATTACATTCACAGGGCTGTGCAGCCATCACCCCCGTCTTCAGAGCTTTTCATCATCCCACACTGGAACTCTGTCCACATTAAATGCTACCTCCCATTACCCATCTCAGCTAGTAATCTGCTGGTAGCCAGGATTCCACTTTACGTCTCTGTGAATTTGCCTTTTCTAGGTACCTCATATAAGTGGAATCCTACAGTGTTTTTTTGTTCATTGTTTTGTGTCATTTTTAATGTTACCTTACTGTCCTATTTGTTCATAATGGAAACATTCCAATAGGACAAGTTGAATGTTACCTGTGGGCATGAAGAGAAGGAGAAGAAAGAATCTAAGAACATTTATCATAGATTGGAACTACGGACAAGAGTTTGTTAGGTAGAAAGAACGAACTCAAACAGAATTTTTAAACACTAGAATGAGTTAGGAGAGATCGTGACTAATAGACTCTTGTACTCACGATGTTTTTGTGATTATTTTTATCTACTCAGGCATATTGTTTGGTAAGGTATGAATATTTAGCATCAGTTTATCTGGTGCTTGGAAATTCTAGGAAATGCCATTTGATACCCATTAGACAAACATTACTATGTTGTTTAAACAAACATTTACTGAACGTTTGCCATGTGAAAAGTTAGAGACAGAGGAAAATGTTTGGGTCCCTCAGGATAGCTAATGATAAAGCACACCTTTCATATTTACTTTGAGAAGAGATTGTGAGCTGGGTTGGGGGGAGGGTTAGAGAAAGAAGCCACTGGTCATTGGGGTTAGTTTCCCTTGCTTCAGGTCGTTTGGACCTCATACTTGGCGAAAACCCTGTAGGCCTTCCCCTTCCTTAGCTGGCAGTCCTGAGGGTCATCTTATTTCCTTGGGGCAGGCTGCCTAGAGTTTTGCCCCACCAGCTTCTCCACTGCCTTTGTCTGCCTTTCATTTGGTCTGTGCAACTGTACATTCCCCCCCTCTAGTATGATCCTTGAAAGGAAAGTTCTGGCAAACGCAGTATTCTTCATCTCCATCTATTTCCAGTGACAGCATGTTGTTATATATACATTGGTGCTCAGGGCACTTGTCTGACTGGCCCATCTCTTAGTCTGGCTCTGTGAACAGCACTGTACTACTTCGTGCTAATTGGAATATAAAAGAATTAAATGTAAAAATCTGTTTCGGAGGGAACTCTTGCGTATCCTTACAATGTCAAAAGAACATTAAAAAATAGATTTTCTCTGTACAGAAGGGCATACAGGGGTTCAAATGGAATATTTAAGTGCTCAGGGAGTGTAAGAGTGATTAGAACAAGCTAGGGTTAATTGGAGGCAGATTTCTGAGTGAAACAATGTATTATTAATCAATCTTCCCATGCAGATGGGTGTTATGCAGTCTAGCATGTGTTGTAAAGTATGATGATTACTTTCCATTTCTTGCTCATCTATGAGCTTACTATAACTTGATTATTCTTGGATCTCATTTTTACTAAAACCAAAACAAAAACCAAATAAACAAAAACAAACCAAAAACTTTATTACTGTGGCAATTCTTTCTGATATATTCTTTTTTCTTTTAGAAAAGATAGTTAAAATTGGCCAGGGTAAAATCTTTTGGGAGATCCTTTTCTGGAGAATGTAGATGTTCATACTCACGTTTTATTGAGAAGAGTTTAAAACTTTATTCTATTACTTGATTTCTAGGATAATCCTATTGGCAATTGGGATGGCAGATTTGATGGAGTGCAGCTTTGTAGTTTTGCAAGTGTTGAAAGTACAATTCTCTTGCACATCAATGATATTATCCCAGGTATGTTTTCTTTGTGTTTTATGTATTATATATATATTAATACAAGGCAAGGTTTCTAAGCTGTTTATTGTTATGAGAATGTAAATACAAGCTTCAAGATGCATTTTTGAAACTGGACTTTTTATATATTATGGAATTGTTATTAAAGAGAATATCCTTTCTTACCCCCAAGTGAAAACGGCACTTACAGATTTTTATTTCCAAAAGTAGGTGGGTGTGGGTTGGCATTTATACATTATCATTAACTTTTCATCACCTGGTTATTCTAAGTGGGAGAAAAAGGCCCTTTCTGATTATTAGAAGGGTCAGATAATACAGCGAGTGAGAAGCTGGTTTAAACCAGAAGAGCTTTAGGCAGAAGTTAGTCATGTAATGTGATCTGATCTACTGGGGAGAGGACTCTTGCTGGAGGTCCTATGAGATTTCTTCAGTTTTGAGATGGCGTAATTGATCAGGCTTCATGGCTGTATAGTCAGAAATAGATCACTCATCTTTACATCTTAAAAAAAAAAAAAAAGTTAAGGAGCGCCTAGGTGGGGCAGTCAATGGTGTCCGACTCTTGGTTTTGGCCTAGGCCATGATCTCAGGGTGGTGAGATGCAGCCTTGCCTTGGACTCTGTTCTTGGCATGAGTCTGCTTGAGATTCTCTCTCTCTCTCCCTCTGCCCCTCCTGCTCATACTTTCTCTTTCACTCTCAGATAAATAAGTAAATCTTTAAAAAAAAAATACCCAAACCATCAAGCAACCTTTTATTTTACCTGAAACATAGGGCACCTAATAGCTGCTGTCAACCAGTTAATAAATTCCTGTTAATGGTGAAATCAACAGCATCTTCCCTCTGCTTTTAGTAGGATCCCATTTACAGCCTAGTCAGCTGCTAGTAAGTTACTCATGAAACTAACAGGCTTTCAGAGGTGGTGCCTTTTATTGAGCACTATGCAACTATGAGTAAGTGTTAGAAAGCCTACGTTCAGTAGCCACCAATATATGAATCCATGAATTAGATAATTTGTACTTCTTTACATTCCTGACAAATTTATAGGGTCTTAATCATTCCCATTTTGCTGATCAAAAACTAGGGCTTAGCTAGGGCTAAGACTGGCTAGGATCCAGTAAGTGGTAGAGCCAGAATTCAAATCCAGGCCCGTCTGATTGTAAAGCTCTGCTTTTTAGTACCCCCTCCCCCCACA
This sequence comes from Neogale vison, assembly GCF_020171115.1. Classification (NCBI taxonomy): domain Eukaryota; kingdom Metazoa; phylum Chordata; class Mammalia; order Carnivora; family Mustelidae; genus Neogale; species Neogale vison. The sequence continues at coordinate 32,071,533 of NC_058097.1, read as the reverse complement.
TCCTGTGTGTACGCTTCGGATGTGAAGTCTTGCATAGAAAAGCATACTTCTCAGCCTCACATGGATACTTGGGAATATTGTTTCCATGGAAATATATTTTGTCTCTAATTCCATAAAAGCTGAATTTTACTATAGCAGGGATCATAGCCGAAAAAAATGATTTTTCTGCTGCCATTGTTTTTCCCTTCCTAAATTTGACACAGAACACTTTTGAGTTCCCCACAGGTCATTTCAGGTCCTCAGTATCTTTTTTGTAAAAACGAAGGGGCTAATGCTAGATGATCCTTAGGATTCCTTCAAGTCTGTCCTGTTTGCCCTTCCTGTTTCCCATTGGTTGGCAAATAATAAATGCTTGCTTTTGTTGAGTTGGGAAATGCTTTCTACTACAGCTTTTAGTTTTACAGCCAGAGAACATTAATATATTTGGGTGTATAGGATCCAAATAATAGCTTTATTTTGATTTTGGTTTGTAAAAGTCTGCCATACTTGGCTTTTCTTGAATTTTAGACGGAACATTCCTATACCTGCCACCAAGATTCTATAGTGAACGTTTTATTGTACTTGCTTTCTCATGTATCCATCCCTCTATCCGTTCACTGATCTGTCTTATTTTTGTAAGCGTTTCAGAGTAAGTTACAGACATCAGTATACTTTCTCTTTAAAAACTTCACACTGGAGAAAAGTTTAGGGTTTTTTTCCTTTGAGATAAAAGACATAAATGTAATGAAATGCATGTTGTGTCATTTGAGTTGACTAATGCATATATCTTTGACTTAGAAACCCTTATGAAGTCATTAAAATAACTTCTAATAAGAAAAAATTTCTATATCTCAAAGCAGAATTATAAAAAGTACAGTAAAATATCTCATTTCCATTCTGTCCCTCCACTTCTGTTGCCTCCTTACTCCATCCCTTGCCTTCCACTGCTATTTGTATTATTTTCTTGTGTATCTTTCCAGAATTTCTTTATACAACATACATATTTCCCTTCCATTTTTATATAAAAAATACTATTTACACTATTCTGTACCTTGTTTTATTCTCTTAAATTTATGTCTTGGAGTTCTTTGTTTATCTGAGTAGAGAAGTGCTTTTTCTGTTGTTTTTTTTTTTTTTTATAGTGCATAATTTTCCATTATATTTATTTAACTAGATTCCTACTGATGTATGCTTGGATAGTGTCTAACTTTTTACTATTACAGATAATGCTGTGATAACCTTGTCATGTATGTTTCCCACATGTGCTAGCAAATCGATCGGACAGATTCCCAGAAGTGGGGTTGCTTGGTGAAAAGGTCCATGCATTTGTATTTTTCTAAATATTATTAGATTGTCTTAAGTAGTGTATATAATAATAATTTATATTCTTTTTTAAAAAATATTTTATTTATTTATTTGACAGAGATCACAAGTAGGCAAAGAGGCAGGCAGAGAGAGAGGAGGGGGAAGCAGGTTCCCCGCTGAGCAGAGAGCCTGATGTGGGACTTGATCCCAGAACTCTGGGATCATGACTTGAGCCGAAGGCAGAGGCTTTAACCCATTGAGCCACCCAGGCACCCCAACAATTTATATTCTTATCAGGTAGAGTAGGAGAGTGACTTTTTTAATATACTTGACATGAGGCTATGTTGTTAAATTTTTCTTCTATTCTTAGAGGTGAAAAGTATGTTTCAGTATGGTTTTAATTTCCATTTCTCTTATGAATGAGGTGAAGCATCTTTTCATATGATTAAGGGCGATTTGTAATTTTCTCTGAACTGTATATTAATACCTTTGTCTTGTTAAAAATTGGATTATTGTTTTTTTTCCAGTTTCTTTTTTATGTGTTAAGGAAGTAAACACTTTTGTGATATGAGCTGCAAATGTTCTCTTCTTGGAACTCTCATTTGTCCTTAGTCCTTTTTGCCTGGTTGCCCTCATTTTTAAAAATTGTGGTAAGATTAACGTAACAGTATTTACCATTTTAAGCATTTATAGGTGTACAGTTCAGTGACATTAAATACATTTACTGTGATGTGAAACCATCACCACTATCTATTTCAAGATCTTTTTCATCATCTCAACCAGAAACTCTATACCCATTAAGAAATCACACCGCATTCCTCCCTTCTCTCAGCCTCTGGTAACTTCTATTCTCTAGTTTCTGCCTTTATGAATTTGTTTATTTGGATACTTCATATAAGTGGAATCATAGTATTTGCCCTTTGTAAACATCTCATTTTACTTAGTGTAATGTATTTTGACTTGGCTTTAGGTGTTTTTACCATGCAGAATTTTAAAATTTTTACATAGTTGTATTATCAGATTTAATGGCCTGTATATTTTGAGTTACCCCAAGGTTATAAAGTAATTTCCCCATGTTTTCTTCCAGTACTCTTGTGGTTTTATTCTCTCTCTCTTTCTGATACATTTTTATTTCATGTGCTATGTAGTGTGATTTATGGGCCAATTTAGTCCCTTCTCCCCCAGATAGTTACCCAGTTGTCCCAACATTTTTGATTAAAAAGTTTATTTCTGGGGCTCCTGGATATCTTAGTTGGGTAAGTGTCTGTCTTCAGGTCAGGTCATGATCCCAGAGTACTGGATTCAAGCCCCGCATTGGGCTCCCTGCTTGGTGGGGAGTCTGCTTCTCCCTCTTCCTGCTCATGCTTTATCTCTCCTTCTCTCTCTCAAATAAGTAAATAAAATTAAAAGAAATTTCATCGTTTCCTACTCCTTTGAGATGCCACTTTTACCATACTCAATTCCTACATATACTGTAATGTATTTCTGGACTTTTATTCTGTCTGCTTGTGTGTCATTCAGTACCACATTGTTTTTAATGATTCTTTATAAATATGTTCTTGTGTGAACACTACTAGTCTTGCCTCATTGCTCTTCTGAATATTCCTGCTATTCCACATTGTCTTCCAAAAGGTTAATAGACACATTTAAGTCTACGAGTCCACCTAGATTTGATTTTGTGTAGGATGTGAGGTACACATACCCATTTTGATCTAGCACGCTTGCTGCGTATAGACCCAGTTTTAACGTACTACACATGGATTTCTTTCGGGGCTCTCCTCTTTCCCTACATTAAGACCTCTAGGCCTTCATTATCCTAGCTTGACAAGAAGCCATTTAGCTATAAAAGTATATTTCTCCTCTTGTTCTTTTTCATAGTGAGTGTTTTGGCCTTTTCATTGTCAGTTTAACGATCGGCTTCTCAAATATTATAGGAGAGTTCCATTGGGATGTTGTTTGAAACTGGAGTTAGCCTGTAGAGTCATTTGAGGAGAACTGAAATCTTTATCATATTAAAGTTTCTAATACATGAACATTGCATTACCTTTCATTTACTTAATCTCTTTTTAGTAAAATTGTATATGTTTCTCCATTTCTTGCATTCTGATATGTTATAAAGTAAAACATTTTTTAAAATTAATATACAATGTATTATTTGTTTCAGGAGTACAGGTCTGAGATCCATCAGTCTTACACAATTCACAGCCCTCACCATAGCACATACCCTCCCCAGTGTCCATCACACAGCCAGCCATATTTTCTAATAAATAATTTTTTGTGTATATAGAAATACAGTCAACTTTAAAAAAAAAGTCCTATTGAAATCTAATTCACATACCATATAATTCCTTCATTGAAGGTGTGCCATTCAGTTTATTTTAGTGTATTTACAGATCTATCAGTATAGTCAGTTCTAGAATATTCTCATCACCTCACAAAGAAACCTTGTACCTTTTAGCTCTCCCTCCACTATCTCTTCTTCCTCTTTAGTCCTAACCGACCACTAAGCCACTTTCTGTCTCTGTATGTTTAATCTGTTGTGGACATTTCAGAGAAATAGAATCATATAACATGTGGTTTTTTGTGACTGACCTCCTGTTCTCAAGCTTCATCTATGTTGTAACATATATTAGTACTTCATTCCTTTCTATGCTCCCATTATATGGATGTAACACATTTTGTGTATCCATTTGTTTCTGGACACTTGAATTCCTTCCATCTTTAGCTATATACGGTGCTGCTACCACATTCATGTACAAGTTTTTGTATGGATATATGCTTTTGTTTTTCTGGGCATATATCTGGGAGTGGAATTGCTGAGTTGTTTGATAACTCTGTGTTTACTCATTTGCGGAACTGTCGGACTGTTTTCCGTAGGGGCTGCACCACTTTCCATTCTTACTAGCCCTGTAGAAGAGTTCTGACTTCTTCACATACTTGCCAACATTTATCATTATCTGAGTTTTTGGTTCTACCCATCCTAGTGAATGTGTTATCTCTATTAACTTTTGTCTGCTGAGTTTTGTTGCAGACAATCTTATTAAAATCTTACTAAATACTCAATTTATCCTCATTGCTTTTTTAGTAACCAGTCATTATCATCTGCAAATACCAATAGTTTAACTCCTCCTCCTAATCCTTGTATCTTTTGTTTTTAAAATAAGGTTTCTTATCTTACTGTCTTAGCTCTAAGAACCTTCTAATACATGCTGGTAGAAGCGATCATATCAGCCATCTTGGTCTTGCTCCTGCACTCAAAGGGAGTGCTTACAGCATTTCACTTTTAGGTGTGATCTTTGCCCCAGGATTTTATTGTCGTAGCCATCATTTATCAGGTTTGAGAGGTTACCTACTGTTCCCTGTTTTCTAAGAATTTTATCATGAATGGATGTTGAAGTTTATCAGACTTCATCTGTCGACATAATCTTGTATTTCTTTTCTTTTTAATCTTATTTTCCAATATTAAATCAGCCTTACATTTCTGATATCAGTCCAACTTCATTGTATTCATAAAGTGCTTGGTCCAGCTTGCTAATCTGCACCTGTTTAAAAAATTTCAAAAAACAAATTGTAAAAATAGCCTGTATTTAATTTAAAATGTTTTTTTCCCTAGTGATAAAATGCACATAGCATTTTTTCTTTAATGCACATAACATTTACCATCTTAAGCATTTTCAAAAATGGTTCAGTGACATTAAGCACATTCATCTTGTCTTGCAGCCCTTGCTACCATTCATCTCTGCAACAGTTTTCATCTTGTAAGACTAAAACTCTACAGCCATTCCACAGTAACTTCCCTATCCCCACCCTCAGTGTCTGGCAGCTGCTTAATCTACTTCCTGTCTCTATGATTTCGACTATTCTGAGGACCTCATATAAGTGGAATCATGGAGTATTTGCCTTTTTATGATTGGCTTTTTTCACTTAGTAGATGTCCTCAAGGTTCATCCCTGTTGTTACAGGAGTCAGAATTTCCTTCGTTTTCATGCCACATAATAGTCCATTATATATGTACATATGTATATATGTAAATGTATATATGTATATATGTAAATGCCACATTGATTAATCTGTTTACCTTTTGATGGATATTTGCGTTTCTCCCATGTTTTAGCTATTGATGGTAGTGCTGCTCTGAACATGGGTATAAAGATATCTCTTTGAGATCCTGTCTTCAATTCTTTTGGGGATATACCCAGAAGTGGAATTGCTAGATTATATGGTAAATAGATTTTTAGTTTTTCAAGGAAGTACCACAAGGTTTCCCACAGTGCCTGAACCATTTTGCATTCCCACCAAAAATGCACAAGTTCTTGAGTTTCTCCCCATCTTTGCCAAGATTTATTTTGTTTTCCTGATAGTGGCCATTTTAATTGGTATGCAGGTGGTATCTCATTGTAATTTTGATTTGCATATTTATTTATTTATTTATTTATTTTCAGCATAACAGTATTCATTATTCTTGCACCATACCCAGTGCTCAATGCAATCCATGCCTTCTATAATACCCACCACCTGGTACCCCGACCTCCCACCCCCCACCCTTTCGAAACCCTTAGATTGTTTTTCAGAGTCCATAGTCTCTCATGGTTCACCTCCCCTTCCAATTTCCCCCAACTCCCTTCTCCTCTCTAACTCCCCATGTCCTCCATGCTATTTGTTATGCTCCACAAATAAGTGAAACCATATGATAACTGACTCTCCCTGCTTGACTTATTTCACTCAGCATAATCTCTTCCAGTCCTGTCCATGTTGCTACAAAAGTTGGGTATTCGTCCTTTCTGATGGAGGCATAATACTCCATAGTGTATATGGACCACATCTTCCTTATCCATTCATCCTGATTTGCATTTTCTTAATGATTAGTTATGTTGAGCATCTTTTCATGTATTTATTGGCCATTTGTATATCTTCTTTGCAGATAATGTCTGTTCAAATCCTTTGCCCATTTTTTACTTTTATTTTTTGATGTCATTTTAACCATCTTTTTAAAATTAGGCATTCTTATATATTCTGTATTTAATCCATTACCAGATATGTGATTTTCAAGTATTTTCTCCCATTTTTGGGTTTACTTTTTTTTCATAGTACTCTCTTTATAATCCTTTTTATTTTGGTAGAATCAGTACTAATAAAAAAAAGAATCAGTACTAATATTCCTACTTTTATTTCTCATTTTAGTAACTCGAGTCTTCTCTCTTTTTCTTAGTCCATTTAGCTTAAGTTATCTTGATTTTGTTGATGATTTAAAAAATCCAACTTTTGACTTCATTGATTTTCTCTTTCATTTTATATTTTGTTAATCTCTGATCTAATCTTTATTTCCTTCCTTCTGCTAGCTTTGTAGAGATTTTGTAAACTAGCTTGACAAAGCCAGTTGTAGAGTTGAGTTGTTGATTTGAGATCTCTCTTGTTTTTCAATGTAAGCATTTATAGCTATGAATTTCCCTCTTAATACTGCTTTCACTGCATCCCCTAAGTTCTAGTATGTTGGGTTTTTTTTTTTTTTATTTCTACGAATTTTCTAGTTTCCCTGTGATTTCTTTGATTCATTGGTTGTTTAAAAGTGTGTTGTTTAATTCCCATAAATTATGGGTTTTCTGATTTTACTTCTGTTGTTGATGATTTCATCCTCTTGAGAAGATACTTCATAGGGTATCTGTCTTTTTAAGTCTGTTGAAAATTTGTGGCCTAACATATGGTATATCCTGAAAAATGTTCCAGGTAAACTTGAGAAGAATGTTTATATTGATGTTGGGTAGAATGTTTTTTGTATGTCTGTTCTATCTAGTTGGTTTGTTGTGTTGTTTAAGTCCTTTGTTTGCTTACTTCTGTCTGGTTCTATCCATTATTGAGAGTGGGGGATTGAAGTTTCCAACTATTATTGTAGAACTGTTTTTTCCTTCAGTTCACTCAGCTTTTACTTCATAGATTTTGCTCATTTGATATTAGGTATATAAATGTTTATAATTGTATCTTCTTGCTGCATTGAACCTTTCATTAACATGTAGGTGTTCTTCTTTGTGTCTTGTAAATCTTTTTTTAAAAAAATATTTTATTTATTTATTTGACAGAGAGAGAGAGAGATCACAAGTAGGCAGAGAGGCAGGCAGAGAGAGGGGGGGAAGCAGGCTCCCTGCTGAGCAGAGAGCCCCATGCGGGGCTCGATCTCAGGACCCTGAGATCATGACCTGAGCTGAAGGCAGAGGGTTAACCCACTGAGCCACCCAGACACCCCTTGTAAATCTTTTTTCACCTAAAGTCTGTTTTGTCTGATATCAGTAGAGCCATCACTGCTCTCTTTTGCTTACTATTTGCTTTGGATATTTGTATCTGTCCTTTCACTTTTAATCTCACTGTGTCTTTGGATCTAAAGTGAGTCTGTTACAGATAACATATGGTTGGATCATGTGTTTTTATCCATTCAAATTTCTGTCTTTTGATTGGAGAGTTTAACCAATTTATAATTAAAGTAATAACTGAAAAAGAGGAACATACTTCCATCATTTTGCTGTTTGTTTTCTATAGGCCTTCCAGTTTTTTTTACCCTTATTTCCTGTATTACTGTTGTCTTTTGTGTTTAGTTGACTTTTGTAGTGAAATGTTCCTTTTTCATTTCTTTTTGTATGTATTATAGTGATTTTCTTTGTGTTCACCACAAGATTACATTTGACATCATAAATTTTTAATGCTCTAATTTAAATTTGTACTAGATTAATTTCAACAACATATAAAGCCCTCTTCTTCTTTACAGCTTTACCCCACCCCTTTCAGTTATTGATGTTATGAAATTATATCTTTATACATTGTACACTGTAGAGCATAAACTGGTTAAGTTTTATAAATGCATTGGTTTCTTAAATTATGTAGAAAACAAAATGTAGAGTTACAAGCCAAAGTTACGATAATACTAGCTTTTAGGGTAATTGTTTTTTAAAAAATGATGACTCTCTTGAAACATGTAAAAAACAAAAAGTAGTGTTACAAACCCTTGTTACAGAAATACTGGCTTTTATAATTGCCAGTGTTTTTACCTTTATTGAGATCTTTATTTCTTCATATGTCTTAAGATTACTGTCTAATGTCCTTTGATTTCACCCTGCATGACTCCCTTGAGTATTTCTTGTAGGACAGGTCTAGTGGAAACAAGGTTTCACTCCATTTTTGTATATCTGGGAATATCTTAATTTCTCCCTCACTTCTGAACGACCGTTTTGCCAGATACAGGATTCTCGGTTCACAGTATTTTTCTTTTAGCCCTTTGAATACATTGGCCCACTGTGTACTGGCCTCCAAAGTTGTTGTTGTTGTTTTAAAGATTTTATTTATTTGGCAGAGAGAGAGAGAGACCACAATCAGGCAGAGAGGCAGGCAGAGAGAGGGTGGGGAAGCAGGCTCCTCACTGAGCAGAAAGCCCGATGCGGGGCTCGACCCCAGGACCCAGAGATCATGACCCGAGCTGAAGGCAGAGGCTTAACCCACTGAGTCAACAAGGTGCCCCATGGCCTCCAAAGTTTTTGATGAGAGATTTGTATACGTCTTTATTGAGGATCCCTTGTATATGCCAAGTCAGTTCTCTCTTACTGCTTTTAAGATTCTGTTTTTTGAAAGTTTGATTCTGATTTGTTGGTGTGGGAGTCTCTTTAAGTGATCTTACTTGGTGTTTGTGGAGCATCTTGGATGTTTGTATTTATTCCTCTCATCAGATTTGGGGTTTTTGCTCAGTATTTCTTCAGATACTCTCTGTTTCTGTCTTTCTCTTTTTTGGGATTCCTACAATGTGCATATTGCTATGCTTAATGGTGTTCCACAGGTTCCTTAGGTTCTTAATTTGCATTTCCCTGATAATTTTTTATGTTGAACACCGTTTCATATCACCTCTTGGCCATCTGTATGTATTCTTTTGAAAACTGTTCAATTCCTCTGCCCACTTTAAAATCATGTCCTTAGTTTTTTTGCTGTTGAGTTGTACAATATCTTACATATTTTGGGTATTAACCCCTTACTAGTTATAGTATTTGCAAATATTTTCTCCCATTCTGTAGGTTGCCTTTTTATTTTTATCAGTTGTTTCCTTTTTTCTGTGCAGAAGCTTTATAGTTTGGTGTAGTCTCATTTATTTATTTTTGCTTTTGTAGTTTGTGTTTCCTTTGTCCTGTCCAGGAAATTACTGCCAAGATCAATGTCAAGGAGCTTTTTCCTTTGTTTTCTTCTAGGAGTTTTACAGTTTTAGGTCTTACACTTAAGTCTTTAATTTATTTCAAGTTCACTTTTGTAAGGGCTGTGAGATAGGGATGCACTTTCATTCTGAAGTGTGTGGTTTTCCAGTTTCCCCATTACCACTTATTGAAGAGACTACCCTTTCCCTCATTGGGTATTCTTGGCTCCTTGGCAAATATTAATTGACTGTATATACATGAATTTATTTCTGGGCTCTCATTTTTTGTTCCATTGCTCTATGTGTTGATTTTATGCCAATACCAGATTTTGCAGTATAGTTTGCAGTCAGGAAATAAAATGCTTCTGCCTTTGCTCTTCTTTCTTAGGGTTGCTTTGGCTATTCAAAGTCTTTTGTGGAAGTGTTATTTTTTAATGAATTTCTCCATTTAATCTTTGTTTTTAAAGTTTTTGGCACGACATTCTTAAAATATCTGATTTTCTGTTAAATCTCAGCAGCATCTGTGGTTGTATCCTTGTTTTCATTTGAACAGTTGTTTATGTCTCTCTCTTTTCTTCCAGGAGTTTTACTAGAGGTTTCTTGCTTTCATTTATTAAAAAACAAAACAAAACAAAACAAAACAAAATATCTTATCTTTTGGCTTTCTTAATCCTTTCTAGACATTTGTTTTCTATTTTAGTAATTTGTTTCTTTATTATTTTTTCCTTTGGTTTTTTCATTTTTCTTTCTGACTACTTTAACAGTTTATTAATTTTTAGTTTTTCTAGTGTAAAGCATCTAAGGCTATTGATTTTAGGTATTCATCTACCTACATTCCACAAAATTTATTATTTAGTTATCTTGTTATTAAATTTGAAGCTTTTTAAAAAAATGTAACCCATTAGCTATTTTAAAATATGATTTTAAATTTTTAGGTGACTTTTTTTTGGAAATTATTAATTTTTAAAATTCAATTGTTCTATGGTAAAAGAATATGATACCAGTCCTTTGACATTTGTTGGGCTAACTTTATGGCCTAGTACATGATCAGTTTACAGAGATGTTCTGTGTGGACTTGAAAAGAACATGTTTGCTCCAACTGTAGCTTGCATGCATTGCATGCATATTTTATATGTCCCTTAGATCCAACTAATTTATTATGCTATTCAAATTTTATGTATCATTATTGAGTTTTAAATTGCTAGATCTATCAGTTACTGAACAAGGTGTGTCAAAACTTCCTAACACAATGATGGATTTGTTAATTTCTTCTTAATTTTATAAGTGTTTAATTTTGAAATAGTTATTTGCTGCATACAAGTTTAGAATTTTTAAGTACCTCGAGTTTGGAATTGTTTTATCTTCCAGGTAATTTGAACTATTTATTGTTAATATAGTCTGTCTCTATAGAGAGAGAATGAGAGGGAGAAGAAGAGAGAGGCAGTATCTTCATTGCTAGTAATTCTTTTTGCCTTAAATTCTATTTTGTATGGTGTGGATAGATTTTTCTTTTGGTTAGTATTTTCCAGGTATTTCTCTTTTTAATTACTTATGTTTTAGGTATGTCCCTTATAACAGCATGTAGTGGGATATCTGTTTTTCTTAATCTAGTTTGCCAATTTTTGTACTTTAACTGAAGATTTAATCTATTAATATTTATCATTACTGATAATGGGATTTATTTTTACTGCCTAATTGTTTTCTATTTGTTCTAATTTTCTGCTTTACCTCCACTGTGTTGTTAGATTGAGATGTTTTCTCTCCCTTTCCTCATTTCATTTTCACATTCATTTCCCATTTTTTTTAGACAGCATTTAGTTTAAAACATCTATTCTGATGATCTTTGTCTTCTCATTGTTGTGTAATCTATTAACACTTAGTATAATTATTGATATTATTGAGTTTAGAACTATTATTTTATTTTATTATTTTTCTTTAAAAGATTTATTTATGTATTTATTTATTTATTTACAAGCATCAGACAGGCAGGCAGGGAGAGAGGAGGAAGCAGGCTCCCTGATGAGCAGAGAGCTCGATGCGGGGCTCGATGCCAGGACCCTGGGATTACGACCTGAGTCGAAGGCAGAGGCTTTAACCCACTGTGTCACCCAGGCGCCCCTAGAACTATAATTTTATTATCTATTTTTATTTGTCTCTCTTTTTCTTTCCTCTTATACTTTTTATTTTGCCTTTTTGCAGATTGTTTGAAAAATTTTAAGAATTCTTTGTTAATCTATTGGCTTTTCAACTGCATATCATTGTCCTGTTGCTTTTAGTGCATTCTCTTAAGGATTACAATACATATTCTTAATATTTTAGGGTAGTTAGGGTTAATATTATACAACTTTATGTAAAGTGTAGATGCCTTACTACCATGTAACTCTTTATCTGTTCCCCATCCTTTATGCTATTGTCATGTATGTCACATCTATATACATTAAAAACCCACAAGAAAATGTATTTTTTGCTGAAATCATATATATTTTAAAGAAATTGAAAGATCCACATTATCCACATTAACATTTTCCTTCATCCTGAAGGACTTCTTTTGTTATGTACTGAGATACAGTTCTTCTAGAAATGAATTTCTCCTAATTTTCCTGTATCTGAAAATGTATCTATTGTGCCTTCATATTTGAAGGGTATTTTGAGTGTATATAGAATTCTGGTTTAATATTTTTCTTTTTGTTTTGTTTTCCAGTAGTTTTCTAGCATTTTCTAACCTCCATAGTTTCTGGTGAACATCAGGTGTCATTTAAACTATTATCCCTCTGTATGTCATACAGTATGTTGTTTTTATCTTAGAACTTTGATGATTTCTCCTTATATTTGGCTTACAGCAGCTTAACCAGGATGTCCATCACATAGTTTTCTTCATATTTATCCTGTTTGGAGTTTACTAAACTTCTTGGATTTGTGAATTTATATCTTTTAACAAAGTAGGAAACATTCTGACCATCATTTTTTTCAAGTGCTTTCTTTGTCCTTTTCAGTCTTCCCTCTTTCTGTGGCTTCAGCTGGATACATCTTAGAATGTATCCAATTTTTGGTATAGAGCCTGCCGTCCTTGAAGCTCTGCTAGTTTTTTCATACTTTTATGTATATGGTCTTCATATAATTTCTACTGTTCTATTTGAGTTTTACTGACTTCACCTTCTCTTGTCCACATTGTGGTTTTAGGGGTAAAATTCATTCATCCAATGAATTATTTTTTCAGATATTGCCTTTTAAGTTTTTAGAAGTATTTTTAAGACATCCATCTTGTTCTTTCTCATTTGTTTCTTTAAATAGTTTTTTTCTCTGGTGAGATATTGCTGTCTTCTTCACTGTGAGCATATTTTCTTTTTCCTCATTAAACGTAGTTATAATAGTTCCTTTAAAATTCTTCTTCTCTGCCAATTCCAAAATCAAAATAGTCTATGGATTGGTATCCATTGTGGTTTTTTCTTTTGAGAATAGGTCACAATTTTCTTTTCTTTTCCTTTTTTTTTTTTTTTAAGTATGCTGAGCAATTTTGGATTATATCCTTGTGTTGTGCCCTTTTTAAAAACCTTGGGTCTTCTTCATAATCTGCCCGTTGGGTTTTCTTTTCTTTTCTTTTTTCTTCTTCAATCTCCATTGTCTGCAGATAGTTGTTTTAATGTAATTTGTCGAAGTTTAAATTTATTATTTCAGGGGAAGAGGTCTGGTGTAAGCTTACTCCATTATTATAACTTTATTTTTAAATATATATTTTGGAATATGGAGAACATGTATTCAAGAAAAATGGGGATTTCTCTGGGTATGTATGATGGATTTTATTTTGCAGTTTTCCCCCCTTATTTTCAAGTTTTTATTTAGATGCCAGGTATTTAACATGCAGTGTACTCTTAGTTTCAGGTGTAGAATTGAGTGATTCATTGCGTCCATACAACACCCTGTGCTCATCACAAGTGCTCTCCTTCATAATACCTACCAGCCATTTAAGGTTCTGATTATTTGAAATACAGTATTGTTTCATACTATATTGAATTTTTAAAGGTTTTTTTTTTTAATTTATTTTTTATTTTCAGCATAACAGTATTCATTATTCTTGCACCACACCCAGTGCTCCATGCAATCCGTACCCTCTATAATACCCACCACCTGGTACCCCGACCTCCCACCCCCCCGCCCCTTAGAAACCCTTAGATTGTTTTTCAGAGTCCATAGTCTCTCATGGTTGACCTCCCCTTCCAATTTCCCCCAACTCCCTTCTCCTCTCTAACTCCCCATGTCCTCCATGCTATTTGTTATGCTCCACAAATAAGTGAAAACATATGATAATTGACTCTCTCTGCTTGACTTATTTCACTCAGCATAATCTCTTCCAGTCCCGTCCATGTTGCTACAAAAGTTGGGTATTCGTCCTTTCTGATGGAGGCATAATACTCTATAGTGTATATGGACCATATCTTCCTTATCTATTCGTCCGTTGAAGAGCATCTTGGTTCTTTCCACAGTTTGGCGACTGTGGCCATTGCTGCTATAAACATTGGGGTACAGATGGCCCTTCTTTTCACTACATCTGTATCTTTGGGGTAAATACCCAGGTTTTTTTTTTGTTTTTTTTTGTAATTGTTTTTAAGCTTTGGTACAAAATGTTTATAAGAAGGTCATTCCATTTCTAAGCCTAGCAGTTCTCAACGTTGGGTGACTTTGACCCCAGGGAATGTTTTACAATGTCTGGAGACATTTTTGACCATCACATGTGGGGTGCAAGTACTACTTAAATCTGGTGGTTGGAGACAGAGATGTTGCTACAAGGCAGTAGAGCGGTCACCACAGCAGAACATGATCTGGTCCAAAATGGCGGTATTGCTGAGGCTGAGAAATCCTGTCCTAAGTAAATTCTGTGAATTATGGTACTTCTATAATGTTGACTTGCTGGATGGCTAGGGAGAATCCCTTGTAAACTAAAGTTTCTTTCATTACTAAAGTCTTCTTACAGGGGTAACCAGTTCTATGCTAATGTTGTTTCTCCAAAATCACATGGATAAATGTAATTTAAGTTGTTTTACCAAATCAGATATGTTTGTGGGTTTCATAAAACAGACTCTTAACTGTAGAGAGCAAACTGGGAGATACTGGAGGGGAGGTGGGCAAGGGAATGGGCTAGATGGGTGGTGGGGATTAAGGAGGGCACTTGTGATGAGCACTGCTTATTGTAAGTGGCAAATTACTAAATTCTACACCCGAAACCAATATTACACCGTATGTTAACTAACTGGAATTGAAATAAAAACTTGCAACTACACAAAAAGTTTCCAAAGGGTGCTTTTGAAAACTCAAAATCTTATTAGTGTAACCATCCTTTTTACCTACCTTCTTCGAATTTTGCATTTTATAAGTGAATATAATTCCTTACATTGAATAAATTGGGAGACTAGGGAGAACACTAGTTTAGTATAATAATTTAAGAAAGAAAAAGATACCTGAAATATGAAGTTGGCTTCTGTATAATTGGTTATGTTTTTTTTAGTCTGCAGTAGAATAAAGATTTGAAACGCCTCCTCCCCCACCCCCCAAACTCTAGAGATGTATTACTTTCTGTATATTTTTTCCATGTCTCGGTTTGGTTTGAAATGTAAATGATCTTGGGTTCTACACTAGCACTTAACAAGAAAATGAAAGGAAGAGCTACCATTTCTATTTCTCCTGTGATGAAATTATATATGACCTGACAAAGGAATTCTTTAATACTATTGATCTTCAAAAACATTTACAATTCTGTTTTATTTAAATAGTGATGTAGGATTGAAATAATAAAAATTAGTTACATGAATCTCTTGGGAATCACCTGTCAGGCACACTTTGATCTTCTAGATCAGTGGCTCTCATTGTCATTATTATTGGCTCTCAGAGCAGTGATAAGAAAGGAAAATAATACTTTTTCTTCTCCTTTTAAAGCTTGATTTCATAAACCTTGAATAGAAGATAATTAAGAATGATGCCAGCTTTTAGAATGTAATACACAAATTATACTTTTTGCCAACAAAATAAAGCTTGCAAATAGACTTAAAAAGTAAAGTTGTCTAAATGAAAATTAGTTGCTTTGAATGGGTCTTCGTCTGTATTTCATGTCATCATTAACACCCTTTTTTGGAGAGAAAAAGAGAGTCGTAGTGTCTCCTTTAGTTCCTTAGTTTCTTTTTCTTGCCCAATTACCTTCATTTGTAGGACAAAATTAATATTCCCAGCATTTAAAGCTGTTTTGAAGCAGTTCAGCAGCTGGTATAAGATTAGGAGAGAATTCATCTCCATCAGTTGCTTCTTACAGTGGGCTTCTGGGGAATACCTTTGACTCCAAGATGCAGGAATCTTCTTAAATCTCTCTTAAAATTTTTTTCTTTCTTCATTTCTGCTTCAAATATTAAAAACTCTAACATAGTTAGTTTGACGTGTTCACATTCTTAAAGCTGTTGTGCTGGAGCGGATCATTTAGTGCTACCCCTAAATTACACATTTCTGCTTTTTCTAGTCCAGCCTGTGTCTTCTTTTTTTAGTGTTGGAGGTTGGGAATGTAATGCTAATTTGCCTTTTTACATTATGCAGTGCGTGCACATTCGCACAGAATTTTAAAAGGGGGATGTGAGATCTTTCCCTCCCAACATTGACCCCAACTACCTACTTTCTTTCTATGTCGGTCTTCTTTTTGTGTGTGCGTGTAAGTTTTTATTTGAATTCCAGTTAATGTACTGTGTAGTATCTAGTTTCAGGTGTACAACTTAGTGATTCAGCATTTCCGTACATCAGCTGGTGCTCATCACAAGTGCAGTCCTTAATCCCCTTCACCTGTTTCACCTGTCCCCCACCCCCCACTGCCTCTGCTGTGGTAACCATCAGTTTGTTCTCTGCATCTCCAGCTAAGAGTCTGTTTCCTGGTTTGCTTCTTTCTTTCTTCCTTCCTTCCTGCCTCCCTCCCTTCCTCCGGCCATTCTTCCCTCCCTCCCTCCCTCCCTCCCTTCCTCCTCCTGTTTCTTTCTTTTTCTCTTTTCTCTTTCTCTCTTTCTTCTCCCTTTGCTCATTTGTTTTGTTTCTTAAATTCACAGTCAAGATGGCTTATCTGTCACCCATAAGGATGCCCTTTGGGATTATTTCCTCCCACTTCTGCCTGCCCCATCCCCCCCCCCAAATTCACTCATCAATCCTCTTTGTATCAATATACATATGTATACATATGTTCATATTTTTTGGAATTGTACATATGTGCAGTAACTCAGGAGGTACTCTTTTTTTGTCTGACTTATTTTACTCAGTATAGTTCATTGTGACACATTCATGTGTCTTTTTTATTACTGAGAACTATTTCATTCTGTGGTAGTATGTAATTTCATGTATATGTTTTATAAGTATATTATTTAATATATAAATTTGTATATATTATTTAATGTATGTTAATATAACTATATATTAAATATATTTTATATGTATGCTCAATTCTTGCTAATATTTGGTCTTTGACCTGGATTCCTGACACAGAGCTCTTAAATCCCTTGGATTTTCGTGGGTGACAGGAGTGTCTTCTGTTCTACTGGAGATGACTCTTGGAGGGCTCCTGCAAGGGGGGGCAGGGGTGCTGGTCGCTGGAAGGACCAAGCCATGATTAGAAATTTGAATTTTGAGCTCCAGTCCCTATCCTCTGGAGAGGAGAGTGGAGGGAGGGGCTGGAAATGGAGTCAGTAATTGATCATGCCCACCTGAGAGAGTCTCCATAAAAATCCCTCAAGTAAAAGGTTTAGAGAGCTTTCAGGGTGTTCAAACCCTGGAGATGCCGGGAGGGTTTTGCTTCTGGAGAGGACATAGAAGCTCTGTGCCCCTTCCCTACACCTTGCCCTAAGTCTCTTTTTATCTGGTTGTTAATCTGTATGATTTATTACATCCTCTATAATAAAATGGTAAATGTAAGTGTTGCCCTTAGTTCCGTGAACCATTCTGGCAAATTATGGAACCCAGTGAAGGGTTCCTGGGAACACCGAGTTAGAGCTAGTCAGTCAGTAGTACCTCAGACAAACTGGTGACAGGTGTCACAATGAGAACAGTCTTTCGGATTGAGCCCTTAACTTATGGGATTTGCCCCTGATTTTCTCCCGAGTTTTATTAAAAATCAAAATAAAATTCGCACAACAGAATAGTCATCCCTTTAAAATGTACAATTCTGTGACATTAAGAACATTCAGAGTATTGTGCAGCCGTCACCACCGTCTAGTTCCAGAACTTCATCAGCCCAAATGGAAACTCTGTACTCATACTCCGTGTCTGGCAAACACCGATGTGTTGTTCTCTGTCACTGTGATTTGCCTATGGACATATGGACTGTATGCTGCTATATGGACATTTCACGTAAACAGAATAAAAATTATGGCCTTTTTTGTCTGGTCCCTTTCACTTAAGCGTAATCTTTTCAAGGTTCATCCATGCTGTAGAATGAGTACTTGAGCCCTTCAGATGGGTGGACAATATTCCATTATATAGTGCACAGTTGACTCCTGAACAACATGGGTTTGAACTGTGTGGGTCCATGGATTTTTTTATAGTACAGTAGTGTAAATGTATTTATTTTTTCTCTTCCTTATTTTCTTAATAATATTTTCCTTTCTCTAACTTAATTTCCTGGTAACAATACAGCATATGATACATAAAACATACAAAATGGGTTACATTGTTAACATTGACTATTTATGTTATCAGTAAGGCTTCCCAACAGTAGGCTATTAGTAAAGTTTTGGGGGAGTCAAAAGTTATATGCAGATTTCCAGCTGCATGGGAATCAGTGCCCCAAACCCTCCTGGTGTTCAAGGGTCCACTCTGTTTTATTTACCCATTCGTCGGTGGCATTTGTATTTCTGATTTTTGGCTATTTGTGAAAAATGTTGCTATGAACGTTCGTGTTATAAGTTTTTGTGCAGACATACTTTTCAGTTCTCTTGGGTCTATGCCTAGGAATGGAATTGCTAGGTCATATGGTAGCTGTATATTTAATTGTTAGTAGAACTGCCAGGCTGTTTTCCAAAGAGGCTGCACATTTTATGTTCCCACCAGCAATATATGAGAATTCTGATTTCTTCACATTCTAGTTCTTTCTATTTTTTAAAAAAGATTTTATTTATTTATTTGACAGAGAGAGAGATCACAAGTAGGCAGAGCAGTAGGCAGAGAAAGAGGGGGAAGCAGGCTCCCTGCTGAGCAGAGATCCCAGGACCCTGAGATCATGACCTGAGCCAAAGGCAGAGGCTTAACCTGCTGAGCCACCCAGGCGCTCCATATTTCTATTTTTTTAAAGATAAACTGTATAGTTTTTGATTTTACATTTAACCCCGTGGTTCACTTTGAGTTAATTTTTTATGTACAGGTATTTTTCTTTTTCTTTTCAATGTCTAATTGTCCCACCACCAGTTGTTGAAAAAGACTTTTCTTCCACTGAATTGTTTTTGTACCTTTGTCAAAAATCAGTTGGGTATATTTGTATAGGCCTGTTTTTGATCATTTTTTTCTTTTAAGAACTTCCTTTAGATCTGCTGGTGACAAATTATTTTAGTTGCCCCTCATCTGAGAATATCTTGCCTTCTCCTTCGTTCTTGAAGGATATTTTCACGGATTATATGATTCTGCATCAAGAATTCTTTTCTGTCAGCACCTGAAAAATTTTATGCTACTTCCTTTGGGCCTCTCTGGTTTCTGGTGAGAATTTGCTCTCATTTGAATTGCCTTTTTTTTTTTTTTTTTTTTTAATCCCTCCTATACGTTTTGTTTTTCTCTGGCTGCTTTCAGGAGCTTCTCCTTGCCTTTAGCTTTCTTAAGTTTTATTATGATGTGTCTTGGCATAGAATTTTTTTGGGTTTATTCTGTTTGGTGCTTACTCAGCTTCCTGGATTGGTAAGTTTATGTCTCTTGCCACATTTGGTCAGTTTCAATCTGCCTTTCTTTGAGTACTTTTTCAGGTCTGTCCCCTCTTTCTCTTCTCCTTTTAAGATTTTGATGAAATAAATGTTAGATCTTTTGTGAAGTCCCACAGGGACCTGAGTCTTCTTTCTTTCTTTCTTTTCAAAGTTTATTTTCTCTGTGTTGTTCATACTGGGTAATTCGTACTGTTCTATCTTCAGGTTCACGCACGATTTCCTGTGTTTCCTCCATTTTGTTATTGAGCTCATCCACCAAACTTTGTATCTGGGTTGTTGTTTTTTTTGGTTCTAAGATTTCCATTTCACTCTTCTTTATATCTTCCGTTTCTTTGCTGAGACTTTCTGTTTCTTTGTTGAGGTTTCTGTTCTATCATTTTTTTCCCTGAGGGTGTTTGTAATTGCTTATTGAAGCGTTTTAATTATGGCTGTTTAAAATCCTTGTCAGATAACTCTAACTTTCTGTCATCTCAGTATTGGCGTTTATTAGCTGTCTTTTCAAATTCTTCTTGAAGGATGCCTGGGTGGCTCAGTTGGTTGAGTGTCTGCCCTTTGCTCAGGTCATGATCCCGGGGTCCTGGGATCAAGTGCTGCATCAGCTCCTTGCTCAGCAGGGATCCTGCTTCTCCTTCTCCCTCTGCCATTTCCCCTGCTTGTGCTCTCTGGCTCTATCTCTCTGTCAAATAAATAAATAAAATCTTAAAAAAAATTTTCTTGGGATCTTCCTGGTTCTCAGTATAATGCATGATTTTTGTTTGAAACCTGGACAGTTGGGTATTACGTTTTGAGACTCTAGATCCTACTAGATCTAGAGCCAACTTTTAGTCAGCTTTCTTTGACACTGCTCTGGCCAGGGAAGAGGAGGGTACATGCCACCTTGTTACTGCCAGATGGAAGCAGAAGCTTTGCCTCCCTTGGCCTCTGTTGATACCCGAGACGTAAATTCCTTATTCCTGCTTGGTGTGTGTTGGTCTCCAGTGACACTGTCATGAATATGGCCTCATCGCTGCTGGGCTATGGTCAAAGTTCTGACTCTCCTCTAGACTCCTCTGGTCCCACCCCAGCAGGTGGACAGAGATGGAAGTCTAGGTTCTCCATGTGTTCTCCTCTGACACCAAGGAGGTGGGAGTACTTGGTTATCAGGTGGTGGCTCCAGACTTGGCTTTCTCCAGCATCCTTACATGAGAGGAAGTCTAGGCTCCCCATTTGGCCTTTGTGGAAGTGGGTGGGGCCACCGTTTTTTTCTGTGGTGTTTGGCTAATGTTAAATGATTATTATCTAATATCTTTCTGTCTTACTGGGTTTCCTCTTTTCTCATCCTTTGGCTAGAGAGAGGTCACTTTTTGGGGCTTTCATCTGTCTGTACTCTGGCATTTCCAGTTTACTGGCTTCTTCAGCTCTAAGAGGGATACATGAGGTAAGAAGAAAATCCAGGGAATTTTCCACCGTGTTCTTCCATAGGTCTGGAGCTTCCCACTTCATCTGCCTTCTCCTCTCCACCTTCCAGGGTCTTCTAATTTTTGTTTTGCAAGTTATGTCCAGAATTTTTAGTTGTACTTACGAGGAGGAATAGGAAAAGGTATGTCTAGTCATCTTTCCAGAAGTGGAAGTTGTACCTGTTGTTGTAAGTTAACAATAATAAATCTTAGGCCTCATTTCATTCAGTTTATGAATTGCATACTTAATCTTTAGTTTAAATTATGCATTGTGTTTCATTTTATGAATATACCATGTTTTTTTTAACCAGCTCCCTATGGATGGGCATTTAGGTTGTTTGCAGTCTTTCACTCTTACAAACAGGGCTTCAGTGAATACCTTCATGTGTATGTATTGGTTTACATGTGTTCCAGTGCAGCTAAAAGATAGCTTCCTGTCTTACTATCCATATCTTCTTAGAGAACTGTGTATTTATTTGATAGAAGAGTCACTGTCACCTAAAGGAAATCAGACTATTTCTTTTTAGATGGATCTGATTGTGAAAAAGGCACTCCTTGTATGATGTGTGCTAAGATCTACTTTCCTACAACTTCATGCATTGATTCTAGTTTGGAGCTGGTGATTAAGACAGGACAAATCCAGTTCTTCTTTTTTACAACAACCCTTAGATATTAAAAGCTGAGTGTCTTCATCATCCTAAAAAG
The DNA here is from genome assembly GCF_020171115.1 of Neogale vison. Lineage (NCBI taxonomy): Eukaryota > Metazoa > Chordata > Mammalia > Carnivora > Mustelidae > Neogale > Neogale vison. Next base: position 32,050,033 of record NC_058097.1, on the reverse strand, counting down.
TTCGAGTCCCTTGAGCCATTTTCCTGTGGCATGATTTCCAGATACTCTGAATAAGACCTGATTTGTTGATGTTCTTTAACAGTTGCGCATCTAGAGGGAAGTGGAATACTATAATTGACATGTGGGCCAATGGTTGGTAATGACAAAAAATAATTGACCCAAAAATTTGGGGGACAGCCCACTGTCACAGTCTGAATTGTATTCCCAGAGATCATGGTAATGCCGTGCTTGCATTATGGATAAATGTTTGCATTTATTCTCAGTAAATTAATAGATACTGTACTTATTCTTGACTTAAATCCCCAGTTTTGTTCTTGCATATGTCTGCTTCTGAGCTGTGCTTGTACAGTTGATTTGGAGGGTCTCAGCTGGACTTTGTCTTTGTCTCTGTGAAATTTTATGTCATCAGAGCTATCCAGTCTTCCAACATTTTCAGATCATTTTGGATACTAATTCTGTCTTTGCATGTATTGTTTCTCTCTCTCAACACCATGCCATCTGTACTCATCTGACTACTTAAGTGGGATGTATTTTGCTCATATTCATATCAAATATTCATAAGATATTTTTTTAAAAAGGTAACTTCCTGGAAGTAGAGTTGTGAGGTCAAAGGCTATGTGTATTTACATTCTGATTACATTCTGATAGAGAATGCTAGATGGCCTTCCACAGAGATCGATTGTCAGTGTGAATCACCTTGCATGTTTTCTGTATAGACAGGACTCCTGCTCATAAGAGACAGAGCCCAGAAGGTTAATTTGAAGGACTAGATCTGAGTATGTAACTCCACTGTCATCTGATGGGACCTTCTAGCTTTTTTCCCAAAAAATTTTCATATAAAATAATCTAAAATATAAGAAAGGCATTTATTTTGATCAGCAATCATGCCTCATAGATATCTTTGTGTAGTTGTTAAGTATAGTCCGTTGGTATCTGGTTTTATAATACCTCATTTTACCCAAGTAAACTCATATTTTCTCTAGTAGCTTTCTCTGTGGATACTAAACTCTCATTTGGGTCTGAATTATGCTCTCGTGGCTGATGATGTTAAGCAGTACATCAGTTAAGTCATTTTTCTCAATTTAATGGGTCATTTGAATTCAAAGACATCTCTTGTGGTTTGATTGTTATCGTTCATAGTTTATTGTCGTGATTTTCTTTTTTTTTTATTTTATTTTATTTTTTTCCAATTTATTTATTTTCAGAAAAACAGTATTCATTATTTTTTCACCACACCCAGTGCTCCATGCAAGCTGTGCCCTCTATAATACCCACCACCTGGTACCCCAACCTCCCACCCCCCCGCCACTTCAAACCCCTCAGATTGTTTTTCAGAGTCCATAGTCTCTCATGGTTCATCTCCCCTTCCAATTTACCCAAAAGCACATACCCTCCCCAATGTCCATAACCCTACCCCCCTTCTCCCAACCCCCCTCCCCCCAGCAACCCACAGTTTGTTTCGTGAGATTAAGAGTCACTTATGGTTTGTCTCCCTCCCTATCCCATCTTGTTTCATGGATTCTTCTCCTACCCACTTAAGCCCCCATGTTGCATCACCACTTCCTCATATCAGGGAGATCATATGATATTTGTCTTTCTCCGCTTGACTTATTTCGCTAAGCATGATACGCTCTAGTTCCATCCATGTTGTCGCAAATGGCAAGATTTCGTTTCTTTTGATGGCTGCATAGTATTCCATTGTGTATATATACCACATCTTCTTGATCCATTCATCTCTTGATGGACATCTAGGTTCTTTCCATAGTTTGGCTATTGTGGACATTGCTGCTATAAACATTCGGGTGCACGTGCCCCTTTGGATCACTACGTTTGTATCTTTAGGGTAAATTCCTAGTAGTGCAATTGCTGGGTCATAGGGCAGTTCTATTTTCAACATTTTGAGGAACCTCCATGCTGTTTTCCAGAGTGGTTGCACCAGCTTGCATTCCCACCAACAGTGTAGGAGGGTTCCCCTTTCTCCGCATCCTCGCCAGCATCTGTCATTTCCTGACTTGTTGATTTTAGCCATTCTGACTGGTGTGAGGTGATATCTCATTGTGGTTTTGATTTGTATTTCCCTGATGCCGAGTGATATGGAGCACTTTTTCATGTGTCTGTTGGCCATCTGGATGTCTTCTTTGCAGAAACGTCTGTTCATGTCCTCTGCCCATTTCTTGATTGGATTATTTGTTCTTTGGGTGTTGAGTTTGTTAAGTTCTTTATAGATTTTGGACACTAGTCCTTTATCTGATATGTCGTTTGCAAATATCTTCTCCCATTCTGTCAGTTGTCTTTTGGTTTTGTTAACTGTTTCCTTTGCTGTACAAAAGCTTTTGATTTTGATGAAATCCCAAAAGTTCATTTTTGCCTTTGCTTCCCTTGCCTTTGGCGATGTTCCTAGGAAGATGTTGCTGCGGCTGAGGTCGAAGAGGTTGCTGCCTGTGTTCTCCTCAAGGATTTTGATGGATTCCTTTCTCACATTGAGGTCCTTAATCCATTTTGAATCTATTTTTGTGTGTGGTGTAAGGAAATGGTCCAATTTCATTTTTCTGCACGTGGCTGTCCAATTTTCCCAACACCATTTATTGAAGAGGCTGTCTTTTTTCCATTGGACATTCTTTCCTGCTTTGTCAAAGATTAGTTGACCATAGAGTTGAGGGTCTATTTCTGGGCTCTCTATTCTGTTCCATTGGTCTATGTGTCTGTTTTTGTGCCAGTACCATGCTGTCTTGATGATGACAGCTTTGTAATAAAGCTTGAAGTCCGGAATTGTGATGCCACCAACTTTGGCTTTGTTTTTCAATATCCCTTTGGCTATTCGAGGTCTTTTCTGGTTCCATATAAATTTTAAAATTATTTGTTCCATTTCTTTGAAGAAGATGGATGGTACTTTGATAGGAATTGCATTAAATGTGTAGATTGCTTTAGGTAGCATAGACATTTTCACAATATTTATTCTTCCAATCCAGGAGCATGGAACATTTTTCCATTTCTTTGTGTCTTCCTCAATTTCTTTCATGAGTACTTTATAGTTTTCTGAGTATAGATTCTTAGCCTTTTTGGTTAGGTTTATTCCTAGGTATCTTATGGTTTGGGGTGCAATTGTAAATGGGATTGATTCCTTAATTTCTCTTTCTTCTGTCTTGTTGTTGGTGTAGAGAAATGCAACTGATTTCTGTGCATTGATCTTATATCCTGACACTTTACTGAATTCCTGTACAAGTTCTAGCAGTTTTGGAGTGGAGTCTTTTGGGTTTTCCACATAGAGTATCATATCATCTGCGAAGAGTGATAATTTGACTACTTCTTTGCCGATTTGGATGCCTTTAATTTCCTTTTGTTGTCTGATTGCTGAGGCTAGGACTTCTAGTACTATGTTGAATAGCAGTGGTGATAATGGACATCCCTGCCGTGTTCCTGATCTTAGTGGAAAAGCTTTCAGTTTTTCTCCATTGAGAATGATATTCACGGTGGGTTTTTCATAGATGGCTTTGATGATATTGAGGTATGTGCCCTCTATCCCTACACTTTGAAGAGTTTTGATCAGGAAGGGATGCTGTACTTTGTCAAATGCTTTTTCAGCATCTATTGAGAGTATCATATGGTTCTTGTTCTTTCTTTTATTGATGTGTTGTATCACATTGACTGATTTGCGGATGTTGAACCAACCTTGCAGCCCTGGGATAAATCCCACTTGGTCGTGGTGAATAATCCTTTTAATGTACTGTTGAATCCTATTGGCTAGTATTTTGGTGAGAACTTTTGCATCTGTGTTCATCAAGGATATTGGTCTATAGCTCTCTTTTTTGATGGGATCCTTGTCTGGTTTTGGGATCAAGGTGATGCTGGCCTCATAAAATGAGTTTGGGAGTTTTCCTTCCATTTCTATTTTTTGGAACAGTTTCAGGAGAATAGGAATTAGTTCTTCTTTAAATGTTTGGTAGAATTCCCCCGGGAAGCCATCTGGCCCTGGGCTTTTGTTTGTTTGGAGATTTTTAATGACTGTTTCAATCTCCTTACTGGTTATGGGTCTGTTCAGACTTTCTATTTCTTCCTGGTTCAATTTTGGTAGTTTATATGTTTCTAGGAATGCATCCATTTCTTCCAGATTGTCAAATTTGTTGGCGTAGAGTTGCTCATAGTATGTTCTTATAATAGTTTGTATTTCTTTGGTGTTAGTTGTGATCTCTCTTCTTTCATTCATGATTTTATTTATTTGGGTCCTTTCTCTTTTCTTTTTGATAAGTCTGGCCAAGGGTTTATCAATTTTATTAATTCTTTCAAAGAACCAGCTCCTAGTTTGGTTGATTTGTTCTATTGTTTTTTTGGTTTCTATTTCATTGATTTCTGCTCTGATCTTAATGATTTCTCTTCTCCTGCTGGGCTTAGGGTTTCTTTCTTGTTCTTTCTCCAGCTCCTTTAGGTGTAGGGTTAGGTTGTGTACCTGAGACCTTTCTTGTTTCTTGAGAAAAGCTTGTACCGCTATATATTTTCCTCTCAGGACTGCCTTTGTTGTGTCCCACAGATTTTGAACCATTGTATTTTCATTATCATTTGTTTCCATGATTTTTTTCAATTCTTCTTTAATTTCCCGGTTGACCCATTCATTCTTTAGAAGGATGCTGTTTAGTCTCCATGTATTTGGGTTCTTTCCAAACTTCCTCTTGTGGTTGAGTTCTAGCTTCAGAGCATTGTGGTCTGAAAATATGCAGGGAATGATCCCAATCTTTTGATACCGGTTGAGTCCTGATTTAGGACCGAGGATGTGATCTATTCTGGAGAATGTTCCATGTGCACTAGAGAAGAATGTGTATTCTGTTGCTTTGGGATGAAATGTTCTGAATATATCTGTGATGTCCATCTGGTCCAGTGTATCATTTAAGGCCTTTATTTCCCTGTTGATCTTTTGCTTGGATGATCTGTCCATTTCAGTGAGGGGAGTGTTAAAGTCCCCTACTATTATTGTATTATTGTTGATGTGTTTCTTTGATTTTGTTATTAATTGGTTTATATAGTTTGCTGCGCCCACGTTGGGGGCATAGATATTTAAAATTGTTAGATCTTCTTGTTGGACAGACCCTTTGAGTATGATATAGTGTCCTTCCTCATCTCTTATTATAGTATTTGGCTTAAAATCTAATTGATCTGATATAAGGATTGCCACTCCTGCTTTTTTCTGATGTCCATTAGCATGGTAAATTCTTTTCCACCCCCTCACTTTAAGTCTGGAGGTGTCTTCGGGTTTAAAATGAGTTTCTTGGAGGCAACATATAGATGGGTTTTGTTTTTTTATCCATTCTGCTACCCTGTGTCTTTTGATTGGGGCATTTAGCCCATTAACATTCAGGGTAACTATTGAGAGATATGATTTTAGTGCCATTGTATTGCCTGTAAGGTGACTGTTACTGTATATTGTCTCTGTTCCTTTCTGATCTACCACTTGTAGGCTCTCTCTTTGCTTAGAGGACCCCTTTCAGTATTTCCTGTAGAGCTGGTTTGGTGTTTGCAAATTCTTTCAGTTTTTGTTTGTCCTGGAAGCTTTTAATCTCTCCTTCTGTTTTCAATGATAGCCTAGCTGGATATAGTATTCTTGGCTGCATGTTTTTCTCATTTAGTGCTCTGAAAATATCATGCCAGCTCTTTCTGGCCTGCCAGGTCTCTGTGGATAAGTCAGCTGCCAATCTAATACTTTTACCATTGTATGTTACAGACTTCTTTTCCCGGGCTGCTTTCAGGATTTTCTCTTTGTCACTAAGGCTTGTAAATTTTACTATTAGGTGACGGGGTGTGGGCCTATTCTTATTGATTTTGAGGGGCGTTCTCTGAACCTCCTGAATTTTGATGCTCGTTCCCTTTGCCATATTGGGGAAATTCTCCCCAATAATTCTCTCCAGTATACCTTCTGCTCCCCTCTCTCTTTCTTCTTCTTCTGAATCCCAATTATTCTAATGTTGTTTCGTCTTATGGTGTCACTTATCTCTCGAATTCTCCCCTCATGGTCCAGTAGCTGTTTGTCCCTCTTTTGCTCAGCTTCTTTATTCTCTGTCATTTGGTCTTCTATATCGCTAATTCTTTCTTCTGCCTCATTTATCCGAGCAGTGAGAGCCTCCATTTTTGATTGAACTTCATTAATAGCTTTTTTGATTTCAACTTGGTTAGATTTTAGTTCTTTTATTTCTCCAGAAAGGGCTTTTATATCTCTGGAGAGGGTTTCTCTAATATCTTCCATGCCTTTTTCAAGCCCGGCTATAACCTTGAGAATTGTCATTTTGAACTCTAGATCTGACATATTACCAATGTCTGTATTGATTAGGTCCCTAGCCTTCGGTACTGCCTCTTGTTCTTTTTTTTGTTGTGAATTTTTCCGCCTTGTCATTTTGTCCAGCTAAGAGTATATGAAGGAGCAAGTAAAATACTAAAAGGGTGGCAACAATCCCAGGAAAATATGCTTTAACCAAATCAGAAGAGATCCCAAATCGTGAGGGGGGATTTCTCCCCTCTCACGATTGAGTGAGGGATCTCCTCTGATTGGGATCTCCTTTGATTGGGATCTCCCAATCTCTTCTGATTGGGATCTCCCAATCTCTTCTGATTGGGATCTCTTCTGATTTGGGGATAAAAAGAGGTTCAAAAAGAAAGAAAGAAAAAAAAGAAAAAAAGAATTAAAAAAAGAGATTGAATTAAAAATTCAATCAAGAATTTAAAAAAGAATTAAGAAAAAAAAAGATTGAAGAGATTAAGATCTCTTCTGATTTGGGGATAAAAAGAGGTTCAAAAATAAAGAAAGAAAAAAAAGAAAAATAAAGAATTAAAAAAAAGAAAATGAATAAAGAAAAGTATAAAAAAGAAAAAATATATATATATTAGATAATCTAGTTAAAAAACATTAAAAAAGAAAAGGGTAAAAGTTATAAAAAATTTTAGCAGAAGAAGAGAAAAAAAATGAAAAAGAAAAAAATTAAATTAACTGCAAGACTAAAAAATCACAGGCAGAAAATCATGAGTTCCGTGGTTTGTTTTCTCCTCCTCTGGAATTCTGCTGCTCTCTCCTTGGTATTGAAACTGCACTCCTTGGTAGGTGAACTTGGTCTTGCCTGGATTTCTTGTTGATCTTCTGGGGGAGGGGCCTGGTGTAGTGATTCTCAAGTGTCTTTGCCCCAGGCGGAATTACACTGCCCTTACCAGGGGCCGGGCTGAGTGATCTGCTCGGCTTTGCTCTCAGGAGCTTTTGTTCCCTGAGCGCTTTCCGTAGAGTTCCGGAGGACGGGAATACAAATGGCGGCCTCCTGGTGTCCGGCCCGGAGGAGCCGAGAGCCCGGGGCCCCACTCCCCAGCGCGCCCTCAGCGAACAGCTCCAGTAACTTGCATCTGCCTAACCTCCCGCCGCGCTCCGAGCTCACCGAGCTTGCGACCGGTTCAAGGCAACTCCGAGCTGCGAGCTTACTGTCGGCTCTGTCTCTGCAGCCGGCTTTCCCGTTCCAATATCCGCAAGCTCTGCGACACTCAGACACCCCCGATCCTTCTGTGACCCCGCGGGACCTGAGGTCACGCCGACCCCGCGTGGGCTTCGCCCCAGTTTAGCCTCCGGAGCGATGTCCCTCAGCGGAACAGACTTTTAAAAGTCCTGATTTTGTGCTCCGTTGCTCCGCTGCTTGCCGGGAGCCGGCCCCTCCCCCCGGGGTCTATCTTCCAGTCGCTTTGGATTCACTTCTCCGCCAGTCCTACCTTTCAGAAAGTGGTTGTTTTTCTGTTTCTAGAATTGCTGTTCTTCTTCTCTTCGATCTGCCGATGGATTTGCAGGTGTTTGCAATCTTTAGATGAGCTCTCTAGCTGATCTCCTGCTAGCTGAAGTAGTCTCAGCCTGCTACTTCTCCGCCATCTTGACTCCTCCTATTGTGATTTTCAACCCAAGATTCTCCAAGAGATTTTTGTTTTTCTGATTAAATTAACAGGAGTGATGGATGAGCTCCTACTTTATAACTTTTTATTGAATTATAATTGATATAGAATATTACATTAGTTTGAGTTGTACATGATAATGATTCGGTGTTTTTATACATTATAAAAAAATGATTGCCATGATAGGTCTAGTTACCATCTGTCACCCTACAAATTTATTACAGTATTATTGACTTTGTTCTCTGTGCTGTATATTACATCTCTGTGATTTTTTTTTTTAATAACTGGAAGTTTGTACCTCTTAATCCCCTTTACCTATTTTGTCTGCCCACTTCCCCTTGCCCCTGGCTACTGCCAGTTTGTTCTCTGTATCTAAGACTGTTTCTTGTTCGTTTTATTTGGCTTTTTTAGATTCAACACATAAATGAAATCATATAGTATTCTTCTTTCCCTTTCTAACTTAACTTAGCGTAGTACCATCTAGATCTGTTCATTTCATTGCACATGGGGATTTCATTCTTTTTTTTATGGCTGAGTAATATTCCCGTGTGTGTGTGTGTGTGTGTGTGTGTGTGTAACAGATCTTTGTCCATTCATCTGTTCATGGACTTTGATCCAAATTACTTTGGATATTGTAGGGACAATAGCCAAATTACTTTGGCTATTGTAGGGACACATGCCTACTTTTATCATTTTGAATGTCATTCTGCTGTGTATATATAATGGATATTCTTTGTCTGGTTTCTTTCACTCAACCCAGTCTCTGTGTTGTACACATCAGTAGTTTATTCAGTTTTTATTACTCTGTAGTACTCTGCTGTAGGAACAGATTTGCTTAGAATGGATTGTTTCAGCTTTTGGTTATTCTGAGGCTGCTGTGCACACATTTGTACATGCCATTTGGTGGACAGACCACACTATCTCTTAAGCAGAATTGTTTTAATTTCATAGAATTGCCTGCTGGATCAATTCCTTGTTACTTTCTCATACCGTGCTCGCTTTGGCAGCATTAAATACTTTCCTGAGATGGTAATCTCCTAAAATTCATTTAAGGTAGAAGGCTTTGGTTTTGGATCATGAACATAGTAATGGCAGAGAAACAGTATTTGGCATGTCATTGCTGGAGGGCAAATTAGATGTGACATGTGACCCTTCACCTGAATAGATCTATTCCTCAAAATCAGTATTTGACATTCTCTCAGGCAAAGTCTTTGGCCGAAGATAACCACTGTTCACAACTCCAGTGCTGTGTCCCCTATAGCCCCAGCAGAATAGCCACCAATGGCTCTTCCATGTGGCCCTCTGGTTCCACTGGGCTGCCTCAGTTAAGACCATTTGCTGACTTTGTGGCCATCATCATTCACTGCATCATGTCTGTAGGGTCTTGTGTGCATGTGCTTATCTTTGGAACATGGACGTACATGTTGCTAGTTACAATTAACAGTGGGAATTCGCTTTCTTTAGTCCATGTATGTGCTGTCATTTGGGAACTTTTGCCAGTGACTGAGGGATTTTACCTTTCACAGTAGCTCTCCTGTGTACTTGGAGACACTCAAATGGCATCATCAGAGTATCACTAAGCAGCTTTTACTGTATCACTTGGTTGAAGTCATGGCTACTTAGTATAATTTTTGAATTAAAATAATTTTTCATTTGATCGTATTCTGACCCATGTAAGATCTAGTTTAACACTGAAATCTTTCCCCCCTCCAATCATGATTTATAAACCTTACCAAGCATGATTTATATATAATTAATTCAGTATTATTTTCTTTTTCTAAAAAAGTGTCTTTTTCTTATGTTTAAAGTGTAAAAATTTTCCCATTTTTTTCTTTCTGTTCTCAAAAATCCACTGTGGGTGTTATCGTTTTTGCTGACACAGCTTTATCAGGTATGATTCCTAAGTGTCATGTTGGACTTTACAGATATGTTGTTGAAATTTCCAGGAGAAAAACTTTCCAGATTGGCTTTCTACATTTGCTTGACCAGTATTTGTGAATATCTTATGAAAGTTGTTGGCCTTTAAGGTATAGAGTGGTCTGTAAAAAAACAACTTTGCCTAATTTATTACACCTATATTCCAAAAAGAAGTTTTGAAGTGTTTTCTTCAAAAATATTGGTATTTTTCTCTGGTTTTCTTCACCATTAATCTGTGTGTAGTTCTCTGCCTTTGTCCTGTTTATATGTGTACATGTTAGTATACTCATCAGTGTTTCTTAACATACATGATTTTTCAAACTGCTCCATATTTTTGACCAGATTTTTTCCAAATTGTGTTCCATGAAATACATTAATCTGACATGCTAAAGAGAATGGGACAAAAAATATTATAAAATGATTACTGTATTCCTCTTTGAGAGATTCACAGTTCACATTGGCATGTTAAAGGATTTGGTGTTATGCATTAAGGAAATTTGTTTACCTTTGTTGATCTCAGCATCTTCTAGAAATATTTGAGTGTAGAACACTTCATAACACACTGGGTGTCATTGGGATACCCATTGGGGAACTGTTACAAAAGACAATGGAGTTTTCTCTGTAGTGTTTCAACACATCAGATAATACTGATAAAAAGTGACTAAATTTTCAAAAAGTTAACAATACTTAGCTGAATTCTATTTGGGTTTTATTTTCTTATGGTAATTACATTCTGAAATACAGCATTGATTTTTTTTTTTCCCAGTAACTCTCAGTACTTGTGTCGACCTTTAAACATTTGTAAAACTATTGTGAAAATGTTGCTGTCTTGTAGGAAAGAGACTTTTTTGGTTGCTGTTGTCATCGTTTGTTTGTTTCTCTTCTGTCAGAATTTGCTTTTATCCTTAAAACATATGTTTACTGTTTCAGATAGCGTGACACAGGAAAGGAGGCCTCCCAAACTTGCCTTTATGTCAAGAGGTGTTGGGGACAAAGTTTCATCCAGTCATAATAAACCAAAGGCCACAGGTACGGGTCAGGAGACTACAGTTCATAGATATTAACATGGTGTCTGATTTGCCATGGCACTGAACGAAGGTTGAAAGGTTTTATTCGAAGCACATGTAGGTTCTCTTCTTCCAAACGTTTTTAGTATTTCACTAAAATTTTTTTTTTTTAAAGATTTTATTTATTTATTTGACAGAGAAAGATCACAAGTAGGCAGAGAGGCAGGCAGAGACAGAGGAGGAAGCAGGCTCCCTGCCAAGCAGAGAGCCCGATGCAGGACTCGATCCCAGGACCCTGAGATCACGACCCGAGCCAAAGGCAGTGGCTTAACCCACTGAGCCACCCAGGCGCCCCCTAAAAATTTTTATAGATGCTCTTGGTTAAGCCAAGAGTTCCCAACCTTTTTTAAGTTGATGAAAAGCTTCCCGGGAGGACCTGTGTCTTTCGTTGGTTTATATCGCTGTTTTTTGGACCCCCCCTACCTGCAACATTTGTATGTAAAGTTTAGAGGTGCAACTGTACAAAAACACCTTATTTGGATAATGTTATAGAGGGTAAAGTATATAGAGAGTAATTATGTGGATTTTGCTAACACAATGTGGCACAAGATAAATTCCAAACTGCTAAGCAAACATTTTTGTCTCTCTTCCAAAAACTCCCTCACAATGCATGTGGAGTTCTTAGCTTTTTTTTCTTTAGCTTCCACATATTTCATAGTTTTAAAGGACGGTGGTTACACAAGCTAAACAGCTCATTTAAAAAGCTGTAAGAATGTTTGTTAACTCAGATGTGGGTTAGGAGCAGAATATTTTTTCCTCATTTATCTGGTGGACAAAACTACTTCAGCTCATTTTAAAGGAAATTGTATTTTAAGACATATTTTATGTGACTTTGGACCCTGGGAGACTTAGGATTAAATAGGATACACAAGTAATAGTTATTTTTTGTGTTAACTTATGGATCTAGATAAGATAGCTCACACTTGTTATTCTCACTTAAATATAAATAGCCTACAGATTTTCTGCAGACATGTGCATTACTTGTTTTGTAGCCGATCTTAGCTATAAGCATAAAATACAGCGTTATCTGCTTTAAATTGGAAAAAAAAATCAGATTCTGTATGGGTTCTAGAAACCCCCTGCTCTAACCTACAGTGTGTCCTCTTAGTACTGAGGCAGGGTAGGGTCTTGAAATGTCTGTGATAGGGCCACACTAACTTTAATTAATTTAATATGGAAAAATAATACTGCTTGAACATTTCAAAGGTATGAAGAAATGAAGCAAGGAATTTGATGACAAAGATTCCAAACTGTTTACATTTTTTAAACTCAATTGGTATGCTGATTTGTGTATACAAGATTTGAAGATAATCTTCTGAAAGGAACAGTTTTAAAATAATAGGTTAAACTTGGGAGCCAAGAGGTTTATCACATGAAATTGGGGAATGGTGATACTGACACTTGGAAATAAGTCAGAGAAGACGAAAATAATTTTTAAAAGCAGTTTGTCTTAAAAAAAAAAAAAAAAAGCAGGCTCTTCTTTTAACTTCCTCCTGTTTCCCTCCTATATTGATTCTTGGGTGGAAGAGTTTTTTTGACATTGACAAAATGGTTGAAAATACTAATAAAATACATTGTGTTTGTATACATCTGTTGCTTTCTTAAGCAATTGTTAACACTGCTTGCATGTTAATTTCTCTTAGGGAAAAGCTTTCACACCATATTGACTTTATTTTTAAAAGGAACTTTTCTTGATCCATAGGATCTACCTCAGACCCTGGAAATAGAAACAGATCTGAATTCTTTTATACTTTAAATGGATCATCTGTTGACTCACAACCACAATCCAAATCAAAAAACACATGGTACATTGATGAAGGTAATCCATAATTTTAGTGTCTTTTATTAAGATCCTCTCCTTTTAGCTCATCAGGGAAACTAAAAGGGTTTTTCACCGGTATATCTCATTTTTGGAAACAGAATGAGTAGGCCATTCTTCAGTACTGTGACTGAACTAAAATACTGTATACAATTTGAACTGCACTGCTGTTAGATTAATACAACATTCAGAAAAATGTATTAGTACCTTGTTTTCTTCCCTTCTCTGATCTTTAGGGTAAGATGTCTAGAAGAAGTTGAATCATTTAAAGTTTTCCCGGTCTGGGTCTTTGTTTGCCCCTTTCACACTCTCCCTTTTTTACCTTTCTTTGGTTCAGGGGCATCATTTTCTTCTGGTTTATTATTTTCTTTTGTTCATCCCTTCAGTAAATACTCACTGAATGCTTACTATGTGCCAGGAACTCTTCTAGGCCCAGAGGTTACAATGCTGAGCGAACAGACAGGCTCCTTGCCCATTCTGACTTTATGATCAAGTCATTAAAACGGACATTGCTCAGACCGTAACAGAAACAGACCTGAAATTGCAGTCATGGTGCGTGCAGGGAAGGCACATGGTGCCGTCAGAGCATAGAAAGATGGGTTTTACTTACGGGGGCTCAGAGCTGTTTCTCTGAGGAAGCAGCGTGAGCTTAAATTTACCAGAGGCATGCGAGATAATACAGGGAAAGGGACAGAGGCCCTTTTAGGCAGCATACTTAAGGCCTCCTGGAAAAATGGAGCTGGTGTTTGCCAAGGACTAAAAAGAGTCCGAGTAGCTAGAACAAAGAGAGAGGCATAACATTTTATGAGAAAGACATACAGGACCAGGCCATGTGGAGCCTGGTGTGCCCTAGTTAAAGGAAATGGGAAGCTGCTGAAGGATTTCCAGCAAGGGGTGACATGACCAAGTTTGCCTTTTGAAAATCATTCCGACTGCACGGTGGACAGTGGATTGAAGCAGGGACCATGCGGATATGAGGGCACCATAGAAGGTGGTTGCAGGGCCCAGAAATAGATTATAGCAGCTGGGGCGAGCCTTTTTGGGGAAAGGGATGGAGGGGGGCAAGTGGATGGCGTAGAAGACATTTAGGAAGTGAATTGATAAGCCTCACAGATAGACTGAAAGTGGAAACTGAGGAAGAAAGAGGTGTCAGTGTATACGCCGTGATTGTAGAGGAAGGTGATGAATTTGATTTTGAATACTTGAGCTCCAGGGGCCTTTTCAACTTCCCAGAGGTGATTGGTGTCCAGGAGACAGCTGGATATACAGGTCTGGAGCGTAGAAGAGAGTTAAGAGCTAGAGAAGTAAATTTGCAAGATGCCCCTGCGTATTTGGTGATTAAAGTCCTGTGAATCATATCACCTGAGTTAAGAGTGGGCCGGGGGTGCGGTGGAGGGTGTAGGATAAGACTGAGCCCTAAGGACCTCAGTGGTGGAGACAGAGGAGCCTGAGAAAAAGCGACAGGAGGGAGGTGAGGGAAACCAGGAGGTTATTGAGTCAAGAAGCTGAGGAGCTAGTGGAGAGCAGTATTGAATGCTCCTGGGAGGGCAGGTATTTAGCCACTGAATTTAGCCACCGGAAGCCATCGATAACCTCAGTTGGCTATGCTTTTGTGGAGATGTGTGGAGATAAGAGACATGAGTCCAGTTGCTTGAAATGGAATTTGGGCTTCATCCTGGACTTCTCTCTCTCTCATTAGTCACATCCAGTTGTTACCGGGTCGTCTGGAGTTCCTCTTTTCAGTATCACTACTCTTTCCCGTCTTCTTCATTTCTGCACCCACTGCCTTAGTCCAGATCCTTCGTTGCTGTCCAATTGACATAACAGCCTTCCGACTGGTTCGTCTGCCTCAGCCTTGGTCCTTCTGAATTCATTCTCAACACTAATAACCGCCCTCACCATCATCCTTATCATCGCTGCCGTCCTCACGGTGGCTGACGTTTCTTGACGCTGTACTGCACCAGGCGCTATGTTACACGCTTTATATGCACTACTTTGCCCTCATACCAACTTCATGAGATAGGTATTTTTACTTTCTCTTTTGTTACAGTGGTTAAATGCCTTGCCCAAGGCCACACAGCTATTATGAGTGGTGCCAGGATTCCAACCCAAGTCTGCTTAACCCCAGAACTGCCGCTTCTGATTACTACACTGTGCTTTCTTCACATTACTTTCTGGTTGGTTTTTCTGAAGATATATCTTCTCATGTCTCTCCTTTATTGTAGATCTATTAATTTTCTCCTAGTCCTTGATGATAACAATCTAGATTCCTTCCTTTGGCCTGTTGGACTCTCTTACGGCACGGCTTCTTCCTTGTCTCTCTCATGTGTCCTGCATTCCTGCTCTCGCCATGCTTGGAGGGGGGCCATTTTGGAACGTGCCATCCTTTTCTCTTTTCTTGGCGCCTGTTGTTCCTCTTGCCTGGAAATCCTTCTTCCTTTTCCTCCCACTCCGTGCTCAGGCTTACTTCTATCCATCTGTTCAATCTCAGCTTGGGTATTATTTTCTCCTGGAAGCCTTTCCTGTCTCTCCTGGGTTAGGTGAGGTGCCATCATAATTGTTTGCCGCCTGTCTCTTCTGCCAGACTGGAATTCCAAGTGCCTCTCACAGGGCTTGGCATGGAGTACATTTAGTAATTGTTTGCAAATTGAATCAAAATAAGAACTCTGTAATGGCTTTTTAGCTATGATATGGATCATCTATATAATACATAAACAAATGAAACAGTCCAAGTCTGCTGCTACCTCACTTGGGCTATGATACTCACTTGGGCTTAGATACTTAACATATTCACTTAGATACTCTTAGCAAATTATTTGAGTGAGCTCTCTGATTTTGCCTTCTCTGTGCCTTCGTTTCTACTTGGGGTAGGTTGTTGCAGGGATAGGCAGGCACAGGGCCTCATCCCCAAGAATCCTTCCTAGCCGTAAAACAGGAAGCTTCCTTCAGTGGCGCCTCTCCAGGAAGGTTCTGTCTCCTGATGGACCACTTTTGTTACATTTTGGGCCATATGTTAGCAGTTAGCCATTCTCTCAAAGATCTTGGGAGTGCTGAGACGGCAAGGGCCTGGCAGGGTGCTGTGGTGAGTCACAGCCCTCCTGGCCTCTGCACGAGCACAGGGACTCATGGGGACTATCCACGGTGGTTGGGGTGCAGCCCCGCTCTCTCCCTCTGTCGTTACTGGTAGCTTTGGGAATGTTTTTCCTATGAGCTGCTTTCTTTCTAAGGAAAGGAAACTGGTAAGACCGTCGGCTTGTCATAACCTAGGTGACATTAATTCTTTAAGTTTATGCTATGATTTTATTCTTACTCAGTTTCTGTAGTGTGGTAGAATATTTTTAACTTCTTGACTATAATCTAATGTTGTATACTAAGTGTATATAAGAACGTGGATCCCAAACAGGATATATAAAGTCAGGAAATCTATGTGGAGTAGGCCTTCATCCTTAAATTAGAAAATAGAAGTAATTTCAGTGTAAAAAACATTTCTTGTCTATAATTAATTTCACTTATATATCTAAAAAGCTTTCCCCCCCCCTACAGCATTTGATTCATGTATTCACTTAAGAAAAAAAAAGATTTTATTTATTTATTTGACAGAGAGAGAGAGAGATCACAAGTAGGCAGAGAGGCAGGCAGAGAGAGAGGAGGAAGCAAGCTCCCTGCTAAGGAGAGAGCCAGAGAGCCTAATGCGGGGCTCGAGCCCAGGACCCTGGGATCATGACCTGAGCCGAAGGCAGAGGCTTTAACCCACTGAGCCACCCAGGTGCCCCTCTTCACTGTTTTCTTGAATGTTGAGTATTTTCTTGTGTTAGTGGCTGTACCAAGTTCTGTGGGTTCAACCATGAAGCCTCATGAAAAACCATGAAAAAGACTAACAGAATTGCTGTTCTTATGAAGCTTATGGTCTGGTTGATATGGCAGATAGTAAATATGTGGACAGGTAATAATTGATGGTGATATGTTCAGTGAAGGAAGTGAACAAGGTGTGACAGCACATCCGGTGGGAAGCCAGCTCCCATAGAGTATTGTGGGGAGGTCTCTTTGAGGAAAGGATATTTGGGTTGAGATCTGGATGATGTGAGTGAACCTGCCAGAGAAAGAGCTTGGGAAGAACATTAGAGGCAGAGGAGGAAAGGTTGGAGGTGAGAAACAGCCCTTGAGGCCAGGGTGGCTAGAGCATGGTAAGCAAGGAAAACAGGGGTATAAAAGGGATTTGGACAGGTAGGTAGGAGCTAGATCATCCAGTTATAGATCTCTGTGAGAAATTTAGTGTTTATTTTAAGAACACTGGAAAGCCATTGGAAGCTTTTAAATAGGGGAATGCCAGAAGATCATGGAAGATCTTTAGATCTTAAAAGGTTTCTCTTAGAGTTGTATGGTGAATAGTTTGGAGAGGGACAAGAAGAGGGTCAGACCGGGGAAGAGACTGGTTACAGGGTGAAAGATGATGGTGGCTTAAATTATGGAGACAATAGGGGGAAGAGAAGAGGATGAATTTGAAATATATTTTAGAGATAGAACCAAATGCTTTATGGATTTGGGTTTTGGGCTTGAGGGTTTGAGAAAGAAAAGAATAACTTTTAAAATTCCTATGTTAAGGGGCACCTGGGTGGCTCAGTCAATTAAGTGAGCCTTTGGCTCAGGTCTTGATCCTGGGGTCCTAGGACCGAGCCCCATGTTGGGCTCCCTGTTCCGTGGGGAGCCTGCATGTCCATCTCCTTCTGCCTGCTGCTCACCCTGCTTGTTCGTCCTCTCTCTGTCAAATAAATAAATAAAACTTAAAAAATATTCCTGTGTTAAATATCATTACTGAAGAATCTTAAATGGGTAAGGTATATAGAATACTAAGGTACGAAGTACAGTGAACACCTATGTAGTCGCTCCTACTTTAAGAAAAAAACCATTCTTATCACCTTTGAAATTCCCTCGGTGCTTTTCATAGAACCCTTCCCTTCCCACTCTCCTCTGAGCTTCTGTCATGTCTAATTTAGTGTTTATCATTCTCTTGGTTTTCATGATAGCCTTATAAGTTTGTATATCTAAACAGCATACTGTTAGTTGTGCAGGTTTCTGAGCTTCCGATAAAGGAATCATACTGTACGTATGCTGTAGTTTCCCCTCAATATTACGTTCCAAAGAGTCACCGCAGGAGTGGTGTATGATTACAGTTTATTTGTTTTCATCACTGTGTAGCATTTCATTCCATTTCATTCACTGCTGTGAAATGTCTAAATATAGCACAGTATACCTCTGTAGTCAACCACCGATGGACATTTGAATTGTCTTTATTTTCTTGCTACTATTGACAGCTCCACTATTGTTAACAGCTCTGCTGTTAACATTCTTACACGTGTCGAGACTGTATACCTAGAAATGGATTCACTGGGACATGTCCTATGCATGTCTTTCCTTTACTAGATCGTGCCACACTGTGCCCAGGGTAGTTGTACCAGTTTACGCTCCCATCAGCATTGTGTGAAGGTATCATTTGCTCTTCATCCTGATCAATAATGTTCTAAAACCTTGAACTTTTGAAATGATATCTCACATTGCTTTCGACTTTTTTTTTTTCTTATCTACTTACTGTTCAGGGCAAGAATCTTTTCACTGATGTGTTGGTAATTTGGGTATCTTCTTCTGATTCGCCTTTCAAGCCCTTTGTCCATTTTATCTTAGGTTTTTTTTTTTTTTTTTTTGGTCTTTTTTGTATTGATTGATAGTCTTTTGTCCAATTTTAATCCTGTGTCAGAAATATGTATTATAAGTGTGTTTTCTCCTTGCTCAGCTCATATTCTCACTCTTGTTATGTTGCCTTTTAATGAATAAGCTCAATTTGAATGTCATATTTGTCAGTCTCTTCCTTTATGGCTTGTATATTTATGTTCAAGAAATTTTTCTCTGCCCTAAATCATAAAGAATGTTTTTCTAAATGGTCTTCCAGAAGCTTAGAGTCTTGCCTTTCACATTTGTCTTTAAACTACCCGTAAGTATTTTTGTGTAGATCAGGTAGTACAAGTTCAATTTAATTTTTTTTTAAATTTCTGATAACTGATGATCTCAGTATGGCTTATTGATAAGTTCATTCCCTGAGGTCCACCTCTGATCTGTAGTGGCCGCTTGGTATATGTATTAGTTATCTTAAGGAAATAGCTTTTAGCTTTGGTTCTCTTTTTGTATGTTTGTTTTCTCTTAAATTATTTCCTGCTTTTGTAAATTTATCTGGTTTTGATTCTCTTTACTGTATGTTTGTCTTCTCTTTCATTAATTTCTGTTTTGTGTTTTTCTTTCCTCTTGACTGTTTTTTTTGGAGGTTAATCTGTTCCTCTAACTTCCTAAATTCTGAGTTCATTAATATCCTTTTTTTTCTAAAATAAACTATGAAGTCTATAAATTTCCTTTGTAAGTACTAATTTAGCTGTGTTCCACAAGCATTTGTTGCTTCTTTCTTTATTTTAAAAATTTACATAATCATTTCTTTTTTGGTCCTTTAATTATTTAGAAGTGTCTTTCTCATTTTTTGGTTATTTTTTGGTACTGTTTTCTAACTTAATTATATTATGGATGAAGAGTAAAACCTATTTAATGCCAGTCAATAATGGATTTTTTTGGTTTGAGCAATTGGGTGCCATTTACTGAGGGAGAAAAATCTGGAGGTGGGAGGAAAATCTAGAACACTGTTTGGAGAGATGAAGTGTGTAATGCTTACAAGAATCCTTTTAGAGTCAAAATGGGCGGTTAGACTGGACGTGTGTATTAATTTTCAGAGATGTGGGCATATTTAATATCCTTGAATGCATTTCTCTAAATAACAATAATTTTTTATAGTTGCTGAGGACCCTGCAAAATCGCTTACAGAGGTATCTCCAGACTTTGGACACGCTTCACCACCACTGCAGCCTCCTTCTATGAACTCATTATCCACTGAGAACAGATTTCACTCTTTACCATTCAGTCTGACAAAGATGCCCAATACCAATGGAAGTATTGGCCACAGTCCACTCTCACTGTCAGTTCAGTCCGTGATGGGAGAGTTAAACAATGCACCTGTCCAGGAGAGTCCACCCTTGGCCATGACTTCTGGGAACTCCCATGGTCTGGAAGTGGGCTCTCTGGCTGAAGTTAAAGAGAATCCTCCTTTCTATGGGGTAATCCGTTGGATTGGTCAGCCGCCAGGACTCAACGAAGTGCTAGCTGGACTGGAACTGGTAATTTCATTTGACTTAAAAATTGCAGTTCTTCTCTGTCTGGCGTTTTGTGTAGTTTTCTCCCTATTATGCTTTTTTGTCAAAATGTTTTGTCCAAAAAGGCGTCACGAGAGACAAATTTTATTACCGTGTCGCCTGACTTCTTTGCCACCCATGAAGCATCCGACCCACTTGTTACTGATGTTAGTTGATCTACGTACGTTCAAGTAATGAAAACAGATTTTTAGACTAATGTGTTTAGGCTCATTACATTAAACAGAATACAGTAAGGAAAGCAAGTCCGCTATCAGCTTTCCTTTTCTTCCTCAGTCTCCCTGCCCCAATCAGTTCTTATATATCATCGGTTTTAAGATTAATTGCCGTTTTTAGAGATTTTTTTGAGATCTCTATAGAGGGAAAGATCTTCCCTTTGGAGATTAGGAAAGCATTTGGCCTTTCATGATCTGGAAGGGATAATTTGAGTACATTTAACTTTGATTTATAAAATATATTTCTTAAAAAATTTGTTTGCATGCTAGTGAATGCTACTTTTAGGGAGGGGAAAGTTGTTAAAATAAATCACCTCTGCTCGTTAGTTTCAGTACCTGTGGAAATGGTTAGTCAGTTAACGAGAGGAGGTTTAAGCACACAATTTGGAAGGAAATACATTGAGAACTTCACACTGGATTAAGGAATTAGTTTCTGAAATGATGAGCTGTGGGCTGCAGCACTGGTTAGTCGATCCCTTTTTCCTGATGGGGTTCTCAGGACAGGCGTGATGGGGGAATTCTGAGAAAGGCTGAGCCAGAAACACATCTTAGCAGCCTTTCTTCCTTGTGTGCTCTGTTGTAAGGTGCAGAATAACACCTACTGAAACATTTCTTTTTCAGGAAGATGAATGTGCGGGCTGTACGGATGGAACCTTCAGGGGCACTCGGTACTTCACCTGTGCCCTGAAGAAAGCGCTGTTTGTTAAATTAAAGAGCTGCAGGCCCGACTCTAGGTTCGCGTCTCTGCAGCCGGTCTCCAATCAGATCGAGCGCTGTAACTCTCTAGGTATTCCAATGCCTTTCCTTTACCTACCAGTCTGGGGTGACCCTGCTTCTGATCTCAGGCCATTTGGCCATAGGGGGTAGTGACAGCGTTTAAATATATTTCTTGCCCGTGTTCATCAGGCATGTAAATCAGTAAAAATTGCTACTTGGTGTGTAGGAAGGTTACAGTTGTCCCAAGAGGGGAATTTTGAAAAGAAAGTATCAGGAATAAAATGAGATTTGGAAGGTGAAAAATAGTGGGACTTATTTTCTTCCTCCTGTTTGTCACCAGCATTTTAAAAAATGTTTTTAAAATGTTTTATTATTTATGTATTTATTTGACAGAGAGAGGGAGAGGGCACAAGCAGGGGCAGCGGCAGGCAGAGGGAGAGGGAGAAGCAGGCTTCCAGCTGAGCAGGGACCCTAATGCCGGACTTAATCCCAGGAGCCTGGGATCATGATCTGAGCCGAAGGCAGATGCTTAACTGACCGAGCCACCCAGGCACCCTGGTTGCCAGCATTTAATTTTTAAATACACAGAGGTAGAAATTGAAATGTGACCTCTCTTGAAGTATTAAGTAGACCAATAAGTATCGCTTACCAAGGAGTCAGCATTATTATATGAAGTAGTTTTAGATTGATTGATAGAGGACAGATCCCCTCTTCATTCTTAACAGGTGACAGAGGGACAGGTGATGCTGTCCCTCTCCAGTTTTGGATAATAGTTGTGAAGCATCTTTTTTTGTTTGTTTGTTTTGTTTTTGTTTTTTCTTGTTTTTGTCAGAGAGAGAGATCACAAGTAGGCAGAGAGGCAGAGAGAGAGGGGGAAGAAGGCTCCCTGCTGAGCAGAAAGCCTGATTGGGGCTCGATCCTAGGACCCTGGGATCATGACCCAAGCTGAAGGCAGAGGCTTTAACCCATTGAGCCACTCAGGTGCCCCAGTTGTGAAGCATCTTGACAGTTAAGCAACTATCATAAAATCATGTTTATGAAAAACATTTTTCATTACAGTTGAAGTAGTACTGTGAAATTTTTTTTATAATTTTTTTAAAAGATTTTATTTATTTATTTGACAGAAAGCGATCACAAGTAGGCAGAGAGGCAGGTAGTGGGGGGGGGACAGGCTCCCTGCTGAGCAGAGAGCCCGATCCCCAGAACCCTGAGACCATGACCTGAGCCAAAGGCAGAGGCATTAACCCACTGAGCCACCCAGGCACCCCAGTACTGTGAAATTTTTTTGTTTTCTTTTTTGACTTGAGGATATAATATCTCAGACAAATTATAAAATATTTGGGGAACAAAATATTTTACTTGGCAGATACTTTTTATACAGTACTTAATATCTTAAAGTGTTTTTTTAAATGGTGGAGGAAGTGACGTTGAAGTGGACAATAGCATTTTTGCAAGCCAAGCTGAAGAACAATAAACCCAAACCTACCTTTTACTTAGTTTTATGTCATGAAACAAATTTTGCCTCTGAATACAAAAATGTATTTTACAATGAAGAGCTATATGGGAGTACCTATTGGAAGAGTTAAAAGGGTACTTTCCATTTTCATTTTTATGTTTGCAGCATTTGGAGGCTACTTGAGTGAAGTAGTGGAAGAAAATACCCCACCCAAAATGGAAAAAGAAGGTTTAGAGATAATGATTGGAAAGAAAAAGGGTATCCAGGGTCATTACAATTCTTGTTACTTAGACTCAACCTTATTCTGGTAAGTTTCAAATGAATGCAATAGGGGTATAGTTCCATGGGCGCAGAGATGCGTGTGCGAGCCGCATGCTTGTTGCATGTGCGTGAAAAAAACTGCTACGTGCCTTTGGGTAAAGAAACCAGGTGGCTGGGGAACAGGAAAGAAAGGGAGATTGACACTTCTTAATACCCTTTAGAAACTATGGAACATGCTTTTGTGCTCGTATCCAAAAAACTACTATGAAAGTAATGCCGTGAGTGAGGAGGTCGGGGGGCAGGGGACAGATATCCCGACGGTGTCTGGGAAATCATGTGACTGAAGAGGATTAAGAGAATCTATTTTTAAGAACTATTTTCAGTAGAAGCACAGTTGCCCTCATATATGTAGTTTATTCCAAAGTGAACGACTTAATGTGGCAGAAAGTTTTACACTGAGATCGAACCAAGTATGCGGCCAGTTAAGTTGAGGGTAACTGACCAGCTCCATACAGCCGCGTTGTAAGAGTTAGAAAGTCAGTGGGGTGTTAACATTTTAAAAGTGGGGAGAAGAATTAATGTGGTCGGCCATTCTTTTTGGCAGAATACTTTGCATCTCTGAGGTGTGTGGACAAAAACAAGCCCAACAGAATTGATACAAGACTTTTAGATTTCCTGAGAAAAATTTGTATTAGCCAAATTTCCTTTTTCTTTGATCTCAGCAAGTCACTGCTGTTAGTCACTCAAGTGATTTTTGGCACAAGTGATTTTGGCATTTAAAAGAAACTTCTATCTCTGCAGAGGGCTGTGTGGGGAGAGGAGTATGATATCTGGAGTGGGTTATATATTGCGTGTGTGTATGCCTTGGGAAGTAGTTTCGAACTTCCTCCTCTGTTATCTTGGACTCAGATGCGTAGGACCCTTTTCAAAACCTTTTACAAAAAAGTTCTCTTAATATGCTTGAGGCATGTTTTTGCCCTTTAACACTGTCAATCTATAGTTTGTTTTCTTTATATTGGTATTTTTAACTTAGAAGGATCTCTAGACCCTGATGATTAAATGATGGGGACCTTAATGGTGTCTCTGGTACCTGTATTAATGGAAAGCACTAATTTGTGCATTCCTTGCTCTCCAGACTTTGCGTGCTTTCTCTTCACATTCTTTTTAGTCTCTGTTTCCCAGAAAATATGGTTTTAGTATCTATTTAGTATCTTTTTAGTATTCTGTTTAGTATCTGTAATACATGTATGGCATGAGGAAAAATATTCCTTTTATTTTACAGCTTGTTTGCTTTTAGTTCTGTTCTGGACACTGTGTTACTTAGACCTAAAGAAAAGAATGATGTAGAATATTATAGTGAAACTCAGGAGCTACTGAGGACAGAAATTGTTAATCCTCTGAGAATGTAAGTAGATCTGTAGTTATTTTGCCTTTAGATGGTGTCCCATTTGCTGTTTTTTGGTGTAGTAATTAATTTATACCTGCTTGCATTTTTAAGGAATGGGTGCAGATTTGTTCTCTTGATGAAGTATAATGATTGACCCTTTGCGGCCTTTACTTTTTTTTTTTTAAAGATTTTATTTATTTATTTGTCAGAGAGAGAGAGAGAGAGAGAGAGCACAGGCAGAGTGGCAGGCAGAGTCAGAGGGAGAGGCAGGCTCCCTGCGGAACAAGGAGCCCGATGTGGGACTCGATCCCAGGATGCTGGGATCATGACCTGAGCCGAAGGCAGCTGCTTAACCAACTGAGCCACCCAGGCGTCCCTGCTGCCTTTACTTTTTAACATTTACTGCCTTTACTTATTTAATTTCTTAAATCTGGTTAAGGGTAGCACATAGTGTGTGCCATAAAGAGGTAAAACCATTTTGGTTGAGAATAGTCATTTTAGTAAGGGCAGTAGGTTTAGAAAAGCTGATACAAAGTACGTGGTACTCTTATCTTCTGTTATAGCTGATTCTAGCAGTTACCGTAACAGTGATTGTGCTCTCTGGTCCAGCTGGCCTAGTCTGGCTTCTTAATTTTATCTGGAAAAAAAAAAAAAAAGGAGCAAAGAAAAATTTTAATTTGCAGAGTAGCTGGTATTTAGTATTCTTGTATTAGCAAAAGATGCGATGTATTTTACTAACACATTTCTTAGTTACAGGAATATATTTAGGCCTCCCTGCACATCCCGTAAAATTGTGTTTGGTTATGTCTTAGTTTATGAATTATAAATATGTCTTTCTTTAGTCACAGGAAACAATTTGTGATGGTACAAGCCCAAGTGACGAGACATCTAGTAAAGACACTTCGTAAATGGTAGTAGTGATGTGTGACAATGTCACATTATAAAATTTAAACTGTGAAGTGTTAGGACCCTAGACTATAAAGGAAATCTGTTCACTTGGGAATGTAGGGAACAAACTATCTAATTTAAAGTCCATATTAATTTAAATCTTGGGACCCTTTTCTTATTTAACAATTAAAATTTAAAAATAGTTTGATCTAAGAGTTTGAGACAAAAATGCAGAAGATTGAATAATAAAGGGCATCCAGAGTGGCGTGTTGTATAACATGGCTAAGAAAGTAAATTATTAGCGAATAAATCTCCCTCCTTATATCTTTTCTTTACATTCTGTAATGATGAAAATGGCTCTTGTTTTCACCCTTTAAGATGATTATGAGTCTTGATTTCGACAACAGTTATTTTATGAGGCAAATTTTTAAGTTTACTGTCCATTTCGTTTCCCAAGACAGATCAAATCCAAAACTCTACACCATTTCCTTCTTTGCTCCCCAAACATCTTTTTTTTTTTTTTAAGATTATTTATTTATTTATTTGAGAGAGAGACAGTGAGAGACAGCATGAGTGAGGAGAAGGTCAGAGAGAGAAGCAGACTCCCCGTGGAGCTGGGAGCCCGATGCGGGACTCGATCCTGGTCCCGGGATCATGACCTGAGCCGAAGGCTTTCGTCCAACCAGCTGAGCCACCCAGGCGTCCCTGTCCTCCCCCAAACATCTTAAGTCCAGCCATTATTTGGATGCTGTCATCCAGCCAGTTAAGAATCATGCTTAACCAGACTCTGTCACCCTGTCCATAGCAAGGACCTTGGCAGGTGCCTTGTTGTGATCAAAATTCCCTGTGTCTGCAGCGTTCCTCTCTCTAGTATAGCTGACTGGTTTCACTTAGTACTGAAGCCTCTGCTTTCTCTTTTCAAGCTCCTCAAAGGCAGAGACCCTGTTTTATCACCTTATTCATTTTTGTATTCCCAGTGGCTCACAGGTTAGATTACTGTGTGAAGTGGCGGATGCTCAGGGTACGTTGGTTACAGAGAGTTAGCGAGTGAATGAATTGTCAATATACAAAATGGATATTCGATCAGCTAGTTTTGACTTGCTCTTGTTAAACTTGTGCTGGCCTCTCAGCTTTCTTCCAAAGGCATTTTTAGCATTAGAATTTTGTCAGATCCCCGTGGAGTGTACCGAACGTGTCCTGTATTCAGATAAAGATGGGAGACTGTGTCATGCACATGGTGACCTCCTTGACTGCACATTTTCAATTTTTGGTTTCTTATCCAGGCCCTTTACCATTCCCTTTGGCAGCTTTTTCAGTGTCTGGTATTAAAAGGACTGTCTCTCAAAGTTTGTTTTTTTTAAGTAAATGCTTTAATTTCTTTAAGCAAATAGAACCAGAAGACCAGTCATCGTAATTTAAAAATGCTTTTTCTTACATTAGTGTATGATATTTGCTAGTCAGGCATGGTAATATCTGGGGTTATTCTGGTGCTAGATTTTTAATTTACAAACCTCAAGAAGCAGCCTATAACTGTGATTTTGAGAATAATTGTCTAGCCTAAGAGTTTATCTATGACATATTGAAATTATATAAGAACTGTGTGATTATCAAAATGGGTTATATTAATTTAATATATATGCCAGTATTAATTAATTGTTTTTTACTAACTTAGATACGGATATGTGTGTGCAACAAAGATTATGAAACTGAGGAAAATACTTGAAAAAGTTGAGGCTGCATCAGGATTTACCTCCGAAGAAAAAGGTGGCTCTTAATTTATAGGATATGCAATAAAAGTAACTTGAAAGTGTATACTAAATTATTGGTGGAAATGTGTGTCTATGTGGTTTTGGGGATTTTATTTTAAACTAAAAATTCCTTTCTGTGTGATGTACAATTTTTTTAAGTTCTTTTTTTAAAGTTTTTACTTAAATTCCAGTTAGTTAACATGCAGTTTAATATTAGTTTCTGTGTAATGGACAGTTTTGCCCCCTTTTTGTAAATGCTTTATCTCTTCTAAAAGTGAGCGATGTATAGGAAAATGACCCCCTTTGAGAAGCTGTCCAGTTGTAGTACATTGAATTCATAAATAGTTTTTGTCTTTCCTTCCAGCAATGGTATTCACTTGGGTTGCATAGGGTTCATCCCCATTTTTCCAGTTAGCTTTCCTTGTTACAAAGGGCATTAACACAGCAAACTAAAATTAGGTTTATGGTCAGAGACCGTGTTTTAATCTATTCTTCACTAATGGATTTTCTCAGAGATTCAGCTCCTGACTCTGAATGTGTTAGTTGCCTATTGTAACCAGCTATGATGTGTAGAGACTTGGTAGTCATTCAAATAACAGGAAGAAACAAGATTATATTTCCAGTTTTATTCTACTTAACCGCCAGAAGAAATTCGAATTATTATACCTTTTCATACACAGTAAAGTTTTTAATAACAAAATTGGACTGTCCTACTTTGTTATAACTATTAAATATTTTTTATAGTTTTTATTAGGGAGGGAAACTTGAGATATGCTTTTAATTGAAAAAAGTATCAATTATGAAAGTGAATTTAGAATCAGAATATAAGTATTATAAATAAAAATGGAATGATTTAAACATTTTGTCTGTGACTTATTTTTTTATTTTCTCCTAGATCCTGAAGAATTCTTGAATATCCTGTTTCATCATATTTTAAGGGTAGAGCCATTGTTAAAAATAAGGTAACTTTTAAAATTGTTACAGAAGCATTGGAAAATAGGCGATCTTCATTTTCTCTGCCATCATTCCATAGAAATGATTTCTTTAGTGATTATGTAAATTGTATTTGTTTAGGAATCTTAATATGCTAGGTTCCTACAATGCAAATTAATTTAACTATTTAATTATGTAATTAATTAATTTAATTATTGTCCTCCCCATAGTATCATACTTAACTGGAAGAGTGAATCCAGTGTAAATTTGTGCTTTTAATTTTAACCCTGGTAATCAATATTATTACAAATCATTTTCTTACAAAACTGTACCTAAATATTTTTGTAATTTAATTAATGAAAGATTCTAAGGGAAATTAAGATTCTAAGAGAATCTTATTCTAGGAGTGCATGTGTGGCTTAGTCCGTTAAACGTCCAATTCTTGATTTCAGCTCAGGGGATGATCTCAGGGTTCTGGGATGGAGCCCAGGTGTCTGGCTCTGCACTCAGTGGGGAAGTGGGGAGTCTGCCTGAGATTATCGCCATCTGCACCCCCACACCTCCCCTGGTCAGCTTACTTTCTCTGTCTCTCTCTCTAAAGTGGATAGATTAATCTTAAAAAAAAAAAAAAAGAGGGAGAGAGAGAGAATCTTATTCTAGCCTAGTCAAATACCATGAGAATGCTGTTTTTGATGATCTGTCCCTCAGAGAATTAGCTTAGCCTCATATTAGCTCTCTTGTTCCCAGTTTTGTGACTTAGCCTTTTTTTCCTCCTCCATCTTGAATGAAAGTCTCTAATCTAATGCAAATTAAGGGTAGAGCCAAGACTCTAATCTAATACTGAAGTTGTTAGCGAGATAGTCTAAATGGATGAATTTTCCAGATGGTTTAACGTTCCCAGTCTAAATGCTGGACCGTTTTATACTTCAGCTTGGGTTCCTCTGTTGAAAATCTTGCTGATTTATTCTTTACTTCCTAAGAGTTGGTCACAGACAAATACTCTTACACGTCTTTGTGTTGTAAGTGATATTGTTTGATGCCAGTTTGCTAGGAGGGAGGGAAAGGAGGATAGTGCCACAATTACAGTTTGGTATTGTTTGGAAGTTTTCATTAATGAAAGAAGACATAATGCATAAACATCAAGAATATGTATCTATTCTCTATTCAAAGATAGTAATAGCTATATGTACATTTAGAAAATCCTAGAGAATTGTTCAGAAACTACTGGAATTAACATAAGAATTTGTAATTTGACTGTGTAGACAATAATCATGGAGAAATCAATAGCATTTCTGTATACCTTCTAGCAAATATGAAAAAGAGATTCTTTCATACTTCATGGAAGTTTAAAATGCCAAGAAATCAATTTTATTGAGATGGGTTTTTTTAAAGACTTGCCCAGAGCTCAAAGGTGATTTGATTAATTAGTGAGAAAGATTGTGTTCCAGGTAGGAATAGTAAATTACTTTGAGACGTTAATTTTTTACAGAGTCATTTGTACCTAAACAGAATCTTAACTTTTTTTTTTTGAACTCAGTGAAGTGATTTTAGGGTTCTTTACAGGATGAAATGGGTGAAAACACTGAAGTTTGAAAGTTTTTTTAAAAAAAGAATTCTATTATAAGCTATAAGGCAAAGCAATAGACATTAAACAGTGTGATACTATATAAAAGTAGACCAATAGACCTGAATAGGGAGCTCAAAAATAGAATCTCAGTATAAGTCAGCTTTTAGACACAAATGAGGAAAGAAAGCTGTGTTTAATATATGATGTGGGAAATGTCACAGGCTGTTTGGGAGAAAAAAGTCATTTTTGTTTTCCTCTGGAAGAGTTAAATTTCAGATGATGAAAACAATTGTCTTTATTTCCCCCCCTGTAGCCCAACACCCTTTGAGAATGTCATAGACTCTCAGTAATAACAAGGATGAAAACAGCTGTGAATCTCAGGGGGTGAGGAGGGCTGGATACATGTAGGAGTGCGTCTTGGTGCTTGAAGGTCTTGACGGGTTTGGAGAGGGTTCTGGGAAGTTCTGCCACCCCTCAGAGGGGTCACCGCTCCCCTCCCCTTTCAGTGGCCTCTTTGTATGGGGAGGCACTCCTTTAAAGATTATAAGAAGATATAAAAAGATACTTTGGACATTAGCTTTTCTTTTCCAAGTGTCATTCTTTACCTGCACGAGCTTTCTTTCTGAGGGAGAGCCTGCTGATGTAACAACTAGGGAGAGGAGTACGGTGAACTCCGAAATAGTGGAACAGTCTGAGAGACTGCACAGAAGTCTTATAGGACTGACGAGACGAAGGATGTAGCCACCTGGGAGGATAAATGCGGATTTGATAACAAACGAAATCAAATAAACGAAAATAGAATTCCCAGCAATAGAGTTTAAAAGTGTCTATGTCTGTATATATGCTTTCTGGCTGGGAGGGGGTGTGTCACTGGATGCAGTATGTACAGCTGAAGAGAGAATTGCTCGTTTGGAAGGTAGATCTGAGGAAAGTACTTGGAATGTAGCCCCAAGGGAAAGAAAATGGAAAACAAGAGAGGGTAAGAGATGTGGAAGACAGATTCTAAATGCAGTTCTAGGAGACATTAGAGAGAATGGGGAAGAAGCAATATTTTGATAGATGATAGCCAAAAAATTTCCAGAATTTTTGGCAGACTTAAGTTCTAAGAAGAAAGGTGCACAGGATTCCTGAGCAGGAAGCACAGGACTAAATTACCTAACTCAGACACTTACTACAGACAGTACTTTAGAAAGACAAAGCTGCATTTAGAACAAAGGAGTAGTCTTTAGAAACAACAAAGAATTAAGATCAGAAATGTAGGTTAATTAAGCCTCCATATTCAAAAACCAATAACAGTAGTACTGGCAATGATGGTTCCTGTGGGGTGTTAAAGAGAAGGTGAAACTGAAGTCATAGCCACTGGTAATAGGATAGTGCACGGGGGCAAAGAAATAAAAATTCCAAGAAAAAGAAGGAAATAAAATCGGCAACAAGAAGCAAAGGTGCAGGCAGTGTTACTGAATGCCTCTCATTGTAGAACATGGCCTGCGTGTTCTATCCCACGGTGCTAGATGGTGCAGAATCGGTAAGGAATTTTAGCGGCTACCCGTGAAGGTCTGTGTTATGAAGGTAGACAGACCAATTATCATACAGTTCCATGAATGTTTTTATCTCCTCCATAGATAATATCTTTTCTTTTAGGGTCAATGCTGCATTTGTACCCTTTTGCTTTTAGATTTTCCTAGTGGAAAATGGCAATCCAAATTGTACAGTTTTGTACCATCCAGCTTTGTACCAGTTTTGTACCATTACAGACAGCTTCGTTGTAATTTTTGTGTATGGCTTGCTAATTACTCCAGCGTTTTAGCCTTCTAAAAACGGTGGTAATGAGACTTGGGTGCTTGTTTTTTTTTTCTCCGCCACATCCCAACCAGGCTCCTAATCTGTCTGCCTCAGTATCGCAAAGCTGTTGGTCATCTCCTCATTTCTGGCTCCCACTCTTGATGTCTGCCTCCTGGGTTCCCGTCAGCCACGATTCCTCTTCCCCCCACCATTATTATTTCTAATTGTTGCAGCTTCTGACCTCTACCACTTTATGCTTTCTTAGTTTCCTGTCCTATTTTTTTTTCCCTTTTACCTATTGCATTTTTTTTTTTTTAATGCTTCTGGCTTTCACAGAAAAATGCTGGTCTTTTACAGTCATCAACAACCAAGTAAAATATTGATCTAGCATAACCTTCAGGTTTTTTGGTTATCATTTGTTTTTATTTGTTGTGGGTTTTTGTGAATCTCCTGGCTCTGTTAACAAGTAAGTTTGGTTTATTTCAGGAGATAAGTTGCTTTGGAAAGCTGAGGGCTTCTGAAGGTTGGTCTCTGAACAGCTGTTCCATTATGAACACTATGTTAATAAATTTCTATAAAAATTTTGAAATCTAGCTGTAAATAGTTTGATTGTATACCCAGAAACTCTGCTGAAAAAGTAAATAGTAAAGATTATCAGTCCTTTTGTTAGAGTTAGTTTTTTAAATATTAATGACAATCTGTAGTAAGGTAATTAGTTAGTTAGTTAATTTAAGGTTTTATTTATTTAAAGAGGAGAGAGAGCACATGTGCGAGTGGGGGAAGGGCCAGAGAGAGGGAGCGAGATCTCAAGCAGACTCCACACTGAGTGCTGATCCCGACATGGGGCTTGATCTCTCAACCCTGAGACTATGACCTGGAGTGGAAATCAAGAGTTGAACTCCCAACAGACCGAGCCACCCCAGGCGCCCCTGTTGTAAAATATTTAAAAGGTCAATGTGAGTAAATTGGTAACACTGTGACGGGCGTGTAGTAGGAGCTTACTTGGTATTTGTTGAATAAATGAATGATGGTCTAAAGAGACAGCATGCTTTCACGGAAAGAACAGTCAGTGGTTGATATGACGCCGGGTCTCTACACCTAGCTCTGCTTTAAGTTGCTGGGAAGCAA
Source organism: Neogale vison (assembly GCF_020171115.1). Taxonomy (NCBI): domain Eukaryota; kingdom Metazoa; phylum Chordata; class Mammalia; order Carnivora; family Mustelidae; genus Neogale; species Neogale vison. The sequence goes on along the minus strand of NC_058097.1, from coordinate 32,018,008 downwards.
TGACCATTCTTTAATAGAACTCAGGGCCTTCATTTTAGAAGTGAAACATTGGGTCTGTCCCATTCAGAGACATAAGAATTTATTTTCCTGTTTCAAGCACAAAATGCTTTTTAGATTTTGAACAGTTCATCAATTGTTTAATGGGTTGTTGATTAAAAATACTTTTTAAATTGGGACAGTTAAGTTGAACCAAACAATTTTAGCTTCTGGTTATTATTGTTTGGACAGTGCTTCTCACTGCAAATGTTATTCCTTTATTTTTCTGCTGACCACTAAGGGGACTTTTGGATATGAAAACTAAGATAAGAACTCATTTTTATGGTTTTATGCAATTTACATGTAATTAATTAATCTGCATTCTTGTCTTTACCTGTTGTTCGCAATGACCTGGGGACACTGTCAATGTCATAGGATTTTCTGTCCTCAAATACTGCTGGGACAGCTTCATGTTCTGACTGAAGCATTTTGTAGAGAAATCATCTGTTTCTTTCTGCATGTTTTTAGATCAGCAGGTCAAAAAGTACAAGATTGTTACTTCTATCAGATTTTTATGGAAAAAAATGAGAAAGTTGGAGTTCCTACAATTCAACAGTTATTAGAATGGTCTTTTATCAACAGTAACCTGAAATTTGCAGAGGTTAGTGATCTTATATTTTGTGGGACAGTGCTTAGTAATCTTGAAACTACTACTAGATTTAATAACTGTTAATTTTACCCTACTGAGAACACAGGAACTGTTAACAAAACACAAATTAAAAAAAAAAAAAAGTTCAGTGTTTCAGTTGTGTCCTTGTAGAAAATGCCTTAGAATTAAGATTGGACTTTCTGGATTTTTGGTGCCAAAGAAAATATAAAGTTAATTTGTAACTTGAAAACTTTTAAGTAGTTTTTGAGGGAAAAGAAGAATTGTGTTTTTTTTTTAATGTCATTTTACCCAGTTTAACGTTTCACCTAAGCATATTAGCCAAACCTCAAAAAAGAATGTTTACTTTTCCTTCAACAAGAGACAAAATAAATTCACTTATATTGGTTTGTTAGTGAACAAGTGATAGAAATTATTTTTCTTTTATTGTTTTCTGTGTCTTCATGATCTTAGTGGTACATGCTTGTGGTTTATTTTTATTGAATTTATTTCTGAAAGAATGTTCTGGTAAAGCTTTAAACGGCTACAGTTATTTGTTGAAATAGAAGGAATGGTGTCCTTGGGTGACCACAGTTTCTTTATTATACTTGCCAAAACAATTTTTCTAAAATGTTTATTTTAAATATAAACCCACAGTAGAGTGTTACTCTAGATTGTCATATTGTTAGAGCCCCAGGGTTGTTGACCTGCCCGACCTCTGGGTGTCCATGTAACGGATCCTGGACCACTTGAGAACTTGTGGCTCAGTGGTGCTCTGGCCATCGCATTCATGTTCGGATCCCGTGTACAGGCCATCCGTGTTACGGCAGAACCACTACTTGGCATGATGACCAGGACTGCTTTGGTTTCAGAGGGAAATTTTTTTTCAGCACTTCGATTCTAAAAATACGTTTATCTTGTTTTTAGGCACCATCATGTCTGATTATTCAGATGCCTCGATTTGGAAAAGATTTTAAACTGTTTAAAAAAATTTTCCCTTCTCTGGAGTTAAATATAACAGATTTACTTGAGGACAGTAAGTATAAGATTTTTTAGTTTGTTTTGTTTATTTTTCTCAAATAGGCCAGTCTCATTAATTATGAGCCAGAGTCTAACAGGATGCGGTTCTTCTAAGAGGCATTTCAGTATCTGAAGAGCCTAGAAATATTAAGCTAGTACTTCCAGTTCTAGGTGTTCCAAGAAAGTAATCAGAGATGCAAGTCAATATTCTATATGCAAATGTAATTATTGTCACATGATGAAGAAATTAGGAACAAGTTATTTGAGAGAAGAGTGGTTAAGTGAATTATGGTGTATCTACGCAATGAAAGCACTGCGGTTAAACTTCACGTTTGTGAAGACCACACAGCATGGAGGTAGTTATGACATAATATTAAGTGAAAAGGGAGGTCGGTCCTTTCTATAAGAGGACCACCCCCCCCAACACACACGCGCGCGCACACACACACACACACACACACACAGGGTTACATAAATCTGCAGATATAAAATTACTGGAGAAAATTCACAATGTTGTGACAGTGGTTATCTCTTGCTAACTGAAATTGTAGATGCTTACAGTTTTCTTCTTTATGTTTTTTTGATTCTTTGAATTTTTATCAGATGTTTTCACACAGTTCATAATTGCGTGAAAACATTCTAGAATACAGTGTTTTTAAAAAACTGTCACTTGTCACTGTTTTTAAACAGTTGAGCACCTGGGTGGCTCATTTGGTTAAGTGTCTGCCTTCAGTGCAGGTCATGATCCCAGGGTCCTGGGACTGAGCCCTACGCCCCGAATCAGGCTCCCTGCTCAGTGGGAAGCCTGCTTCTCCTTCTCCCTGCCTCTGTCCCTGCTCTCTCGCAGTTGCTCTCTCTCTCAAATAAATCTTAAAACACAAAACAAAACAAAACAAAAAGCCAACTGTCACTTGATCATAGAAAATGTCTTTTAAAGATATCCTGAGTCCATGGAAATACAGCATAACATTTATGGGGACAGACAGGGGTGGACTTGTTGAGTCTAAGTCCTCAATGAAGCTTACCTTTTCCTTTTAATTTTTTTAATGGAAGAATGCATGTTTAGAGGCCCCGTAACCTCTCTCCCACCCCTGCCATTTCAGCCCCCAGGCAGTGCCGGATATGCGGGGGGCTCGCCATGTACGAGTGTAGAGAGTGTTACGACGACCCTGACATCTCCGCCGGAAACATCAAGCAGTTCTGTAAAACCTGCAACACTCAAGTAAGTTGGACTTCCCTGAATGGAAGTTCTCTCCTTAAACGGGAAGTTACTGGTAGTTGGAAACATTGCAGGTTTTGGAGAGTTTTCAAAACCATGATTAACTTGAATTCATAATCAAGAGGTGTGGCTCATGTGTCTTCTGAGTCCCCGGGGGGCTGTTGAGAAGTACTCGGTTGCTGTTTCTAGGGTTGAGTTCAGTTAGAGGAGGTGGGGCCCATCTGCTGGAGACACTGAGTCTGGCTCACCAGTGACTTTCTCTTTATGGTCCATCTCAGGTCCACCTTCACCCCAAGAGACTAAACCACAAATATAACCCGGTGTCACTTCCCAAAGATTTACCTGACTGGGACTGGAGGCACGGCTGCATCCCCTGCCAGAAGATGGAATTGTTTGCCGTTCTCTGCATAGAGACGAGCCACTATGTCGCCTTTGTGAAGTACGGGAAGGACGACTCGGCCTGGCTCTTCTTTGACAGCATGGCTGATCGGGATGGTATTTTATTTTATTTTTATTTATTTACTTTTTAAGATTTTACTTACTTATTTGGGAGATAAAAGAAGAGAGAGAAAGGGAGAGCACCAGCGAGGGGAGCGGCAGGGGGAAAGGGGGGGTGCAGACTGCCCGCTGAGCAGGGAACCTGACCCAGGGCTCAATCCAAGGACCTGCGACCATGACCTGAGCTGAAGGCAGATGCTTAACCGACTGAGCCACCCAGGTGCCCCCAGGATGGTACTGTAAGAACTTCTCTTCGACGTGTGGCACCGTTTTAGTCTCTAGTGGGATAGAGTTCAGAGAGCATAGTCTGTTCTGAGTAACAGAAGAGTGTCTGTGGAAAGCCTCTCAGGAGTATGCTGGTGCGGGAGTCTTTCTATCTTGAAATGCATATGCAGCCCTGTCACTGAATTGAGGAATAATCGCATTGTGCTGTTTTGACACACCTGTGGTTTTTATTAAAGTAAGAATCCTAAACTACTTATTTTAGTGCTGAGAGGTTTTCCTTTCAGCTTCGTCTCCTTTTACTCTCAGGCTCCTCTCCTTGTCCATACCCACCATAGTCGCTGCGTTGTCTTCTAAACGATGAAGCAAAGAATAGAAATTAATTTCTTCTTTGGAAAAATAAGCCTATTACGCATGTAATGTTTCTTCCCGAAATGGGGAGTGTGCTGCATCTTCTGGGCCGTGTTCGAGGATGCTTCGGCATAATTTAACAAGCACCTAATGAGCGCGTGTGCAGGAACAGGGGCTCTCACATAGCTGGAAAGCATCCAGGGGTCAGACATTTGGAAAAACCTTTGAGAGGCCAGGCTGGGAGAGCCTTTCTGAGAGCCCCTAAAACCACCCCAGCATCCTCCTTCAGTCTGATGATGTGTGAGAAACAAAGCCTTGCGAGCCTGGCACAAATATGTGTTTAAAATTTAGGGATGTGACATATCATTCATTTCGCTACATGTGCCCTAAACCTGATGATCTCATGGTGGAGCGTCCAGGTCCTTCTGTCTGGGAAGGGACACGGGACGTGAGGAGTTGGTTGTTGTGTGATTACGTATATGGAACGCTATTCCCTCACTAAATGCAGAGAAGCCGATAAAGTAGGTTTTGGACTTCACTCAGGATATGCTTCCTTTTACTAATTTTATTCCATTGGCCCCAGGATCCTTTCAGAAACCAAGAAGTGAGAACACTAAGACTTAAAAGGACCCTTGAACTTCTAGGAATCAGAAGTAAAATACGGTCCTTCAGATCTTGGAAGGCAGCCTCCGCTAAATTTAGAGTTGTAAAATCACTTTGGTAGGTCAGGGCGGCCAAGGGGCTTAGAACTCGCCTGCCCTAAATAGGGTTCTTCCTCTTTTCCTCAGGCGGCCAGAATGGCTTCAACATTCCTCAAGTCACCCCGTGCCCAGAAGTGGGGGAGTACCTGAAAATGTCTCCCGAGGACCTGCACTCCCTGGACTCCAGAAGGATCCAAGGCTGCGCACGAAGACTTCTCTGTGACGCGTACATGTGCATGTACCAGAGCCCGACCATGAGTCTGTACAAGTAATGGGGCATCTGGGCAGGGGCGGCGGCCGGAGGCGTGGTGGTCCGCTCTCATTTGCCCCGAGCTGGCGGTTTTGTTCCGCGTCCATTGCCGGCAATGGATGTCTTTGTGGTGGTGATCCTGCCGAAAAGGAGTCCTGTGTTTAAAAATCCCATTGCTTTTGTGTTACCGAAGTATTTAATAAGAAGCATTTTGCACTCTAGAAAGTATGTTTGTGTTGGTTTTTTAAGAAGTCTAAATGAAGTTATTAACACCTGAAGCTTTAAGTTAAGTGCATCGATCCTACAATATTTTTGGAAGCATAAAATTTTAATTGTGACAGTTTAAAACCTCTTTTAGTCCATTGAGGATGTAAATAAATGTGTCTTCTTTATGGACCAAGAATATGAAATCATTTTCCCTTTTAGCTATTGGTTGCCTTGAGGAAGAAATATGTTGGCTTTATTAAGAGTCTGCTTTCAAACCAGTTAAGATAATTGTGCCGAGTTTGATTTGTTAATTCTCTCTTCTATAGTGCTGAGTCCCGCATGCACATACCCCGCTGAGCTCCTGTGTCTCTGCCAAATAGTGGCCAGAAGAGTACTTCCATCCCTTTAATGGTGGTGTTTTCTATTTGTTCTGGTTTTGAGGCATCTCAGTGATTTTTGTCATAAAACATCTATTTTTGATGTAATTTTCCTGGGGGATTTGAATATACAGCAATTGAAGCTCTTCATTCACACCAGTAACTGTCAGCTGAGAAGTTTGGTTGTTGTTGTTGTCGTTGTTGTTAAGGCTCTCTAACTATTTTATGGAACAGGGCACAATGAATTTAATGAAAGGGTCGGGGTGATAAATAGATTTCTACACAAATATATGGCTCATCAGAAAATAAATTTGAATCTGGAAAACTCATGAAAATCTCCCTGAAGAGATGTATTGGCTTTCTCAACCTCTCCTGTTGTGAGGACTGTCCAGAACGTAAGTGAGGTCGGCCAGTCTGCTCACTGAATCCGGCTTGATTTTTGCGAGAGGTCATGGCAGTTACAGGTCCGATACGTTACTGAAATGTTCGCAGCAGCTTCGTCATCCTCCTGGTGAAATACATAGAACATGGATGTGTTCTTAGCTCATGTCCACGGCATGTGCCTAGAGCACAAGTGGATGTTGTAGACTAGAACTGCAGATTGTAAACGTCCGTGCCATGGAACGTGCTGTGGTCTGTGTTTTCTCTGAGTGTCCTTTTGTGGTATTGTTGTCCTTCTGGAAAGACTTCCTAACCACGCAGAAAGACAGAAGAGTTGTCATGTGTATATAGCATATGACTTCCTAAAACATTTAGTGTCAAATGAAAGTAGAAAGAGTCTTTACAAACCCCGCAGTTAGTTTCTTTTAAGTCACGTTTACCTTTGGTCCTGTCATTCCATTTTGCTAATATTTATTAGCTTTATAAATTGTAGTAAGGTACAAAAACCCTTTCTTTCATCTTGTAATTTTTTCATTTTTGAAATGAAAAAGCACATAAATTTTGCAGGAGGTTTTGCTGAATGCTGGAGTGGGGCTGGGAGGTGGGTACTGGGTCAGGGGTTGGGGGTGCGGAACCCAGGCCAATGTGGCCGGCGCCTCTCCTGTCCTCCTTGGGAAACAAGGGAGTGGCCTGGGGAGCACGATATCTGAGGTCTCCTCCGGCTCTGACCTTCTGCAAGACGGATCACCCCTCAGTAAGGTGGTGTTGAGTGAATAAATGGATGAATGAGCTTATCAATGTGATTTTTAAAAAATTATCTGGAGGAATGACCAGGAATCTCTGTCTAGGTAAGAATGGATTTAACAGTTAAAAAAGAGATAGTTCCTTTTCTTTGAAACAAAACACACGTTCAAGAAGGTCTGTCCTGCCCAGCCTCTTGTGGCAGAAGGCTTGAAGAAGACTCCTCTGGATGCGTGCATGGGGTTTCCCCCAGGATGTGGAGGCTCTTTCCTGGGGGAGGGGCCGCATCCGTTAATGATTTCTAAGATCTCCTTCACGTGGAACCTTATGTCCTTTCACTGTTACCTGGGGGAGGGAGCACTCAGTAAGGGGAAGCTGGGGCCAGGCGTGGTGTTCTGTGTGCAGGGGTGAGGCTCTTCCCCTGGCCCTGGATGGTCCTTCTGGGTGGTCCCCTCCTCTTCCCTGTCTCAGCAGAGCCTATGTGGCAAGTGGGCACCCTCAGGACTGGCACCTGTATGGCACCGGTGGCTCATGTACCTGGTGATTTATTTAATTTTTAGCCTTAAATTTCCTTTAATATTTTCCTGTTGGCTTCTAAAATGTTTTGGTTATCCCTTTTTCCAAATCCTATCTAAAATCTAGATGGCAATAGAGTAGAATTATTTATAACATGGTTTATGCTTCACAGCTACAAATAGAAAATGTAACAAGTCCTGTTCGCCCACCTCCCAACTAAATTCACACTTATAAGTGTGTGTGTGTGTGTATGTGTGTGTGTGTGTGCGCGCGCACGCGTGTGGGCACGCATGTACGTGCAGGCTTAAGGGGGAAGAGAGGGAAATGGAGGGAGGGGGAGGGAGAGGAACCCTGTCATGAGGTAGAGGCTAAGTGTGTTTGTCTCTCAGAAGCAGCTTTATAAAGGAGTTACAGTTTGACTCCATCCCTGAAAGAATGTTTTGTAAGACAGAAAACACATGGAAGGCCAAGAGAAACAGTAACAGAAGTCAGTGACATATAGTTGTTAGAATTGCTAAGGATGACCTCCTTAGAATAGTTTAGGATTTTTGTAATTCGTATTTGCCAAAGCGTCATAGGTGAATGGCTTCTTTCTGTCCCTTGGATTCATTTATTTTTTCACCTAACCCATAATTCAGTAACAACAGAAAGGCATAGTAATTAATTTATGCAACTTGTATTGTCATGCCGAGTCCTGTTGTTTGAACTTGGTGTCTTCTTAAGTTCAGGCTTTACTCCCCCTAGCCAGCTAGATTAAGCTGCACCTGCTCGGCCAGTCGGAGACAGAGAGGTGAGCCGAGAATACAGCATTAGGCCTTAGCTAAGCAGCTGCCCGCCAGTGAGTACTTAGTGGACGTTTATTACTGAGAACTGTGCCAGAAGGGGTAGGAGACATCATTCCTGCCGTTGAACAGCTTAGCACCTACTTCTGACTACAAGGTTCCTACTCCTGGTTGCTTCAGTGTAAGGACACCAGGTCTGGGACTCAGTAACAGAAAAAGAAGTGATCCGGGTCCACCCCTATCTCTGGCTCTTGCTCTGTTAGCCTTAGATGACTGCTTCCCTACTTTGGATCTTCATGTCCTCTGTATAACAAGGAGGTTGGACTATCACATTTTATGGAAAAAAATACAAACTTCTGGGTCCCAGGCCATACCCGCTGGATCGGACTCTTCAGGAGTGGTGTCTAGGGGGGTTGTGATTAAAGGCTCCACCAGGTGAGCCCGATGACCAGTCAGATTTGAAAACTACTGAGCTAAAAGATCTCAAAAATAGCTTTTATGTGGCTGTGTGGCTGTGTAATGTTATATTCATTATTTTACATAAATGTGGGTAATTAGATGTTTATCACATTGTTTATCTGTGTTTACGTATGAATTTATATAAGAGATACATTTGAGTATATATATATATATACCTCAACCTACTGTTTCCTAGAAGTGTTAGCAGTCTTTGGAACACACACACATCTTAAGGGGATATTTGATATTATTTACGTGGATGTTTGTCTTCCATTTTATTTCTTTAGGGGAAACTGAGGCTCTCTGTGGGTACCAAAGAAATGGAAAAACAAAACTCTTGTGCAAAATTAAAACATTATTTCGTACTATCTGCGACTTGATGAAAATTTGAACGTCATATGAGAAGATTTTTTCTCTGGGGTAAAAGTCCTCTTATCATGAAGCAAAATGTCCGTGTTAAAGTAGGTGGAGTATAATGTTTCAAATTAAAAATAAGATCTCCTTCCCTGGGAGTTAGTGATGTTAACAGCACACCCACGGTTCCCCGTCAATGAAAATAATACTTGAGTCCCCCAAGGCATGCTGGGGGCGTGGAGGAGGAGAGCGTATTCAAATGGAAACCAGCGTGCCCACGGGAGGGTGGAGGCTGGAGGAAGACGGAAGGTAACCCCCTCCAAGCCGAAGTGGTGCATGGGGCCCCACGAGAAGGCAAGGCCTGGTCTCTGTGTGCCTCCTGGGGTCCTTGTCACTTGTCAGAGACTAGGCTTGTCTAGGGCGAGGCTCCCTGCAGGGGATTTCCCTTGCACTTGTCTGTGCTCCTTCCAAAAGTCTCACTGGAGAGAAAAGAGAAGAAAGGATGCTTCATCTTACTGTACATCCTGGGGCAGCGGCAGGGTCTCTCTTGAGTCAGGGAGCACTGCTGAGCAGCGGCCAGCAAACGTGGCCGAAGGCAGGGGAAGGAAATGCAGGGGGAAGGAGCCATTCCTTCTCCCCGATGCTGGTCAACACCGGCGTTTGCGGGCCGTCACTCCGGAGCCCGGCTTGATTTCCTGACCCCGGCTTGATTTCCTGACCCTCAGGCTGGACCATGTTCATTTGCTCACCTGTCAGAGCCTCTCATTTGCTCACAGACGCCGGTGGGGAGGATTGGGGAGGGCTGAGGCCAGTGACGGGGGTGCTCCTCCCAGGGACTGCACGCCTCCCCTCTCTCTTGCAGTCCTAAACACTGGCCTCTCCTGTTTTGTGCTTTTTTCTGGAGAGATAATGTTGGAGACTCCACCGTCCTTGGTTTTGTTTTGTGAAATGGCCTATAGTACTGTCGAATTTTAACTCGAGAGAGTGCAATGTCCTGTCACAAACATTCACTTTTTTTTTTTTTTTTAATCCCATTTGAAACTTCCCAGGGAAGTTGTGGTTATTCATAAATTTGGTGTAAAGGAGCACATTTTGTACTGCATTTCGCATATCTGGTGTCTTGTTCAGCATTTTTTTTTTTTTTTGGTCTAAGGAACATGCTGTATTTATGAAGATATTCTTTAAAAAATAACACCCCATAAAATATCCCTTTACTATCAGATTGTTCTGATTTAGCCTTAATTTTGTTAAATTTTTTAGAGATGAATGAAGTGCTGCTGTGGAAAGAAATGTACTATATATTATTTCTGTATCATTAAAATTAAATTTTTATGGTTCCTTTTCCTCGATTTCTTTGGGGAAGAGTTTCGGGTTACGGGAAACCGGGATTGAGTACAGCCTCTTATGTTGTTGCCAGTGCCAGGCGGGTGCCCCCTTTGGGGGGAGAAGCTGTACCTGGAAGTGCAGCCTCTGCCCTCATTATGGCCGTTCTAGAAAACCTCACAGACTTTTCCTGCTCTGGGCCATGTGCCAGTGGGTCGCCTCCTGGCATCACGGTTCCCAGTAGCCTCTTGAAGTACCTGGGCATTTCCGAGCTCTGGCCCTGATGAGGGCTGAGTTCCGCCAGTCTCTAAACCACTCCAACTAGCAGTTGCCCTCCTGAGCCTCGTCGTCTCTAAGCATGGGCACAAAGCTGTCGACTGGAATAGTGCGTCCCGGTCCCCTACGGCTGCCAAGGAGGCCATTCAACACTCTGCTGTCCTCTCTGACCCAGAGAAGTGATCACAGGTTGGGACGCGGGCTGACACTCTCATCTTGTAGAACAAGGCTTCCTCAAGAATTCCTTGGAGTTCATTCAGGTCCTTTGCTGCCAAGGTAGGGAAGCCAGAATGGTCTAAGTGATACTGATAATAATAGTACATTCAAGAACCTTCTTCTTTCAGAAGCCCCTAGCAGGACAAACACACGGTGATCCAGAAACAGTGCCATTTTAGCATCCTTCGGTCAGACTCCAGGGTTTGTGTGCTGTGTCCTAGGTGCCATTCTTAGGGGGTCTGGGTAGGTTAGTGCGGCGGTGAGGGTGTAGGCTCGTGTGCCCACCTGTGGGGAGGGACCACCCAGTGAAAATGAGTCCCGGTCACAGGAGAGCTGAGCGGCTTGGCAGAGAAAGCACTAGCCCATTCTAAGCCTCCCTTCCTGGGGCCAGGCTGGGTGCTCTTCTGACTCTTCCGGGGAGGCAGGTCGTCCCCCGTGAGAGCCTACAGCTCTCAATCCCACCTGTACGCCGAACTCGAGCATGGTGACTTCAGACCTAGAATGCTGCTCCCTGCCCAAGTTATTGGGATCTGCAGGCAGGGCCCGTCAGGCACTGGGTATTTTTCAAAGCTCTTTACATCTGTCCCTCTTGCAGCAAAATTGGGAGCCAATTGTCGGGAGGACGGGGGTTTTTTGAGTGATATAATCTGCTCGTCATTCCCTGGTGGAACTCTCTGCTCCGAAAAAAAGAGAATTGTGAACTTGGCCAAGATCCCAAGGGGATGTAGAAAATCCCTTCTGGGGCTCTTGGCCTTGACTCTGGAGAAAGACCTTGGAACTGTATGTTGGACATACAGTTTTTTGGAGGCAGAAGAAAGCCCTTGGAAGCAGGATGAATTTCCCTCCTTCTGAAGAGGGCTTGAACAGAGGTACCCTCCAGGGGCATGATGATGATGCTCTTCTTTCCATTCAGGGAATATTCCAGATGGTGTGGAAACTTAGATGTCATATACAAGAACCGACCCCTCCCCTCTGGCTTATTAGGTAAGAAGTAGAGGAGTTCTCAGGAAAAGTCTTGGGTTTGGGGGGTCAGCCGGTATGCCACACTGCGGACAGTCACGTCTGGGCGTGTTGCCAGCTTTGGAAGACTTCTGCAGTGGGAATTGTCACTGGAGGGCCAAGTAGTCCCTGATGGCTAAGCTAGGAGTTAGGTGAGTGAAGACTGATCTGGGCAGCACGAACAGAGAGGAACCCAGCCAGCAGGGACCTTCATCCCAGACACAGATTTCATCCGCTGTGCGGACTCTTGAACTTCATTGCATCAAACCATTCCCTGACGACCCTGTGTCTGTTTTAAATACTGCTTTTTCCAAAGTAGCTTGTGGTCACCAACTTGGCCTGGGTTGCCTTCTTGAGCCCCTCTCCCCTCCTCCCCACTTTGTGAGGTGCTGAATGGGACCATGGAGGTCTAAGCTTGTGGGTGCCAATCAGTGGCAGGCATGGTCTCACAAGCCTGTGCGGTAAATGAGGTCAGGTCTTAGACCATGATCCGTGGCTTCCTCGCCACCCGTTCTGAATAGCTAAAGGGAGACAAAGCTGCTTCTTGGAGTGGGGTAAGCTGGGGTTACCATCATGCCATCTACATTCCACGTATTCTAAACAAGTGTGTGTTTTCCTCTTTCTGGCCATCTCTGCAAACTTCAGACTATGTTGTTTAGCTGTATTTCCAAACCGTGCCCTGTAGGTCGCCCCTGCGACCTACCGCAGGTGGACCAACTGCAGAGGGAAAGCTGAAGTGCGGTCCAGGGTTTCTGCTCAGAGGTCGAGTCCTCCCAGAGGCCTTCTTCACAGCCCACGTCAGCCAGCCGGTGGTGTGTTGGTAAATGTTTAACAACCAGCTCTCCAGGGAGAGAAAAAGCTCTGACCTGTAGCCTTTGCTGATTTTGTGGTGTAAATCCTCTCACTGTGGCCGGTGGCGAGCTCCCAGCCTGACGTCTGCAGGTGGATTTGGAAAGAGATGCAAGTAGGATTGCGCATAGTGGATCTAGCGTTTCCACTGACCGGATAGAGAGCTAAGTACCTGAGCACAGATCAGGGGCAGCAGCCACAGCCCTTAGACTAAACCCTGCTCACTGCCTACTTCTGGAAATGTTTTATTGGAACGCAGCCCTGCCCATTCCAATTACACATCTACGGCTGCTTTTTCCCAGTGGTTACCATGGAAACTGTGTGCCCTGCTCAGGCTAAAATATTTACTGTCCTGTCCTTTACAGAAAAAGTTGCTCACCCCTAGCATAGATAATTGTAACATGTAAGATAATTCAGAAGTGGTGAGTTTTAAACGGAATTTATTTAATGAAATTTAATGATAACTTTTAAATATAACTTATTAGCTTATGTAATTAAACTTGGAGTATAGATATGTTTAAGAACTGGCTCTCAAAATTCCTGAAAATGTAGCAATCAGCTTCTGTAAGCCAGCTCCGGGTTACCAGGGGTCACTGAAGGTGCAAATGTGCTCACTGTGTGGCCCCAACACTGTGCATTCTCTCCACGGCACCTCTGGTTTACTGTGGCCATTAGGGCACTGGACCTAATGGTTTATTGTGGTCTCTCTGCACCAGAAGCAGGGACTCTTTCTAGGTCCCTCAGTTTCCTTTTCTTAGCACCTTGAACACAGCGCTGCACACAGTAGGTGCTCAAACATTTCCAGAGTGAAAGAAGGAAATTTTAGCTTTGAATGCGTGGAAGCCAGCCCATTCACTGTGTTGACGTGGCCTGAATTAGATCATCATCCCTATATCTTTAGAGATCATACAAGAGGTCCCCGCCTCTCGTTCCCCACATAATGCTTCCTCTGAGACATAGCGTGATCTTATGATTTCCCTCCTAGTGTTTATGGACTTGAGATGAACCCATGCCTATGCAGTGCTTAGCACAGCCTCGTACTCAGCAACCCCTCAGTAAATGGTCGCAGACAAGCCGCCGAAAGCAATCATGGTAGTATAATCATGAACTTGAGAGACAGGCTGCCAGTCTAATCAACACGTCTCTTTCCACCTCCCTTCTCCCTCCGCGATCTGGTTTTCAGGTCATACTCTCAAGTCTTCATATTGCTTTTCCAGATTTAGATTTTCTTATGCAAGCCTGTCCTCTTGGCGCAGCACTGTCATCTTGTGGTCATAATGGGTTATGGCAATGTCCCGGGTCTTCACTCCCTGCTCTGCCAGCAGCCAGGTCCCAGGTTTGGGAAGCAGCAGGTGATCGTTGAAAACAAATGTGGCAATGAGTCAGGGGTTACATACCAGGTTACTAATTACATCCAGGAGGGTTTAGGCTTCGTCTGTGTCATTTGGGGATAGCTGGCTCATTTGGGGCATTTCTGCTTGGGCCTGTCCTCTCCCCCTCTCTCAGTCTTTTCCTCTGTCTCTCAGTCTACCTTGAGCTTTCAGGTGGATTTCTGCTTATTTCAGATGAGCTAGTGCCATCTACTGGACGAAGGCTGTAAGGTCGGTTGTGAGATCTCTCGGGGACCAGTAGAAGAAGGAATTTACAAACCCATGGTTTTATGGGAAGAACATGGGCAGATAAAAGGATCCTGATGTCAGGCCTCTTAATTGTCGCACATTTCTCTCTCCGCTAGAAACACTCTTCTATGAAGGAAGGAGGCCCGGGGAAGGACTGTGAGCCTAGTGACTGCTATACTGAGGTTAGTACGCCTACAGTTGTTAGGGTCTCTGTGTGAAAACTGGCCACACTCTCAACAGTGTTTCCGAAAGGGTGGTCTGTGGACCGCCTTGCATCCAGGTCAACCAAGGCCTTCAGAGCTCTGGGATCTGCATTTTGAGTGCCACCCCCCCCCACTTCCCTTGCCCTAAAAGAAAAGTCTTTTCTACCTTTGTAGAAAAGACTGTTTTCTTTCAGCAAAATCCGGAAAGAATTTACACTTGGATTTAGGCTTTAGTGACCTGCTTTGTGCTAGTGAGAACACACATCTCTTAGCAAAGCCATGGCTCCCAGCTTCACTCGTTCTGTGTGGTGGATTGTTAACACCTCAAGGCCCCTGGGCCGGTGCCTGGCACATCACAGGTGCCCCTCCTAACACTGCTGCCCCTGCCAGCCATGCCCCCCCATGCCCCCCCTCCTCTCTCATTTCTGCTCTGCAGGTGGGTGAGGCCCGGCCACACACCTGTGTGCAGGTTTAACACCAGGCTGTGTTGGAAAGATTCTAGAACTGGTGGTCACCATCTTTCTGGGTGGCTTCTCTCTGAACCTCAGTTTTTCCAGTAATACAGGGGGGATTGGGCTCTAGTCTCTACTGTCCTTTCTAGCTCTGACATTTGGGGGTTCTCCTGCTTTATAAGCCCCCCCTCCGTGTTGCACTCACAATGGCGTTCGGCTCTGGCTTCTGTATGGACGCCTCCTCAGACTCCTGACTAATCTCTTGTTTCGTTCTTCCTCAGCCACCAATCCCAAACAGTTATACGCAGATCGTGAATGACACGGGCGTTCGAGACAAGCAAGCTTATTTTATTTTAAAGCGTTAACGCTTCGTATGCCCTATAGAGAGCAATTCTTTTTTTTTTTTTTTTTAAGATTTTATGTATTTATTTGAGGGAGAATGAGCGAGAGAGAAGCAGAGGGAGAAGCAGACTCCCCAAGGAGCTGGGAGCCCCATGCGGGACTTGATCCTGGAAGTCCGGGATCATGACCTGAGCCCAAGGCAGTCGCTCAACTAACTGAGCCACCCAGGCGCCCTAGAGAGCAATTCTAGTGCTAGGACATTTTTTCTAAGGACGTGAGGCTCACAGGAGCGGCTGAGATTAGCTCTAAGAGTCTGGGCAACATGGCTTGTGATTGACAAACTTAAGAGGTGCAGGACCTTGATGAATTCATGATGTGGCTGGATTATGTATGTGGTACTCTGTGGCCATCCATGATTCTTCTGGAACACCATCTTTTTTTAATGACATAAGCGAAGGTCTACGATGTATTAGTTGCAAAAAAAAAACAAAAAAAACACTAGGCCGTAAAAACTTACCTAACACATCTGACTTGCCTTATAGAAAGATTTCTGTGAATGTCCTGAAAAGTTTGCGAGGAGGGACCCCACTTATGTTTTCAAGCTTCCCCCATGTCAGAAGGACCCCCTTAGAGACGCGTGGCTGACTGAGTGACAGGGTGTGTAGGGAGGGTGGCTGGGCAAGGGCCATTCATCAGACGGACATACTGGCTCAGGGCAAGTTTGGGAACTGTGAGTCAGATACTGTGAGGATGTTTGGGACTTTGGGGTAGGAATTTGGGAGGTCATTTAGCGTGAGGAAGACCCCAGTGCACTGCCACCTGTTTTGCAAGCAGATGACTCCCCACCCCGCCCCGCCCCTGGCCGCCCTGGGAGGAAGGCCACTGGGAGTGCACGGGGAATGGGAAGACCAGAGGGCTTTTCTGACCCCAGAGAGGGAGTGGATGGCAGCTGGCACTCGAGGGTGAAGCCGCCAAGACCTCACCATGTTAGAGGTGTGGCAGGAGGGCACACTGGGGGTACTGCCCATGGCTGGACCCAAACAGAAGCTGTTTGTCCCAGATCCGTGAGGCTGAGTGAGGGGGCCTGGGTGGGGCAGCAAAAACCTCCGGGATCCGCCTGGGGAGACTGAGGCAGCTGAGTGACTGTCTGATGTACAGTGGTGAGCAAAGAGAACTCCCCGCGCTCTGTGCATTTTGGTGTGACGCAGACTCAGGGCGATGGCCCTCGGGCTTCCTCTGCTTCTCTCTGGCCACCTGAAAAACACCCTCACTGCCTCCTCCCTCCCCCTCCTAGTGGCCGGAACACAGAGAGAGCTTCATTTTATAGGTGGAGAAACTGAGGCCACCCGGCTCTGCTGGGATGCTCCCGGGGGGCTGCATGGGCTCTGGGAGCCTGAGCCAGCCTCTCCCGGGGCTCTCCGCGGGAGCCGCAAGCATAGAGGCTGTTGCCTGCCTCGTGGAGGAGAATGGCGAGGGGAGAAGGAGGCCCCCCATTCCCAGTGATGCTGCCCCTTCCCAGTCTCATGTGCTCAGGGCTTGGGACAGGGGCCCTCCTGACCGAGGCGGCGAGGCGGGAGAGGCAACATGAAGGACAGTGGCGGGCAGGACGGTGTGTCTTGGATGCCCTGAGCAGGGGAGCTGGAAGGAAGTTTGGGGTCAACTGCATTCCTGTGGGTGGCCTTGGGGCCTCGGTGGGGATGAAGGCATGGCGGGGCATTGGGGTGAGGGCTGGGGAGCAGGAGGAGCCGCACTGGACTGTGTGGCCCCAGGTCCTGATGGGAAAAAGGCTGGGTTCTGCCCTGAGTGAGGCATGTCTGTGCCCTGTGCCTTGGTGTCCCTGCTTGGCGAGCCTCGGACCCTGCGTTCCTATGTGTACTCTCGTGCTTGCCAGCGCCTCCTCCCAGTTCCCAGATGAGGACCAGGCAGAGCCAATGGACTTGAACTCGGGGCTGCCTGGCTCCGGAGGCCTGGCATTGGCTCTAAGATAGGTAGTGTTGGTCGGGGGAAGTCCCAAGACCAGTCCATCAGCTCCCACCTGCTCCTGCTTCATGCCTGCCGGTCTCTGCTCCAGCCAGCTGCCCCTCCGATGGGAGCCGTGCCTGCCAGGTGAGGGCCCAATCGGATGTTCTGTGGGTGTGTCCTGCTGCTTGGAACCATCCTCTGGGACCGGCGCCCCTGCATGGCAGGGCTGGGCTGGGGTGGTATTTGGGGATCCCCAGGCCACCTGCTGCAGGCAGGGCTCTGTGTGGCAGCTGAGAGCAGAAGCCCAGGTCCCCAGACGTGTGCCAGGCCTGGGGAACACTCTGCTGCCCCCCCCACACACACACTCCCTCTGGGCGCTTGTCTGTGTGGGCTCCATGATCTGCTTCCTTCATATCAATTTCAGGGACCCTTCCAGCTCCCCTCAGTTCCTCCCCTGACCCTGGTGGCAACCACTATTTTGACTTCAGTCGCCCTGGCATTTTACCAGGTTTTGGACATCATGTGAAGGGAGACGCAGCTCCGGGACACTTCATGTATGTCTGTGATTTCCACCCGCTCTACTTCTCGGCTGCGGAGGGCCCTGTTAGATAAATACACCGTATTTGGTTTACCAGCTCTCCTGACGATGGACATTCGGGCTGTTTCCAGCCTGGGGCCATTATGACTCTGTGGCCAGGAACCTTCCCGAGCATGTTCTTTGAGGCTGCTCGGGCCAGCCCTGCTATAAATGCCTCGTAGTAGATGTGGGGTCACTGGAGACAGGTGCGTGTTGAACTAACGGACTGTGCCACACTGTTTCTCAAGGTGGCTTTCCAATGTGCGCCCCTCCACCCTTTCCTTATTGTTCACAGTCTACGTTACGGTGATGGAACAAGGAGGCCATCAGACCCGGGGGACGGCTCCAAGCCCTGGCAGCCTCACTGAGCCAGCCAAAGCCCAAGCCGGAGACCGTGTGCTGGGCTTAGAGGACACGAGACCCAAAACCCGCCAATCACAAACAACCAGCGAGGCTCCCCCAAACCAGGCAACTGTCCAAGCAAAGCCCTGGCCAATCCCAGCGGGTCCCCTCACTTTGCCTCTGCACTGTCTCTGCAGAAACCTCCCTCCTGGGCTGGAGCACCTCTGACCACCTTCGTTCTGGCACTGCCTGATCCGAATGGCTGGGCCCTCCAATAGACCCTTCAAAAATATATATATATATTTTTTTACGTGCCTCAGTTTACCCCAACCACCAATTTTGCGGAACTGTTGTTTACATGCTGTATTTTAAGGAAACAGAGGAGTTTTGACAAACTTTCTCTTTGGGTTAAAGTTTAGTTACTTTGTTCAGTTACCTCCAGCTCAGTGTGTGTGTATGTGTGTGTGTGTGTGTTTCCCCCTTTTTCTAAACCCAGACCCAGCGCAGAAGGAGAAAACTCTCTAGAAGTTCAAACTGGCAAACTGGCCTTTTCTTCAATACCATTAGCCTCAGGGCCTGGCTCTTTGGAGAGGTTGAGATTGGGTCCAACCCTTTGTTTTTTAAAGTTGGGGAGCCTACGGTCTACACCATGGGGCCTCCCAGTGCTCCCGGGGCACCTAGTTCATGCAGTGAGTTAGAGATAGAACTGGATTGGAACCCAGAAGAGCCTGAAGGCTTTGGGCTGGGCGGATCTGGTCCTGGATGCAAGCTGGGCTTCCCTAAGTGGAGGGGCTGGGATGGCCCTAGAGCTGACCTTCCCCAGGGATCTGGGGCTGTCAGGATTCCCCAGCCTGGCAAGGGACCTCAGCTGCTCCCTCTGTAGCCAGGCCATCTGTCTCTAGCTCCTGGTTTGATCACATCGTCTGTCACCCACTCTTGTGCCCTCAGCAACAAGGCCTTCCAGCTGCAGACCAGCTCCCCCGCTCCCCTTCCCTCCATACCCACCTGCCTGCTTCCTGCCTCAGGTTAACACAGGCGGGAAGGATTCCAGGCTTCTCCTGCAAAGATGCTGTTCTCACTTTCCTGAGCGCAGAGAAAGGCCCTGCGGCCTGCTCGTATCCCCTAGGTGATCACACCCCCCCAGACACCCCCCAGACAGCCCCAGACTCCTAGAACAGCCCAGTGCTATATGCTTCTCCGTCAGCTCTGGTAATGGGGCCACTAGTGAAAGCTACGTTGTCCCCATCCCCTCTGCACTCCTCACAGGACACCCCTAATGGTGGGGGGAGGGGCTGGTCTCTGTTCCCTGAAAGCCTGAATGATCCACAGAAAGGTCCTTCTTTCTGAGCATCTCCCAGCCGAGGATTCTTCTGTGCTCCTGCTGTTTTGGGTATCAGAACGCCCTGGTGTCCAAGGGCTCTGAGGGCCCATGCGGGGTAGGGAAGAATGTTCACCACCTATACAAGGGGGAGGGGGTCCTGGGCCAGGGCTCCTCAGACACCAGGCAGATAACAAGAAGGAAGGGAAGCGGGTTAGTGCTGTGCAGGCAATGGGAGAGGCAGAGAAGCAGTCCAGGGTAGTCTGATTTTTTCAACGTCAGGAATTTCCAAAAGCAGCTGGCTCTCCAAGTTTGTAAAAAGGTGGCACGAAATGGAGTGTTTGGGTTTGTTTTTAAACACTATCTCTCTCTCCCCACCCCTACCGTTTGTGCCGGCCCGGACCCTGGGTCCCAGCCCCTCTGAATGCATGTTCCTTCTGCCCCAGGGCACTGGCTGGCCAGCAGCAGGCTACAGAACCCCGAGGCTGGGGGCTTGAATTCCGACTGCCTCTCCTCGCCCCTCCCCTCCGCCCTCCAGCATGCCGGCTGTCACATCATAGCGTCCCCGTCGTGGCATCACCTTCCTCTCTGGGAGCCGGAGCTGGCATATGAAATTTTGATCAGATTGCCTTTTGAAGGAGTTGACCGTCGTGAATAATGGGGCAAAGGGTGCCAGCATTGTGTCCTAACTATAACTGTTCCAATTAATTACGGGTCTAATTAGCATACAGCGGGAATGGCCCTGGAAAATCATACTTCATGGGTTACAGATGCGCTGGCAGCTGTTACATGAAGGGTGATACCGGGCTGGGGTAGAGATAGTTATTAATAAATTACTCCCATTGTCAGAGACCCTTATTTATACAAATTAGCAGGGGATACATAATCAACTTTAACTGTATAATTTATAATAATTGATTTCATTTTGACTGACCACTAGTCAGTTACCAAATACCCTCGGAAGAAAAATTGCCCTATTAGGGTAAGTTTAATCCTAAACATAGCTAATGAATCCTATTACTTTAAGGTCATATTTGAAGCTTTTGTTAATTGTCAGAACCATTTTAAATTGATTAGAGTTAAATTAAATCAATGTAATGTTTAGAAAAACAATATTTCTAATGGATGAGGCCAGGCTGACCTCGAATAAACATATTTATCAACCGATTCCCGGTGACGAGAAGGGGAACAGCTGGGCCCATAATTCACATTTGTCTATAATATGGGAAATGTCACCAGGCAATTAGTTATGTCAGGTAATGAATAGGGAGCATGGGGACTCCCCTCTGGCAGCTGGGGTGGATGGGGGTAGAATGTTCTGGACACAAGCGGCTGATCCCCTTCTGATGGCCTCCCTGTTCCCCAACCTCAGAGCAGGGATCGAAGGCGGCCTCACTGGCCCTTTTTCCCAGCAGTCGCCTGGCCCCAGAGGCCACTCCATCTCCTTCACCTGCCTCTCTCTAGATACTCTGGTCTTCCTCCAGGAGCTGGGAGGCTGCCCTTGGCCTGGACCACACCTCTCAGCCCTCCTCCTCCCTCAGGATTCACATAAGCATCATCACGCAGAAAAGCCTCACCTGATCCCAAAGACTACATCAGGTCCCCCGAGTATGGGCTGTCAGGGCAGCATGGGCCCCCACCCCCGCTGTCAGACTATGTGAATATCTGAGGGCCATGGCAAGCCCTGAGGGAGCCACCAGGTGGCCTTTCCCAGCAGCGGCTCCCATATGTGGATGGTGAACAGGTGCTCCGTGAACACGTGCTGAATGCATGAAGGAATGGGCGACCCAGGACGCTGGCCTGCTGCTCTGCGTGTCCTGGCTGAGGACAAGGGTGCCATCAGGCACTCCCTGAACATTTACCCAGGCCAAGCGCTTTACATGTCGGCTGCTAGGTTTTGTTAGGTGGGCACGGGTACCCACATTGTGCAAAGCAGCTGAGTCACCCATGTTGTCTCGGCCAGAACTTAATCTCAGGTCCGAGAGATCGCCAGAGCCCTTTCTGGGGCCTCTGTCCAATCAGGAGGGCTGCCTGCAGGAGGTGGTGTGGGGAGACTTGAGGGAAGGTTTGGAGTTCCTCAGGGGGCAGGGGGGATGCTCTAGGCTCACTCCCAAGGGGACAGGATTGAGGTGGGAAGAGCAGAGGTGGAGGAGAGGAAAGAGATGGCTTACTCCAGTGGCTTCCTGCTTACTTGCCCAGCCCAGAGGGGTGGTACCTGCGGTGGGGCGGTGGGCAGGCTGGAATTCCCGGGGGGACATCTAGACGTCGTGTGGGTCCCCAATCAGAAACTTATTCAACTGTTGACTTCGGTGGTTCACTCTGGCCTCAGTTTCTCAGGCTGTAAAATGGGTTCCCGGCCACTCACAGCTCAGAGGAGGGGCCTGGAGCTCAGCCCTGCTTCTGCCACCCTGGCAGGACCAACACTGAGTACAGGCCCAGCTGACTGGTTGCAGGGGTGGGGATCTCCCGCTTCATTCTGCTTCTGCTTGGGACCCCGGGGTGGAGTGGAGGAGGCAGGCAGGCTGGGATCTTTGGAGCTACTAAAGCCTGATCAGAGACCCTTGAACACACAAGGGGGCCCAAGCTCCCTGCCTGGGGAGAAATCAGCTGGATGTGACTTTGTCGTATCCCCTGCACCTGGCAATTCCCAAAGCTCTTACGTCCCCATCACAGAGAAAGGCAAAGCATCAACTTCACGAGCCCCTCCTCCCAAACGAGAGAACTTGGGCCAAGAAGGGCTACACAGCTTGTGCCCTGCCGCAGGGCCAAGGGTGGGCTGTCCCCGAAGTCAGCCTCCTGCCTTCGATCTTTCTACGCTGCCGGGTTCTCCTTTCCTCTAGGGTGTGGCCCACCCTCTGCCCACTCGTGCTGATGACCAGACTACTGGGGGAGACGAGTGAGCAAGGCCTCCACAAGCCACGTGTGTCAGTGACAACCACAGCAGACGGGTACCGCGTGCTCTCCTGGGGCTCCTCAGCAGTGTTTTGTAAATGCTTTCCAGATATTGTCATAATTACTTCTCACAAAAATTAACAAGTGTTTTTAGCTTAATCATCCCACTTTGGGGATATTTCCACCGAGGCACCGACAGGTTAATACCCTGCCCGAAGCTGCAAAACTCATAAAGGGGCAGAGCTGGGATTTGAACCGTGGTCTTGTTCCGGCACCCGCGCACATCAGCCCTGTTTGTCCACTGGTCAGGAAGACGATTCTGATGAGCTCCAACAATCCCGTCTTCAGTCACAGCTTCCTTAAATGGCTATAGGTTTTCCTCATTAAGAACCATTTCTAAAAAGCAGATACACCCCGAGCTGGAGTACTTTGGGCAACAAAATAACTAGCTGCTGGGCTGGATTATAACCCAAAGGATAAAGTCAATACCCAGGAGTCCACACTGATACGCATAAATGATTTATAAATTCCCCCTTCCCCAAAATGACGAGTAACACAGAGCTGGGAGGTGGGCCTCCCTTTCTTCGAGTCAGGACTGGCCTCAGGGATTGGCTGCTGCTCCTTTTTTTTTTTTTTCATTATTAACATATAATGTATTATTTGTTTCAGGGGTACAGGTCTGTGATGCATCAGTCTTCCACAATTCGCAGCACTCACCATAGCACATGCCCTCCCCAGTGTCCATCACCCATCCACCCCCTTCCCTCCGTCAACCCTCAGTTTGTTTCCTGAGATTAAGAGTCTTTTATGGTTTGTCTCCCTCTCTGGTTTCATCTTGTTTCATTTTTCCCTCCCTTTCCTCCCTCCCTCTGTCTTGCTTCTCAAATTCCTCATATCAGGGAGATCATATGATAATTGTCTTTCTCTGATTGACTTATTTCACTCAGCATAATACCCTCTGGTTCCATCCACATCATTGCCGATGGCAAGATTTCATTTCTTTTGATGGCTGCATAGTATTCCATTGTATATATACCACATCTTTACCCATTCATCTGTTACACTTGATCTTAGCCAAAAGGCTGAGAAGCGATACCCATTCATCTGTTAATGGACATCTAGGCTCTTTCCATAGTCTGGCTATTGTGGACATTGCTACTATAAACATTTGGGTGCATGTGCCCCTTTGGATCTACATCGGATCTAGATTTGTAGATACTACATTTGTATCTTTGGGGTAAATACCCGGTAGTGCGATTACTGGGTTGTAAGGTAGCTCTATTTTCAACTTGTTGAGAAACCTCCATGCTGTTTTCCAGAGTGGCTGCACCAGCTTGCATTCCCACCAACAGTGTGGGAGGGTTCCCCTTTCTCCGCATCCTCGCCAGCATCTGTTGTTTCCTGACGGGTTAATTTTAGCCATTCTGACTGGTGTGAGGTGGTATCTCATTGAGGTTTTGATTCGTATTAGGGATTGGCTTCTGAAGAACAGAGCGTAGATAGGAAAGAACAACACATTCCCTGGGGGAAAGCTGGCAGACACCGCTGATCACGTGACCAGGTGACATCACGCGTGTGAAGCCTCGGGGCCCTCCTGTACCTGACATGGTGATGGAAAGGCATGTCACCTCTCTGCTGTTCTTCCCTCAAACCTATAGCCTTGTCTGATCACAAGAAGACATTGGAAACACAGACACCTGACCGCTCCTCCTCAAAAGTGGTCAAGTCACGAAAACCAGGAAAGTCTGAGAAACTGTCATACACTTGGGAGATGTGCTGATGATTCAGCACACTGGGGGATCCTGGGTGGGGACCTGAAGCAGAAAGAGGACTTTTCTGTGGCACCTGGTGACCACCGGATAAAGTCTCCTTTTGAGGGGCACCTGGGTGGCTCAGTGGGTTAAAGCCTCTGCCTTCAGCTCAGGTCATGATCCTAGGGTCCTGGGATTGAGCCCCGCATCGAGCTCTCTGCTCGGCAGGGAGCCTGCTTCCTCCTCTCTTTCTGCCTGCTTCTCTGCCTATTTGTGATCTCTGTCTGTCAAATAAATAAATAAAATCTTAAAAAAAAAGTCTCCTTTTGAGTTAAGAGGATTGTGCCATGGTTAATGTTTTGATGAGACAAATATACCCTAGTTTCTCTAACATGGAGGGAGATGGGACAAAGGGTATATGGGAACTGGATGGTCTTTGCCAATCTTTTGTAAATCTAAAAATATTCCCAAACAAGAAAAGTTCATTAAGAAATTACTGATATAGGGCCCCAGGGTGGCTTAGTTAAGTGTCTGCCTTCGGCTCAGGTCATGACCCCAAGGTCCTGGGATCGAGCCCCACGTCTGGCTCCCTGCTCAGTGGGGAGTCTGCTTCTCCCTTTCCCTCTGTCCCTCCCCCTGCTTCTGCTCTCTCTCTCTCAAAAAAAAACAAAACAAAAACAAAACAAAACAAAAAACAAACAAAAAACTTAAAAAATAAGAAATTACTGATATAACCATATAGTTTTAAAAGAAGTCCAATAGTATGAAAGTGGAAAGTGAGCCTCCTGGCACTGGTGCTCCTCAGTTCTCAGTTCCCTTCCCCAGGGTTAGACATTTTTACCAGTTTCTTATTTCCTTCCAGAAATCTTTTTGTGAAGAGACACAGGCAAATAAATATCCACCTGCCTTTTCGGGGCACAAACAGGACACGGTCTGCCCTTGGTCCCGCGTGTGCTTTCCCCATAACCTTAGCCTCTGCACGCAGCTGGGTTGCGTTCTGTTGTTTGGTTGTCTAGCATTCGTTTCGGCTTTGAGGTTGCTTCCAAACTGTATGGCTTCTTCCTTTTTAAAAAATAAGGATCGGTATATGATAAGAGAGACACTTTCTGCCTGCTTTTATCATGCAATAAGCTCTCTCCAGGCTGTCTTGAGGGCCTGGCCAGAAGCCAAGGGGTCCTGGAGGGGAAAGAGCTTTCCTTTATGGGCTCCGCGTCTCCCGTGCCGCCACGCCTCTGTCATCGGAGGGACCTGTGTGTCGCTTCTAAAAGAGGTGGCTGGGTGGGTGGGAGCGTGGCTGGGAGCAGGGCTCTGGGCAAGTGGGCGGCCAGCAAGGCAGCGGGGGGCCGCAGGAAGCGGGGATCCCATTTACTGTCTGTGGCTCTTGCGTGTGTCAGGCGCCTGCTAGCCCCGTATCGATCTGTGTCTCCAGCGAAGGAAGGGGCACTTTGAGCAGCAGACTCCAGAAGCAGAAAAAGTTCGAGTCTGACATTTCATTCCATAGGAGGGAGGGCGCGGAGCGGTGGCAGGTGTGAGAGCTATCGGACACCTGAGACCTGAAGGCGCTCCTGTGCACGGTGGGCCCAGGCCCCCGCGGGGCAGGACGGCTTGGTTCTCGCAGGCGGGGGAGGCACTGTGAACAGCAGCCTTCTGTCTGCGTCCTGGAGGTTGCGAACTCGCCGTCTGCGGGCTGTCTGCAAACAATTGGGGAAGGCTGCCACCGTTTAAAAGAAAAAAGTGGACACTGTCACGTAAAATCTGGATATCCAGCTTTTCTTGGAAAACTGGAAGAGTAGGCCTGTTGGGGCCTGTTTTCTAGAAGGGCGACCAGGGCTTGGAGCTGACAGCAGAGGGCTCCAGGGACAAGTGCTTTGCGCCGCAGGTCTCCACGTCCCCACATGGCCCCTGTGTCTGAGGCCTGGACACCAGCGATAACTGAGTGTGCCACCCCTGGCATAAAGATAGGGGCCCCCGGGGTCCACAGATCCCATCTCCAGGGAAGGTCAAGGCTGGTCTTATTTTAAGCAGAAGGAAGAGAAGGGTACAGGGACGTGACCTTTCCTGGGCACTGACATTACGCGAGGCCCATTCAAGGCATGTCACAGACACATAACTGATTCTCCCAATGGCCCTATTGGTGGGTTCTTAGTTCCATTATACAGATGGGAAAACAAAGGCTCAGAGAGGCTAAGACTGTACCTATTCCTGACACGTGGGGCAGGCAGGGTCTAGCCTTAGGCAGGCCTTCTGTAAGCTTGCTGTCTCCAAATAAGGCCACATTCTAAGGTACCGGGGGTGAGGACTGTCACAGATTGTATTTTGGAAGGCACAAGTCCACTCCCAACAGGTGGCTTGAAGACTCAGCTTCATTTGGCCAGACGAGTTCCCGTTACCTGGCTCGCTCCTCAGAGCCACAGCGTTCGGTTGACAGCATAGGTCGGGGATAAGTTGTTTGTCACCATCCCCCTTTCCTGCTCAGTTGGTCAGATAACTTCTTATTGAGCCCGGCTGTGGTCTCGCAATCCTAGACACGGTTCTTCCGACAGCTGCTTCTGCTCTGTTCCTCAAGTCCGACCCTTGGCCTTCTTTCTGCTTGGTCAGTTCTGTCTCCTGTGCTTGGACGCCCTCAAGGCCCCCTGCAGGTGTCTGCTTTCTCTCTCTGGAAAGCTTTCCCTGATCATCCCTGTGCCCTAGCAGCACCACTTCTGGAATTTTCCCTGTAGGAAAGGCTCCAGTTGGAAGGAAGAGACCTGGGGATGGATTTGTGCCAACTTTGCTCACGAATCAGAGACGCTCCATGGTTTCCCTCCAAGTGCGGGAGAGGGGCTGATGGGGAGGTTGGTAGGGCCCTGCAGGTAGGGTCTGCAGCTCTCATTCCTTTGTCACCTCTGGGCTTGTGTCCCTAGTCCTCCCTTCATTTACCTTGTTTGCTGTGTCTCAACATTGTTCTGTTTTCCTGTGCGGTGGATGAGAACCTCTGTCGGATGGAAAGTGACAAGTCAACCTGTTTTGCCTGTTCCTGAGGTGGTCTGAGGGCGGGGGGTGGGCCTGGCCCAGGGTGGAAGGGAGGCATTCCCTTCTCTCCGGGATTGCAGACCCTACGGGGATATTTATTAAGACCCACTTCCTCCCTGCTCTGAAGAAGTCGGGGATATTAGCCTCGTCCTGCTAATGGCTTGGGCTTGAGGTTTCAGTCTCAGATGGGGAGCCTTCCTGAATGGCTCTGCGGAGGAAGGGTGGAGAACAGGACAGATCGCTCCACACTCATCCGTCCAAAGTAGAGCCCCGACGGAATGAGCTCAGTAGTGGCTCCCCAAAGAGTTTTTCCACCCTGAACCTCAGAAGGTGACCTTATTTGGAAAAAGGGTCTTTGTGGGTATAGTCAAGGTAGGGCTTTTGAGATGAGACCATCTTGGATTTGAGAGGGGCCTTAAACCCGTGAGGAGTGTCCTGAAAAGGGACAGAAAAGAGGAAGACATGCAGAGTCACACAGGGAGAAGCCCACGTGGAGACAGAGGCCAGGATGAGAGAAAGGCTTCCAGAAGCTAAGGAGCGCTGGCTCCCAGAGAATGCTGGGAGATGCAGGAAAGCCTTCTCCTTCAGGTCCCGAAGGAGCGTGGCCCAGCTGATACCTCCCTTAGGACCCTAGCCTCCAGAACAGCAAGGGAACACATTTCTGTGGCTTTCAGTGAGGCAGAATATGAGGTAGAATAAGAGGTTCCTAGCAGACATCTCTGAAGGGGGGGGTGCATTGTCCTTTGTGTCCCTTCATAGCTTCCCAAGGAGACCTGGACCCCGTCTTGTGCCAAGCCTTCTCTGGGTCTGCCACCCAGCATGTCAGACCCTGGTGTGGCCTCCGTCTGAGCGCCTCTGGGAGGGAACACAAGAAAACACGCTTTTGGTGGGAAACTGGGGGGGGCAGAGGCAGTATGGGGAGTTGGCGGGAAGTGGTGGAGGGGTCGTTGGGAAGAGAAAAGGGGGCTGGAGCTCTAAAGCCTGGGGTCCCCCAAGGTGAGGCTGCCATTCTTGTTGGGTGGGGTGTGGGGCCCAGAGAAGGCTGGATGGCAAATCCTCTGGGTCAGTCACAGACCCTAAAATCCCACTATTGAATCCTGGGAAGAGCTGTTTTCTCCCCAGGTCCTGTCTTCCTTTCATAAATCGCATCCATAATGGATGGTTGGTGACGACCGACTTTGGTTTTAGAGGCACGGTGAGAACGGAGTTGCCTGTAGTTCCCTCTTGAGTACACAAACCTAGATTTCTATGAGATTTCTCTCTTCATGTTTCATAGGTGCCTTGCCTGCACCCATTCCCTTGACAACGTTTCAACCAAATTGCTGCTACAGAGTTTTCATTGGGTGCAATTGATTTCTGTTCGAATTTTTTCCCCACTCGTATTTCATGAGTTAAATATTATTTAGGTCCTATTACGGGAACACTGGCGTAATGGGTTTGAGAGCATACACAAGTGATTGTCAGTCATCACACAACCTGACCTGGGGGGCAGAAGTGACATTGTGACCTACTGAGACCTCCTCAAACTTCCACGTGCAAAGGAGTCATCGGGGATCCGGTGAAACTGCAGGTCTGACTCAGAGTTCATGAGCTGGGGTATGGGACTCTGCATTTCTGTCCCGCCTTCCACAGACATGCTGGTCCTGTCAGCCCGGGGGCCTGGGGACCACGCATGGAGGAGAAGGCAGAAAGAGCAGCATCTCAGCCTTGGCCAATAGGCACTGGGTTCCACGGTGCAGAGATGCAGAGGGAGAGCCTTGGTTAACCAGACTGGCTGGTGATTAGAGGTGCCCAGGACTGCAGCACGGAGCTGGTTTCTGCGTTCCCAGACTGCAGCACAGAGCTGGTTTCTGCGTTCCCATACTTTCCTCATCTGCGGAGTCCACTCCCGGTCTGGCAACCATGCGGAGTAAATTGCTAAGCAACTGTGAGCTTCACGCTCAGGACTTAGCATGTACTTGGAGCTCCTTAATCTTTTGTCAGGTTTATTGAGGTAGAACATGTGGTAGAAACCATTTCAAGAAGTGAACAGTTCCACGCGTTCCACTCGTGTATCAGCCGCCGCCCGGATATGGGACATTTACTACAGCCAAAAACTTTCCTCGTCAATTTCCTCCCCATCCCAGCTCCTGGCAACCGCCAATTTCATTTTTGTTCCTACACTTTTGTCTTTTCTTGAAAATCATATAAATAAAATCCTACAAATTGAGTACCTACCGTAACGCTCTGGAGATTCTTTCATATTATTGCAAAGATCAGCGATTCATTCTTTTTTATTCTGAGCAGGATTCCATCACAGCCACTCCTTGGTTAAAGGGTTGT
This sequence comes from Neogale vison, assembly GCF_020171115.1. Lineage (NCBI taxonomy): Eukaryota > Metazoa > Chordata > Mammalia > Carnivora > Mustelidae > Neogale > Neogale vison. The sequence continues at coordinate 31,988,853 of NC_058097.1, read as the reverse complement.
GGGGGTTGTTTCTGGTTTAGGCCAATATAAATGATTCTGCCCCAAACATCTGAATATAGGACTTGGTGTGGACATGTTTTCATTTCTGCCTGGCGTGGAGGGGCTGGATCACAAGGTCAGAGTACATATTACGACTTTTTCAAAGCCCTGCAAGAGGTTTTCTAAGAGCGTACTGATTGCTTCATAGTCTTACCACCATATGGACTACTGGTCTTCATTTAGCCACTCTAGTAGTGCTTAGTCGTATCTTACTGTGGTGTTAATTTGTGTTTCTTTAATGAGTAATAACGTTGAATATCTTTTCATGAGCTTACTTGCCATCCATATCTCTTTCTTTTTTTTTTATTTTTTTTATTTATTTATTTTCAGCATGAGAGTATCATTCTTTTTTCACCACACCCAGTGCTCCATGCAAGCCGTGCTCTCTATAATACCCACCACCTGCTACCCCAACCTCCCAACCCCCCGCCACTTCAAACCCCTCAGATTGTTTTTCAAAGTCCATAGTCCATATCTCTTTCTTGATGTAGTATCTGTTCTCATTTTTGCCCATTTTTTTCTTGGATTTTTTTTTTTTTTTGGTCTTAGTATTGAGTTGGAAGAGAGTTTTCTATGTATTCTAGACTCAAACATTTTATCCGGTGTTTCTCAGTGCATTTTAATGTCAACCCCCTCTTTACCTCTCAGGAACCTTCTTAGATATTTTTTTTTTCCTAACTTCATCATGAAATTTACTACCGTCGATATTTGTTTGTGCATTATCGCTATTTAGAAGGTCACACACCACTGTGACATTTAAAAAATTTTTAGAGAGCCTGGGTGGCTCAGTTGGTTAAGCGTCTGCTTTCAGCCCAGGTCACAATGCCAGAGTCCTGGGACCGAGTCCTACGTCGGGCTCCCTGCTCAGGGCAGAGTCTACTTATCTGCTCCTCCCCTGGCTCCTGCACTCTCTCTCTCTCAAATAATAAATAAAATCTTTTTAAAAAATGAAAAAAAATTTAGTTTCTAAAGAACCAGTTTTTCTTCCCATGCTTTAATCAGATATGTGTTTTTGCATATATTTGCTCTCGACCTCTGGCTTGTCTTTTTATTTCCTTGACATTATCTTTTGTAAAGCAGAATGTTTAAATTTTAATTTTAAAGAACTCCAATGATTTCTTTTCCTGATTTGAGTTTTTTGTTTTCTAACAATGATTTGTCTAAGCCCAGATCCCCAACATTTCTCCTATGTTTTCTTCTAGAAGTTTCGTATTTTTAGCCCTTCATCTAAGTTTCCGATCCATTTCAAGTTACTTTTTGTAGGTGCGACAATATAATGGTCGAGGGTTTTTTAAAAATTATTATTATTATTATTTTGAAAGCACCGTTTATTAAAAATACTATCATTTCCCCATTCCCTCTGGCAAAAATAAATGGGTCAGTATGTATGAGTCTATTTCTGGACTCTTAATTCTGTTCCACTGATCTATCATTATGTAAGTATGATACCATCTTGGTTATAGTAAATAGCCTTATAGTAAGTCTGAAATTAGTATGATTCCTCCAAAGATCAATTTTTTTTTTTCAAAATTGTTTTGGCTATTCTAGGATCCTTATCTTCCATGTGATTATTTTCCATGTAAATGTAGAATCTGCTTCAAAATTTCCACCAAAAAACCTGCTGGAATTTTGATTGGGATTGAATGGGATGTCTAGAAATATTAGGAGAAGAACAGACATTTTAACAATATTGAGTCTTCTGATCCATGAACGTGGTATGCCTCTGCATTTATTTTATCCCTAATTTTTTTCCCTCTCAACAATGTGTTATGGTTTTTAGCACACAAAATAGCTAGATTGATCTATAGCTATTTCACATTTTTTGAAGCTATTATAAATGGTATTTTAAATTTTTAATTTCCATTTCTAGTACACAGAGATATAAATGATTTTTTTGTATATTGATTTTTTATCCTGTGACTGTGCTAAACTCACATAACAGTTCCAATATTTTTTTCATTGATTTTATGGCAGAAAAAAAAAGTGATGGTAGAATTTTTTTTTTAATATAGGTGATCCTATTGAATGTGAAAAGATGCCTTTTATTTCCTTTGTTTTCCTTATTGCACTGGCCAGGCTCCCTAATACAATGTTGAAGAGAAGTGGTGTGGATCTCCATTGTTAGATCTATTGATATGATCATCTCATTTTTCTTTTCTCAGTCTGTTGATGTGGCAAATTTATACATTATTGAGTGCTAATCCAATTTTTTCATTTTTGGGATAAAACCCACTTAGTCTATATATTGCTAAATTTTATTTGCTTATTTTTAAAAAGTATTTTTGAATCTATGTTCATGAGGAACACTGATCTCTAGTTTTCTTTTCTTATAAAATCTTTGTCTGGTTTTGATATTAGGCCTCATAAAATTAGTTGGAAAGTATTATCTTTTTATTTTCTGGAGCAGTATTATTTCTTCCTCAAATGTTCAGTAGACTTCACTAGTGAAGCCGTCTAGGCCTGGAGTTTGTTTATGGGAGCATTTTAAACTATGAATCAAATTTCTTTATGGAAAATTTTCTGTTTCTATTCAAATAAGTTTCAGTAGTTTTTTTTTTTTTAAGAAGGCATTTGTCCATTTCCTCTAAGTTATCAAATTTATTCGCATCAAGTCACTCCTAATATTAATTTATCATTTTAATTTCCGTAGTAGCTGTAGTTATATCCCTGCTTTCATTCCTGATCCTGTCCATTTGTAGCTTTTCCCTTTTTTCTTAATCATCCTGCCCAGTTTTATGGTTTTTATGGTTTTATGGATCTTTTCAAAGAATCATATTTTGTTGTCTTGATGTTTTTCTCTTTTTTATTGTATGGATGTCTGCCTTAATCTTTATTATTTCCTTTCTTCTGCTTTGGATTAACTTTCTCTCCTTCTAGTTCTCTAAGATAGAGTTAAGGTCATTAACTTTAGACCCTGCTCCTTTCCTAATGTCAGCACCATGTGGTCTACCAAGTCATATGGCTCCCAAGGCAGGGCTTACAGCACAGCCTGGACTTGGCAGTAAAGCCTTTCTTCCTTTGGTCTCACTGAAGACCAGCAGCCTTCCACATAACTCAATGAATGGGCAGGAGCAGTCTTCCTCCATCATCTAAATGGGTCTAGCAAGCATTGAGCTTCTTTCCTAGTGGTAGGAGATACACAGGACAATCCTTTGTGCTTTGTGTTAGAGGGGATGTTCCACTGCCCCAGATAACTGGATCCTTAAAGGCTTTGCTGGTACATACCTCTGAATCATTTACTGCCCATCCTCTGGAAAATATGGATCTTATCAAGGCATCCAGAAGACTTACCTCTTCTTGCTCATCTGGTTGGATTAACATGATGCCATTAAGACAAGGAACTAAGGTTTTGTAAAGTGTCCATATGGCCCAGGTCACTTCAGATTATATTATGCTATGAATCAGTATTACTACATTCCAGGACTGTTGTAGATAAATGCTATTTTCCATTGGATGTAAATGCAAACAGCTTGGCCTCCTCATTTGTATTCAGCATGTTTCGTGGGTTGAATGATGGGGTCTCCTCATCTCCAAAGATAATCCATTTAGAACATGTAAGTGTAACCTTCTTTGGAATAAGGGTCTTTGCAGATGTCATTAAGTTAAAAGATTTCAAGGTGAGATCATTTGGATGAGGATGGGTCTTAACGGCAAAGATCGGTGTCCTTAGAAAAGAAGGGAAGGCTGACACACAGGGAAGAGCATGTGAAAAGGGAGGCAGAGGCTGGAGGGAGGTGTCCACAAGCCCAGGATTGCCAGCAGCCACCAGAAGCTGAAGCGACAGGGAAACCTTCTCCCTTAGAGTCTTCAGAGGCAGGTGGCCATGCTGGCACCTTGATTTTGGACTTTTGGTCTCCAGAACTGAGAGAATACGTTTCTGTTGTTGTGAGCCATCCAGTTTGTGGTCAGGCATCACGGCAGCCTCAGGAACCCAACACGGCATGGGCAAGGACACCTTTGCCAGATCAGAAATTGCAAACCACACACCTGAGGCTGGGTCAATCTGCTGTAGTAAATGTACCACATTTGGCACAGGGACCGCAGTCTGGCTACTTCTGGGTTGAACCTTTCCTCCACCATCTGCAGCTGGAGCTCTGGCATCTCTACTTCATTGAATGTGAGCAGATCATTTTTTTTTTCCAAGCTGCCAGGAGCACCCCCACAGATGTGTATTATTAGATCCATTTCCGGGAGTTGAATTCTGTGTCAACCAGTGTGGCCTTAGGCAGCATCTCATTCTGTGCCCCTTCAGCACCCTCAGGATCCATCCCTGGACAGACTGTCCCATCCAGCTGGGATGTGTGCACCAGGTCCTGTGGCTCCCATGGCTTATAAACCCTCCCGTCCCTTAGCGTGCTTAGCACAAGTGACTCCTATGGAGATCGGAACTTTGCCCGGTGGCCAGGAGGAGCGGTGGCAGCAGATCCGAGGAAGGGCCCACACTGTCCCAGAACCCAGCTGAAGCTTTTTGGATCGTCTCCTTGCAAGGGTGAGGGGGCTGCATCTGCAGACCCAGAGAAATCGGAGTTCCCAAATGCATGGACTCCGTTGACTCCAAGTTCAGAGTCCTACACCTTCATTATCAGGAGCCCCTCTTGGGTGTAGAAACCTCTTCCATGCCAAGGGTTTAGATTCCTCTGCGGCTCTCTTCCTGGTGGTCAGCTCAAACATCAGAGCTCTGGCACCAGGCAGTGCCACCGAGTGGCTGCCTTAGCGTCCTCGCTGCTTCCTACTGCATGCGACGGACATTTCTCCGCTCCCCGCACTGACCGGCTGTGGTTTCCAGACAGCTAGTGATTTCGGAATCCCATCCCCCGATTCTGTTTCCTAGGACCATTCCTGGTACCAACCGTATTAGCTCAGGTCCCAGAGAGGCAGAAGAGGGAATGTTCTAGAAAATACACTGCTGACAAAAATTCGCCCTCACCATGGAGCTGTGCATTCCAAGACTATAAGATGCACCACCTCGTAGAATAATTAGTCTCGAATTCTGCTCACTTGGAGTTTTTTGAGGTCTCTAGGGTGCTCCTGTCCCCTCCCAGCGCTCCTTCCTGGATCTCTGCTGTGCAGGGTTGGCTGGTCATGACCCCCCGCTGCCCCTTCACTGGTGCACTGCCCTCAGCGGATGGGAGGGGGCACTTGACCCTGGAAGCTAAACCCCAATGCACAGTGAGGGCCGCCCACAGCCTATGACCGGCTGATCAGGGGGTCCTGCAGACCCTGGCCTCAAGGTAGACAGCTGCAGTGTGATTTCCGCTTCAGAGCTCCCTCCCTTTGCTGTGGCTCAGGCCGGACTGGGCTCTCCTGAGGTGAAGGTCATGCCCTGTTCTTTTGTCTCTCTTATCCCGCTTGATTTGCTGCCTTGACAGCCTTTGCCGGAAGAGAGAACCTTCTCGGTTAACACATGGGCTTCTGTTGCACACCATGGAGGTGGTTCGCTCTTCTACAAAATCACTTGACTCCCTCTGTTCCCTGGCCTGGAGTTACTGATGTTTACGTGTGTGTGTGTGTATGTGTGTGTGTGTTTTCACACAAATTCTAGCTTGACCACCACCCTTTAATACATGATGGCATAATGTTGTTAAGAGATTAAAATATATTTTGAACCGCACAGTCAAGTAATAATAATGCACGTTAGCCGCCAAGCTGATTGTCAGAATCTGAGATGAGGGGGGCAGCTGCATGGGATGCTGGGTCATGACGAAGGACGGCGGGTCCTTCTTTCCGGCCGGCTGGAGAGCCATCGCTGTGCTAAAGTGAACAGAAATGCCGTCTCAGTTCACGTGGTCTGCTAGCTTGGAAATGACACGATTCCTAAGGAGTTGTTCTACTCTGTGGGGAGGGAATTTCAAATTTCGCCTGTCTCCTGAAGATACTATTGTTCTTATGTTACACGATTTCAGAATCACTTCATTCAACGTCACGTCACTCGGTAGCTTCCAGTGCTTTCTAGATTTGTCTTTTATATCTAGCTTCTTGATCAGGTAGGAGTTATTTCTACACATGATGTGAGGTAGGGATTGATTTTTTTTTTTTTTTCCCCAAATGGAGGGCCTGATGTCACAATCTCATGTATGGAAAACTTTATCATTTCCCTGATTTTCCCTACATACCCGTCTGTGTCTCTTTCTGGACTTTCTCTTCCTAATCCTATCCACCTCACGTGATTTTAAATACTTTGTGGTCTGTTTTAGTATTCGGTAGAACAGATGCCCAAACAATTGTTTTTCTTTTCACATGTTTTTCTTGGCTCTTCTCTTGCATTTGTTCTCTTTCAGGTGACATTTGGCATTGTCTTGTCTGGTTCCATAAAAAATCCCGCAGGGACAGTGATTGGGGTGGTGGTGGATTTATAGTTCAATTTGAGGAGATTTGACATCTTTACAATATGGAGTGTTTCCATCCAGGTCTATGGTTGTGCCTTCCCATTCATTCAGGTCTTCTTTTATGTCCCACTGTAAATTTTTATAGTTTTCTTCTCATAGATCCTGAGCTTTTCTTGGTAGGTTTATTCCCAGGTATTCTATATATATTCTATACATATATATAGGATATATATATGTATATGTATGTATATATGTACATATATATAGTATATATAATATAGATAGATAGATAGATAGATATTTCTAGTTTTTGGTTTTCACTGTGAATGAGCCTGGAGGGCTTCTGGGATTGTACTTACATCTCGGCGGGATTCTCGAGGCTTGAATGGAATGAAATGTTTCCAACTCCTGAGCGAAGAGGCTGTACCTCCTCTTGACAAGTCAGAAGGCAAAATTGACTGCAGACCTGAGTTCGCTTTCTTCAGCGAGCAAGCAGTCCTCGGCTTCTGATCTGGGCTCGAATGTGGTTGCAGCCTCCTGTCTGGCGTGCGGGGGGCAGCTGGGCTCCCTTGGTGCCCGTGATGCCCGATGACGAACACGGTTATTGTAACCAGTTTCTCCGCAGCCACTCTGAACACGAGGGGACTTTGGGTCTCTGCTTCCTTTCTCAGTAGCTCTTGCTCCGGTGGTTTTCTCTGTGATTTCCCCCGCTCCTGCCAACCCCCTCCCGGCTGCTCCCCATCCTGCAGGAATCGTGGACAACTTCTCCAGCATGGTCATAGACTCCCTCTGTCTCTTCTAAATACTGCTTTTCCTTCCAGGGGGAAGGAAGGACAGGGAGAGATGTTCTGGGTGTCCATTTTTCTTAAGTTGGGTTTGTTTTTGCGGAGAGGGGTAGGGCAAGTCAAAGATGCAGGGAAGAGGTGTTAAGTGATGGCAGCACAGTCCCTTCCGGAGGAGCGGGAGGGGCTGGGTTCAAAGGTAGCCCAGATCCAGGGCAGGCACAGGTGTAGGTGTGTTCATGGTAGAACGTGAATTGTGTCCCCGTTTGTTCCTTTGGTAGTTCTCAGGGAGGTAGGATGGCTGTGAGGTTATCATGCATTTCTGGTCGAGGCAGGAGGGTTCTCTGCACAGGCTGATGGGACAACCACAGATCCCACCTGTCCCCAGCTGGGTGGGGGGCTGTGCGGGGAGCCTAGGTGTGCCCCGGGGTGCTCACTAGACAGGCTCTGGCTGCCTACCTGTGTACCTCACTGCCAGAGAAGCAGGAGCTGTTCGAACCGGTGAGGGAACCAGGCTTTTGGAGGGCACAAGCTGCGTCTTCTCTCACTGGCCCTGAGCTGATACTAATCATCCACACTGAGCCAGACCACAAGGCAGGACTCCCGGAAGTGTCCCACGGAAGCCAAGATTTCGGCAGAGAAGGGAGAAGAAACCTGTACCAGCTCGGACAAGTTGGAGAACTTTAATGTGTGACTCGTTCTTTTCCAAAATTCCTCTCCCCCACCCTTATTTAATTTTTTTTTTTCAGAAAACGTGTGATTTTATATGCTTTTCTCTGCATGTATTAAACAAATTGCACAGCTGAATAGCTTTTCTTAAAACCTGGACATTCACCAAAAAGAAGTTTGCCAGCACAGGCAATTAAGCTTTCTTCTTTGAACAATGGACTGACTGACTGGCACATTTGAAATGCAAGCGTGTTTTTTATTCCACTGTTCATCCTTCAAGCTGATAAACAGCAACAATGGGAAACAGCTGGGACAGGAAAACATTCGAGTTTGTATTTTCAAAGCAAGCAAGAAAGAAACCCGTCAGTGTGGGCCAGATCCCGTCTTCCGCCTGAGGGCGAGCCGGCATTTGGGGAGGGAAAAATACTATACATATTTCTAATCAAACATTACATATTTATTAATGTGCAGCTGGTGCATTGTATTCCGAGGCTTGGTGGGGGGGGTGTCTTCCCCCACCCCCACGCCACCCGCCTTGTTCTTATAATGTGTCTTGTCTGGTAGGCTGGCATTGTTCTCCAACTGACGTTACTTTATAAGAACCCAGAGCGGCGTACATTTAATAGGAGTCATGGAGACAATTGCTCTCGGAGCAGCTCGGGTCCCCGTGACGTCGGTGCCACCTAAACCTTACTTTCTGTGCGGAGCGCCGGATGGGTGGACAATGGAGGTATTTTTTGGACAGGTGCACCGGGGATACCATATACGGGGAAGTCCCCAGTACCTTTTGCTACCACCCCTGCCACCTCACACTGGGGGTCCCTTCAGTGAAAGACACAACTCCTGCCCACAGGTCTGTGCCCTTTCGGAATGCGGGAGCAAATTTATCTTGATGCTTATTGAGATTAAACTTGCCGTGCATTTCGTTGGGAGCAAGGGTTGCATCTGTTCATTAGGTGGGGAGGTTCACCTTGTCAATTTCCATCGAGTGCTGGCACGAGCGATCACTTTATCATCATTTGTCAGCAGCCCGGACAGGTTTTACTCAGCTCTGATTCCTCCCGGGCCCTGCTGTCATAACTTCATTGGCTTTATGGCCGCAGCTGAGCTCCCTTGTGCAATTGTCTAATACATCTACTTTACCTTAATATTGGTAATATGTTACATGTAAAAGAACGTGGAAGAGAGACTAAAACATTACGCTTCAGGCAAGCCACACACTCCCGTGACAACCCCCAGGCCCACCCTATGCTAGTGTCCCCATCCGTCTTTAGAAATCCCATTATACTGGGTAAGGAAGAGGAATCCACCATCTCCTAGAGCTTGGAAACATTGGAGTGGAGCCTTCAGCCTCTGTCTGGTCTCATGGACCCAGAGAGTTCAATCGGGGAGGCTGGAAAGGGTTCTGGACCAGGGGCTGGGGGGCACTGGCTGTGGGGGCCCAGGAATGGCAGTATCCTTCCCTCCCTCGGCTTCAGTCTTCCCATCAGCTTGCCCAGGGGAGCCAGCAGGAGGTCAAGGCTTTCCCGCTCAGATTCCCACGGGGGCCGGGTGGCAAGAGAGAGGAGCAAGTGGGCTGGATGGGGACTATGGCTGCCACCACCGCTCACCTGTCACCAAACGCTGCGGTGGGTGAGAGCCAGCCTAGCAGGCACAGACGTTTGGATTTTTAAAGAGAAACTGGAATTCTGAATTTGGATGTCAACTATTTTAATTGTTAGCGTTGGCACTGAATTAAAATTTTAAAACCCCACTCTGCTGATCCAATAAGATGTCTGCTGGCTTTGATTAATGATGATGATCGTGATGATGGTGGTGGTGGTCAATGATAATGGACGTTGCTGAGGGCTTTATCCTCACGATGATGAGATAAGACAAGAACTGGTACTATCCCTGTTTTACAGGTGAAAAAGTAAAGGCCCCCTAAGTAACTTGCCCAAGGTCACTATCAGCATGTGCTGACCAGGTAATTTGCTTCCAGGATCTTGGACATCTACCGACAAGGGCCTCTGAGGGAAATGTGGCTTGTGTCTGAAGACAGATTTGCTGGCAAAGGCCGACATCTTTCAACCTTCCGTTTAGAAATAAATCTATGTTGCCCTTAAAGAAGATACCTTTCTCTGGATTCCCCCTCCTCTGTGTTATTGCTGTCCTTCAAAATCTGGATTTTCCTTAAGGAGTGGGGAATAGCCATGTTCACGTCCTAGTTAGAGGGCAGAGGTAAAGGACGTGGCTTGGATTTCCTGACTTCTCTACAATGTACCTTCCTTCAGACATAGCCAAGAGCTCTGTTTTAGGTTTGATGAAATGTGTGAAAATCCAAGCTGTGTCCTCCGCTCCCTACAACTCAGCCACGGGGCCTCCAGATGGGACATTGACCTGAAACTTAGTAGCTCCTTAATAAACATTCATGAGATGAATGTTTGGTGAATTAAAAATTTGAGAGTAGGGTGTTATGAACAATTGTTTCTTTCTTCCTCCCTCCTTCCCTCCCTTCCTTCTTTCCTTTCTTTCTTTCCCTTCAACTGTGTTTAATTTTTTCCTGTTATTATCTCTGGTTGTTGTTTTCACAGACTGTCACAGACACACACACATGCACACACTTACCTGTGGTTCAGCACACACCTGCGTACATGCAGCGCTTACCTGCAGCCCAGCATAGGTCTGTGCACACACTTATGGGTAGTTCAACCCAGTTGTGCACACACTTCTATATGGCCTGGCACACGTGTGTGAATGTGTATACTTACATGTGCAAATGCACACACTTACATGTGGTTCGATGTCCACACGTACACATACTTGGTGTGGTTCAGACACTTGGTGGGGTGGGAGTGGCACTGTGTCCCTGAGTGATCCTGAATCCCGCCCAGGCTTAAAAGTCTGTGTCCTGCGCCCAAGCCTCAGGGAGAAGGGTGAGCGTCTGTTCCTGTTTCTCACCTGAGCCAGAATCTGGGACTGCCCCGCCCAGTGTACGTCTGACATTGGCTGACATTCTCGGGAGGTAACAGACAGTGTTCACTGGTCAGAGTAACATTCCCCAGAGAAAGCTTTGACTGTGCATGATTCCACCCAGTGTGCCTGTCTGAGAAGACTGGTCCCGCCCTTGCAGGTGGACTGATAAATGGAGGTGGTTTTCTGGGGTGCAGTGCACAGCGAGTGTGCTTTGTCAGTGGATGTGTGTGTACACGCACACATCGCACTGGGCACTCACAGGTGTGTGCGGGTGGTGATGGGATGCCTGGGGAAGGAAGGAAGGGACCCTCTCATGCACCTGTCCAGGTGCAATGCGCCCTCTGCTGGTTTGACCAGGGAACCGCGGCAGCCTCCTGCTGACCCTGGGGGGTCACCCTGTTCCTGCAAACCTGGAGGAATGGTGTTCTCTTCCTGGGAGAGGTGGGAGGTGGAGGCTTGGGAAGTCAGAGGCTTGTGGAACGGAGGCATCCACCTTTCACTCGAACTCGGACTCCCATTTTATTCCAAGGATTTTGTGGAGGGCTTGTCCCTTCCGTGGAGAAGTGGTGAATATTCAGGCAGGTGGCAGGAGATTCTGTTAGGCGGGGACCATGCAAGTTCACAGGGTGGGGGTGCAGGGACTCCCTCCTGTCCCTCTGAACCCACTTCAGATGCAAGGATGGAGTAATGGAAGGAGGGGCTGATGAGGAGGGGAGAGTAACTGAGGATAATAAGGCAGCCTGGGGCGCCTGGTGGCTCAGTCCTTAAGCGTCTTGTCTTCAACTCAGGTCATGATCCCGAGGTCCTGTTATCAAGCCCCGCATCAGGATCCCTACTCCGCTGGGAGTTTGTTTCTCCCTCTCCCACTCCCCCTGCTTCTGTTCACTCTCTCACTGTGTCTCTCTCTGTCAAATAAATAAATAAAATATAAAATAATAATAATAATAATAATGCAACCTGAACACTTACTAAATACCCATTTCTGTGCTAGGTGCTTTTCATAAATAATTTCTAATCCTGACAATGACTCTGTGGGTTGATCGCTTTCCTGTCTTGGCCCATTTTTCAGAAGCTGTAACTGAGGCTCAGAGATGCTAAATCAATCCGTGCAAACTTACATAGCATGTTCATGCAGAGTGGCTTATAAACCCGGGACTGTATGATTCCAGAGCCCCTTTCCGTCCCCACGAGGACACCAGTTCTTAGGCTCCCCACCCCTGAAGGCTGGAGCCACCTCTCAAGGGCCGACCTCTCCCGTTTTCCTGGTGCCTAAGTCCTGTAGAAAAGAAAATTTAGCTCAGTCGCCAGCCTGGCCTGCTCGGGACCCTACAAGCCAGAGCGGTCCCTCCACCGTTTGGGGAGGGCGAGCCTCACCTTTCCCAGTTCTCTGTCACTTCTGGGAGAAGTTGGGAGCCGGCCTCTGCGTACCGTCCCGCGTTCAAGGTTATCCAGATAGCGCTGCGGGCCTCATTTGCATGGTGGCGCGGAGCGAATACCCAAGCAGCGCCGGCCAGCGGGGCGCGCAGATAAGGTCTGCAGGCCCAAGTTTCGGGGTTGTACTTGCATTATCATGGGCTTCCTTAAGCTCGGATGAATATGTAAATCTCTCGCCACCGCCTCCTTGTTCCGCAGTAATGGGGGCCCGCCTCCGCCCGAGCAATTCCGAGGGTAAAATTGATTAATATTTGTTTTCAAAATGACACGCGGTGATGTATGGGCCCTTTTACAACTTAAATTAATACTTTAAAGAGATGAATGGTCTCTACAGAGGGTGTTAAAGTTCAAGCCCAGGGAATTTGCATATTTATATTACAGCCAACTGATAGTAATTGTGGGAACGGGCTGTAATGCTGTTCGTTTGTCACTTTCAGCCGGGTGTGTTTCAGCCCGGGACCTCATTAACTCGCGGAGCCTCAGCCCCTCCACCCCGCAGGACACGGGCTGGCGGCTCTGGGCACCAAGGGCCTGTGTCCAGGCCACAGTTCTGCCTCTTGGTCCCCAGCAGGCTGAACACCCCCCTCAGGTTTGGGCACCTGTTTTGGGGGAGGCAAAGACATATGGGCAGATGCCTGGAGCTTATAGACCCCACGTTGTGCTTGTCTGAGATCCCTCTCCCTTGTAGCCAGGATGTGACCCCTCCTTACCATCTGTGATGCCCCTCGTAGCCACTTCCCACTCTCACCAGTGTCCTGCCTTCCTTCTGCCTTCCTGAAGGTTCTACCAACTCATTTCTCACCTCATCTGAGGGCGAATGGTTTCTTTAGGAGGTGATCTCAGAAAGCAGTGGTGAAGAAGGGAAGGAAGACTCTAGAGGTACATCATTGAGCAGGTGGGGCTCAGTCCTGCCGGGGACCTGGGGCAATGCTCTAGGGCAAGTCTGGGATTGTTCTACCTGAAGGGGAGGAAGCTGGTGCATGTCATTCTCAACTTCCTTTGTCATTGGCTGAGGGCTGCTCCTTGACCACGAATCCAGAGCACCTGCTGCTAGGTGCTGGCTTGTGGCAGAAACCCCTGGCTGGGGTCCCCAGTGTCGCCACTGGGTGGGGAGGCCTGGACTAGAGTGGAGTGTGGGACGGGGAGCCCAGTGTCTCCTAACTGGTGTCCCTGCTCCTGTCTGTGCCTCCCCAAACCCCATCTTCCCTCCACTCAGTAGCCAGGCCAATCTTCTTGAAGCAGAAGTTAGGGCAGGTCATTCTTCTGCTCAAAATCCTGCCCTGGCTCCTCCTGTCTCTTTGGAGAAAAGCAGACAAGGCCTTGCACATTGGGCCTGCCTCCTAATCTCTCCCCCTTCCTCCTTCTGCGGCCACAAGGGCTTCCTGTTGTTCTATGAATACACCAGCCATGCTGCTGCCTCAGGGCCTTTGCACTGAATGTTTTCTTTGCCTAGAATGCCCCTCTCCCCAACCCCTGGGCAGGGCTCAGTCCCTCACTTCCTTCAGATCCTTAACCAGATGTCATCTTCTCAGAAAGAGTTTTCTCTGCTCACTCTGCCTCCTACTAGTTCCCTGGGCCTCTGCCCCACACTTAATAGGTCTCTTTCTGCTTTGTTCTTCTTTATAGTTCTGCTCACGCTCTGATAGATAGCATATTTTTCTTGTTTATTGTTTGTCTTTTCACTCTGGGTTGTAAGCTCTATGAGAGATGGGAGTTAACCGCTCACTGTTGCATCCCCCAGGCCTTGAAACAGTCCCTGGGGTGTTGTAGGCCCGCAAAACTTCCGTATCGAATGAATGAAGGCAGGCCCAGAAGTGGCTGCATGGTAGGTCCCACTGCCCAGGTGGGATAGCTAGGGTTGGTGGAGAGGAGAAGGTCCAGCAGGCAGGGCCGGCTTCATAAGTTTGGGACCTGTTTCAGGGGCCCCATGCTTAGCCGGGCTCTGTGCTTGGTTTCATGCTTTGTTGTAGCTGTCTTGAAAATTGTCATCATCTTAGAACAAGTCAGTTTGCACCGGGTCCCATGGATTATGGAGCCAGCCTTGCTGGCGAGTTCCCAGAGCTTAATTCATTTTAGAGCTGCTAGGCATGGGGTCTGGGCAGGGACCTTGCAGGGAGTTTTTAGATCATACTGCTACTGGCGATGCATGGTGGGCTGCTCAGAGGTGTTTGGGAGGACGGAGGGCCTGGCGCTAACCATTCCTGGGCGAGAGAAGCCTGCTCTGGAGTCAACACAGTGTTTCGTTATTTCTCATGGGTATGAACCCCCATGTGTTCAAACGGGCACACACAGACAGACCTGGGGTGTGCATTTTATTATAGATGTATTTTTAAATATCCTACATTTTTTTGGTAGATTACTTGCAAAATTGGCCCGGTCCTCCACCTCTCCCTCTGTCCAGGGCAAGGCGAGCATGCCGTCATCCTGTTACAAAGCACAGTCTGTCTGTTCCCCGTTCCCTTGAACTTCTGAGTTGCTCTGGCCAGAGCACAGTGGCAGTCCCCGGTGCTGGTGTGAGCTCTGTATTTCTTGGATGTTGTTGCCACCAGAGAACAAGTCTGGGCTGGCAGGCTGGAGGGTGAGGGCCCAGAAGATTCAGCCAAGTTCTCCTAGTGGAGATCGGTGGGCGGAAACCTGGGTGAGGCAAGCTAGAGGACCACAGACGCGTCTGTGAGTCCTGCTGTGCCCGGCTTCGATCCGAGCTGCCCTTTTGACCTGTAGGATCGTGAACAATAATAGATGGCTGTTAGATAAGCTGCTGAATTTGGGGTACTTTGCTGTAAATCAGTATCGTGGCAATGGGTAATCAATACATGACTTGTACCTCACTAGGCAATTGCTTACACAGGAGGGAATAGCCGTGTGTTTGCACGTCCTCGTTGAACCATCTTCTCAGCCACCCCGCCGGCGAGTGGTGTGAGCAGAGAAAGGGGCCAGAGGAGCAGGGGACGGCTGGATCTCAGCCCTGCGCTTGCATTTCGGAGGGGAAGAAACGTGAGGAGTGTGTGTGTGCTGTTGAACCCTGTCCTGCCAACCCTGGGCCCTGGGGCATCGGGACCCAGAGGGAATGGGCTGCTTCCCGCCTCAGGGATTGGGAGGGCGTGTGATGGCCAAGGGGCTCCAGACCCGCCCCTTCCCAGTTCAAGCAGAGGAAACACAGATTTGGAAAAACTGGGAAGCAGGCAGGAGAAGGCAGGGTAGAGCGGAACTGAAACCGGGAGCTTCCTGGAGGGAGGAGAGGCTGGGCATCCACACCCCTGAGCACCCGCCGACTTGGACAGGAGAAGCCAGTCCTCGGAGTGGCTGCTGGGTGAGGACACACACACATACAGTACGAACAGAACAGAAGGTAGATGGCACTTTTTATGAAAAAAATAACTTTTGGGGGGTCACCTCGGTGGCTCAGTCGGTTAAGAGGCTGCCTTCAGCTCAGGTCATGATCCCGGAGTCCTGGCATCGAGACCTGTGTCGCCGCATCAGGCTCCCTGCTCATCCGAGAGCCTGCTTCTCCCTCTCCCTCTGTGCCTCCCCCTACTTGTGCTCTTTCTCTCTCTCTCAAATAAATAAATAAAATCTTTTTTAAAAAGTAACTTTGTTTGGGAGGAAATTTCCAGCTCACACCAAGTTGCAAGAACACAGTGAGCCCCTGTTCACTGTCACCTGTGGTCACCGGTCTCCAGCAGTTTGCCAACTTGGCTTATGTCCCTTCCTATTTGCATATAGTGTTGTGAGGGTTCCTGCTGCCCTCTGAGAGGAAGCACACCGTTGATGACCTTCACAAACATACGCACTTCAGAAAGACGAAAAACATGCATTTTCGCTTATATCCTGAGGTCTAATAATCATGCTTAGGACAGTACCCAGCACTGACCCAGTACTGTTATCTTTTTAAAAATGAAGCTTTTTATTTATTTATTTGAGAAAGGGAGCGCTCAAGCAGGGGAGACGAGAGGAGGAAGAGGGAGAAGCAGACTCCCTGATGAGCAGGGAAGCTGATACGGGATTCGATCCCTGAGCCAAAGGCAGCCGCTTAACTCACTGAGCCACCCAGGTGTCCCTAATGCTATTATTTAATATATAGTCTCCATTCAAGATTCACCAATGGCTTCAGTAAAGGCCTTTAAAGCATCCCTCACCACCCCCTGCCTGACCCTGAGCACAAAGATGAGAATAAAGGGCTGAGAACCAAGGGCTGCATTCCCATGTCCTGTCCCCTTTAAGCAGGGACAGTGCCTCAGCCCCGTGCCCCATTTCTCCCTTTTGTCTCTCATAACACTGGTGCTGTTGGGTCATTCAGGACAGTTCTAGAGAATGGCCCTCCATCTGGGATTGCAAGACCATTTCGTCCAAATTATGTTTAAGGTTTATGCGGCACACTCAGCATTGTTTAAGATTACAGAATGTGGGGGCGCCTGGGTGGCTCAGTGAGTTAAGCGGCTGCCTTCGGCTCAGGTCATGATCCCGGGGTCCTGGGATCGAGTCCCGCATCGGGCTCTCTGCTCAGCAGGGAGCCTGCTTCCTCCTCTCTCTCTGCCTGCCTCTCTGCCTACTTGTGATCTCTCTCTGTCAAATAAATAAATAAAAAAAAAAAAAAGAAAGATTACAGAATGTGTGTCTTGATCGAGGTCAGGCTTTTTTTTTTTTTTTAAAGATTTTATTTATTTATTTGTCAGAAAGAGAGAGAGCAAAAGCACACAAGCAGGCAGAGAGGCAGGCTCCCTGCTGAGCAAGGATCCCGATGTGGGACTCGATCCCAGGACCCTGGGATCATGACCTGAGCCAAAGGCAGCAGCTTAACCCAGTGAGCCACCCAGGCGTCCTGAGGTCAGGCTTTTTGACCACCAGTTCAGACAACCCCCCTCCAGAGTGCCCTCTGGCCCCCCAGGTCCCCAAGAGGATTTCTTCCTTTGGGTTCCTTCGGTGGAGAGATGTGATTGAGAGACCAGCATCCAGAGTCAAGAGTCCTGGGCTCAAACTCCAGTTCCAACACTTACTCTGTGACCTTGGGCACATTATTCAACTTCTCTGGGCCTCAATTTCCTCCATTATATATATGATAATAGTCCCTACCACTTATCTGAATGTATGGAATGCATTTGGACAGTACCTGGAACAGAGTATGTGCAGTGATTAACGCAGCTTTGCAAAGGTGTTTGGTTCTCTGCCTTTCGGGAGCATGTAGAGTTGTATGTCCTATTCTCTTGAAGGTGGGTGTTTGGAACTAGCCGTGGCCAGTGAAGTGTTTGTGGAAATAATGGGGTCACTTTCTGAGTCAGAGTATTGGGCGGCAGGTGTAAGGCTCCCCGGAACTCTCTGGCACAGTGAGCGGCAACTTTTGACACATTCGCTGCTTTGCATACTGGGGTCTTTTAGTAATTATTATAAGCAGAACCTCCTTCTCCCACTACCTCCATGTCACCTGCAATGAACAGCAGCATGCTCAGGCAAAAAACCTTGGCCATTTTAAGCCACTGAGATCGTGGGCTTGTTTGTTACTGCAGCATAACCTGGCTTAACCTGATGAATACATTGGACCTGGATGTTATCACTGTCATTATTATTCTTAATATCGTCATTATTATTTCTTGTGAGCCTCTTGCTCAAAGCCTCTCTGTTATGTTGTGGTGATCTATTTAGACTCTGACTCTCTCTTCTCACCCCTGGTTATGAATTTCTCGAGCACAGTCTTCATATCTTTCTGTCTCTGGGACCCTAAAATTCCAGCCCAGGGCCAGTTGCAGACTTGGCGCTCAGTGTTCAGTGAGTGATTGTTTAAATGTCATTGGAGAAATCTGAGTTTATATGTAGCTTTCAACTGCTTGGCTTCGATTTCAGTGTTTTTAATTGCACAAACAATATTGTAGCACAACCATAAAAATAAAAGGCAAAAAAAAAAAAAAAAAAGGAAAGTCATTTACAATCCCTCTAAATTGAAGGGCTTGTCCATGCTTCTCTCATTCATCCCCATGAATGGATGGGTTTTGTAGTGCGTTTTCACGCTTTTCCCCCTACTTAAAATTCTACTGTCAGGGAGACACATTTCCATAGAATTTTTTTAAAAGATTTTATTTCTTTATTTTTAGAGTGATGGAGATAGAGGGGGGAGAGAGGGAGAGCAGAGCGAGGGGCAGAGGGAACGGGAAAGAGAATCTCAAGCAGATTTCAGGCTGAGCCTGAGGCCCAACTTGGGCGTGGTCCCAGGACCCTGAGATCATGACCTGACCAGAAACCAAGAGTCAGACACTCAACTGACTGGGCCACCCAGGCGCCCCTCCATAGAATTTATGAGAACTAGAGGTTCTAGTTCTCTAATTCTAGAGGTTGCGTGTGTTCTGTGGGATGGGTGAGCCCCTGTGGCTTACTTAGTAAGGCTTTTTTTTTTTTTTTTAACATTTAAACATCTTCCAATACTTTGCTGGTTCAGCCCATGCTGCCTTGGAGGTCTTGTCCATGACTCTGTTCCCTCTTCCCTGCTACAACTTCAGGATAAAGGCACCTCAAGATCCATTCAGACCACACCCCCATTTGAGCAGAACGTTCTAGCATATTGTGCTGACCCTCCACCACAATAAGAAAAGTATAATAGAGGCCCTTCTAAGCCATTGCTTCAGTTATTAGATGAGTGAATAATGGTATTAAAATAAGTTCTGCCACTTTTAAACTTGGCCTAAAATTTTCTTTCTCATCGGAGGAGCCATCTTCTGTCTTTTGAGCCCTTCACCCCTACGGTCTTGGAATTTGCTTTTCCTTGTTCCCATTTGGAGCCATGGGGGCCTCCATGCCCCCAGATTAGTGTAACGTTGGTTGTGCCTTTTAAAGTAGCCCATTCTTTGCTTTCTGAAACCGCTGACTCACTCTTGGGCATTAGCAGTGGGCTTCTTTTCGTGGGACTCTTTGTCATGGAGAAACAAGCTTTTATCTTTGGAGGAGCATTATCTTAAGGGTAAAGGGCAGGTGTCCTGGGGGTGCCTGCCGCTCACTCGGCCTCCTCCTGCTCTGCCTGCTGGGTGACACAGGAGGCGGCTTTGTGTCTAATCCAAATGGCAAATCGGCCACTTGATGGCTCCTTGCCGATCACCCCAGTGGTAAGTGGCGAACGTGCCACCCAGGAAGCCAAGAGCGGAGCATGCACGGTGGGGAAAGGCAAAGCCCCGCGACCCTGTGTCCTCTGAGTGCAGGATCCATCTCTGTCCTGCTTTTTACTGTCCCCAGCACCCAGCTCCTCGCCTGGCCTAGAGCAGTGGTTCCACGATGGATTGTGGAGTGGATCCTTGAATGATAGGAGAAGGCTTCTGGAAAGAGGGGGCCTGGGTCCAGGGTCTTGTCAGGTGGAGTCTGGGGAGTGGGGTGGAGGATGAAGACAAAAAGGGATTGTCAGCTCTGTTTGGCCCACAATAGAGATGGGTGTGTGCCGTGCGTGTCTTGGCTGCAGGTCCACTTGGGTTTAAACCAAGAAATCCATCATTCATTCATTCATTCATTCAGTACATATCATAGAAGTGGCTCATATGTACTTGGCTTTATCCTAGGCAAACATTCCAGCCCCTGTGAGGCTGACATTCTGGTGGGGGACAGACACTAACGCCATAAAAAAATTCAGCATAGATGAGTGAAATAAGTCAGTCAGAGAAAGACAAATACCCTATGATTTCACTCCTATGTGGAATTTAAGAAATGAAACTGATGAGCATCGTGGAAGGGAAGGAAAAATAAAATAAGATGAAAATGGAGAGGCAGACAGACCAGCAGACAGAGCACATGAGCTGCTGATCTTTAGGGAAAAAAAATGAGGTTTGCTGGAGAGGAGGGGGGTGGGGATGGGGTAAATGGGTGATGGCCATTAAGGAGGGCACGGGATGTGAGGAGTGCCGGGTGTTGTAAGCGACTGATGTATTCCCTACCTCTACCTCTGAAACGAATGAAAAACCACTCAGCATCGTCCGTATTAAGGGATGGAAAGTGCACGAAGGAAATGAAACACACACCCACCGCTCTCCCACTCCTCGCTTTGTTCTCTTTTTCGCATTTCAGTTTGTTAAGAAAATTATACAGGAAAGAAAAAGAATACGTTTGCCCTGTAAAACATCATGCAACACAGAAATAGTACAGAGCCCACTCAAGGAAAGCCCCTTCACCAGCCCTGATCCGACCCACTCTCTGCTCCAGAGTATAGTATAACCTGTGTCTACATTTCCAGACCTTTCTCTGGAAAGGTCTCTTTCTCGAATATGTATATTTGAGATTTTATTTAAATTCCAGTTTGTTGACATACAGGGTTATGTTAGTACAATATTGCGATTCAGCCCTTTCCCACATCGCCCGGTGCCCATCCTGACAAGTGCCCTCCTTCATCCCCATCATGTTTCCCCCGTCCCCCACTCCCCTCCCCTCTGGTAAATATTGGTTTCTTCTCTACTGTCTGTGCGTTTGTATAGAATCTATGGATCTGTCATCTATCTCTCATCTGTACATAGATTCCTATTCTTCCTACACAAATGTGATTACGCTCAATGTATTGTTCTTGTTTTTTTTTTTTTTTTTTTTTTAACGCAACAATACGGGGAGGTCTTTCTTTTGGGACATACATACATACAAACCCACTCTTCCCTGGTGAAATACTGCAGAGGGTTTCAGAGCAGGGGTGTCATGCAACGGATTGAACCACTCGCCCACTGTGGGACCTCTAGTGTGTTTCCAGCGTACTGAGATTACAGACGATGATTGCTGGAGCGAACACGCTACCTGCATCTTGGTGGGCATGCGAGAGCATCTTGTAGGATGCTAAAAGGGGGATCAGGAGGTTCCAACAAAAGTGGGTCTTACATTTTGATACATGCTGCAGAATTGCACTCCAAACGAACTTCTCTAATTTGCACTCAGAGGGTCTGTTTTCCCAAGCCTCCCCCAGCCTGTGCCCTTTATTCCCCTGTGAGTCGTCTGCCAACTCAGCTTTGTTCCTCACAGGTCAAGGTGGAACAGTATTGCTAACAGGGACTGAGGGTGCCCCAGTGGCTCACGTGGGCTCATAGGTACCTCACAGGAGGTCAGAGCGGGAAAGCCCACCTGAGATCATACAGTCCAGCCCACTCACTGTTGAGATGAGGAAACCAAGTTCCCACAAGGAGACGGGACTTACTCTGAATGCATATCTCCTCTCTTTGCTCAGAGGATCCTTGACTCCTCCAAGGACAAGCCTCTAGGCAGGCTGTCCAGATTCATATTTTCTAAGAAGCAGTTAGAATATAATGATTGAGAGCATGGGCTCCAGAGTTAGATGGCCTGGAGTCAAATTCCAGTTGTCATTTAGAGCTGTGCAACTTGGGGCAAGTTACTGAACTCCTCTGAACCTCAGTGTCCTCAGTGAAATGGGTCCAATGGGAGCACCTAACTTAGGGGCTGTTGTGTTAGCTGAGTTCATACATGCAGATCACATGTTGGGGGAGGTAGATGCACACTGTAGGTTCTATTCACTAATCTTCTTCCTGGAAGGAAAATCCTGTTCATTCAACATTAATCCTCTTGGCACTTACACGATGTCATGGACCATGCTAGAGCACACAGCTATCAGAAAAAGTGATATACTTAGTTCTTTTTCAAGATTGTTTTGGCTATCCATCTTGGTCTCTTGAAATCTATATTAATTTTAGGATTGGTTCATCAATTTCTATAAAGAAGTCATGTGGGATTCTAATTGGGGATTGCATGGAATTTGTAGATGAGTGTGGGTAATATTGCCATCTTAGCAATGTTATGTCTTCCAATCCACGAACATGGGATGTGTTCCCAATTATGTAGCTCTTCTTTAATTCCTTTCAATATATTTTCTAGTTTTCAATGTGCAAGTCTTGCATTTCTTTTGCTAAGTTTATTTCTAACTCTATTTTACTTTTTAGTGCTATTATTTATATAATTGTTTTTAAATTTTCATTTTCAGATTTTCATTGCAAGATATAGCAGTACAATTGATATTTATATATTGATCTTGTCCCCAACAACCTTGCTGAACTTTATTAGTTCTAAGCTTTTTAGTGGATTCTTAAGGATTTTCTATGTGCAAGAACATGTCACCTGTGAATAAAGATAATTTTGCTTCTTTATTTCTAATCTTGATACTTTTCTTTTATTCCTTCCTTATTTCTTTTTTTCTTTCTGTTTTTGTTTTGTTTTTGTTTTGGTGTTTTTTTTTGTTTGTTTTGTTTTGTTTTTTACTTGCCTAATTGCCCTGGCTAGACTCTCTAGTACAATGTTGAGTAGAAGTGGTGAACACAGATGTCCTTGTTTTGTTCTTGATTTTAGGGGGAACATAACCAATCTTTCACCATTTTAAGTATTTTTAAAATACTGTGTTTTAGGGCACCTGGGTGGCTCAGTGGGTTAAGCCGCTGCCTTCAGCTCGGGTCATAATCTCAGGTCCTGGGATCGAGTCCCTCATCGGGCTCTCTGCTCAGTGGGGAGCCTGCTTCCTCCTCTCTCTGTCTGCCTCTCTGCCTACTTGTGATCTCTCTCTGTCAAATAAATAAATAAAATCTTAAAAAAAAATACTGTGTTTTAACACCATTTTTAGATGTTAGCAGTAGAGTTTTTAGAGGTGCCTCTTAGCAGATTAAGGAAGTTCTCCTCTTGAGTGTTTGTGTCATGAAAGGGTGTTGAATTTTGTCAGTGCTTATTCTGTGTTGAGAGGATTATGTAATTTTTCTTTTTTATTCTATTAATAGGATGAATTAAATTAATTGATTTTCAGATGCTGACCCAACCTTGCATTCCTGGAATAAATCCTATTTCATCATGGGGTATAATTCTTTTTGTATGTTGCTGTATTCAGTTTGCTAACATTTTTTGTTGAGGAATTTTACACCTCTATTCCTAAGAGATATTGGTTTTAAGTTTTCTTTTCTTGTGATGTTCTCTCTGTTTCTAGCCTTCTGAAGATCCCCCAGAGCCTGGACAGATCAGCCATCCAGGCTCCCATGCTTGGACCAAATTATTGGCTACCTCCGGGGAAGGGCACCAAAGCACACCTTTGCAAACATCTACACAAGTGCCTGGGGAGATAGGACCCACTGACATTGGCTGAGTGCTGAGCGTTGTACACATATTCTCTCCTTTGACCCTCTCAACTAAATGTTTTGAGTGCTATCATTTATGCCCAATGCACAGATGGGGAACTGTCCTTTGTAGATCTATGGGCTTGACTTCCTCTAGAACAGATGCTTTTGATGACATCTTGTTGTATCACGAATGGGCAATGGACTGAATGTTTATGTCCTCCTGCAGATCCATGTGTTGAAATTCTAACTCCCAAGGTGATGATATTAGGATGTGAAGGCCTTTGGGAGGAGCTCATGAAGGTGGAGCCCTCAGGAGTGGGATTATAAAAGAGTTCTCAGAGAGCACCCTTCTTCCTCCTGTCCTGTGAAGACAGTGCAAGATCAGCTGTCAGTGATCCAGAAAGCAGGCTCTCTTCAGGCACTGAGTCTGCTGTTGACTTGATCTTGGACTTCCAACCTCTAGAATGGTGAGAAATTAATTTCTGTTGTTTATAGACCACCAGGTCTGTGGTATTGGGTTGGAATAGCCTGAACAGACTAAGACAAAATGTACAGTCAGATTGAATTCACTTTCTTGTTTTTATTTCATAGGGTAATGTAACAAACATCCCTAGTCCCACTGCTTAACTGTGGCTGTTTTTCATATCTGCCTCCAGTTGGTTTTTCCTCAAAGAAATAATGCATTAGAAATTAAACCAAAGCTCATTGAACCACTTCTCCCCAACTCCACAGAGACCATGACTCACCCTAGTTGTGGTCGTTAATATTTTAGAGAAACCAATTTAGACCATGCTCTTTATGCATCAACATGTACCTAAAAATTGCATATATCTTTTTGCACATGTTTTTAATATTTTTATTTCAAACATTCAAATATTTACATAGCAGCATGAATTTACAGTTTTTAAGCCATTATTTATTTTACGGAAATGGGATAATTTTATACATACTTTCTTGCTTTTTGCTTTTCTTACTCAGTATTGTCTTAAGGAAATCCCTCTAATTCTGGCATGGCTCTAATTCATTCTTTTTAATGGCTGCCTAACATGGATATTTTCCATCTGTTTGCCTTTTGATGGGAATCTAGTGTCCCATCACAGTGACCTATTGTGTGACAAGCACACATGTATTCTTAGGTAACAGTGTTTTTATTTTTGTAAGATACATTTCCAGGAGAGAAAGTGCCAGGTCAAAGAGTAAATATATATTTTTATTACAGTGACTGTTTCTGGAATGGACCCCAAAAAGTGTGAAATAATTCCCACTTCTGTTAGATTTGAACAAGAGTAACCACTTCCCCACACCTTCCCTGGCAGCTGATATCACCTCCCTTAAAATTTTTGCAAGTTTGACATTTGAAAAATATCTCATTGTTATTTTCATTTGCATAGCCTTGAGTTTGAACTCTTTTTCTTATGTTTATTAACCTTCTGGATTTGCTCTTCTGTGTTTGCTTATTTATGTCCTTATCCCAATTTAAAATTAAAAATCATTTCTTCTATTTTTAATGGCTCGTTAGTATATCGTAAATACTCTGCTCTCTGGTTGGCAAACATTTCCCTAAATCTATTACTTGTCCAAATTCATTGTGTTATCAGAGCCCAAAATAAGTTTTAATTTTTATGTCATCAAAAATTTTTTTAAAAATTAAATTTATTTATTTTCAGCATAACAGTATTCATTATTTTTTCACCACACCCAGTGCTCCATGCAAGCCGTGCCCTCTATAATACCCACCACCTGGTACCCCAACCTCCCACCCCTCCCGCCACTTCAAACCCCTCAGATGGTTTTTCAGAGTCCATAATCTCTCATGATTCACCTCCCCTTCCAATTTCCCCCAACTCCCTTCAAAAAATTTTTGAAGGTAAAAATTTATTTTTCTTTTTTGACTTTGGGGTTTTTTAATTTAAGCAAATCACCTGTATTTATATTTGCGGTGGTTAAAAAGTCCAAGTGAGTAGTGTACTGCTGGGTTTGCTATGTAAAGCTGTCGATAGTTACCAGTCCACTTGGATGTGTTTGGGTCAATTCAAAAATAATAACACTAATAATAGTGTTCACTGATATTTATTTGGGCCTTGCTATTTATCAAGTTCCACAGAATCGTACATGCACTATTTCACTGACCCTCAAAACACCCTGGGAGGTGGGTGCCATTTTTATTTCCAATTGATAGATAAAGAAACTGAGGTACATGGAGGTTAAGTATCTTTCCCAAGATTACACAGCAGGTACATGGCAGAGCTGGCTTCTGGACCCTTGCTCTCTGCTCCGGAGTCCGTGCTCATGACCACTGGACATGTTGCTACAGAGGGCAGCTGGGTTTGCACAGGCTCAGAAACAGCCTTTGGTAGAAAACAGGCCTGTTGTGGGCACAGGTATCTGGAGGATGGCCACTGTGGGCTCATCGGGAAGGCTGCCCTTAGTGGGGAAGCAAGCTATACCTAGGATGGGTACAAGTAAGCCCAGCTAGGCACTTAACCCATGACATGGGACACCAAGGCAGGGGTGATGGTTTTCCATTTGAGGCCTGGACATGTGTCCATACAGCTCAATGGTCCTGCGGTAACCATGGGCTGGGTAGCTAGTGACCCACACTGTGCCTGCTTCTGCTGGTTAATGTTATGTGTCAACTTGATGGGGTCATGGGGTGCCCAGATATCTGGCCATAAGTTATTCTGGGTATTTCTATGAGGATTTTTTTTTTTTTTTAGATGACATGAACATTTATTTGGTAGTGAAAAGCAGATTGCCCTCTACAATGTGGGTGGGCCACATTCAATCAGCAGCAGGTCTGAACAGAACAGAAAGATAGACCCTTCCCCAAGTAAGGTGTGATTCTCCAGCACAGTGCCTAATGACTTTTGTCTGTCCCTGGGCTCTATCTGCTGGTCCACACTGCAGATCCTGGCTCACAGACCCCTTAATCACATGAGCCAATTCCTTATAATAAATTGTTTTTTATGTATGTATTGCCATTCTTTTGGTCTGGTTCCTTTGGAGACCCTGACTAATAGACAACTAGATTGAAAGTATTGGCCATGCTCCTTGCACGGTATGCGGGGTATTGTCTCTAGTTTTATCTGGAGAGCATGTATGAAGTTTCTTCTCTGTTGAGCCAAGGCTCCCGAGTTACAGAGGCAAAGACTTTTTCTCTAGCAGCAGCATGAGAGATTTGGACTAGACGTGTGAAGAACTTCCAGAAGGTGGAAGGTGCTAAGACACATTCAAGGGGGGAGGGTAAAAGGAGTTTGTTTTTTTGAGGACATGGGCATTGAGGCAAAGGGCAGAAGAAAGCTTTCCAGAGCTTTTCTGGGTCTTTGGGACTGACCCAGAAGGCACAGTTGTTGCCTAAAATGTGGCCATCTAGAAAGGATCATGGTTTCCTCCCAATGCTCAAGACTGAACACCCCCACTAGATTCCAGAGCTGGTGAAGGATTCCCGGGTGTGATTGTGTGGGATCGCCAGGCTTAGTTGGGCCTCCTGGAGTGGACACATCCTTAGTCTTCAGCTACTGTGGACTCGGATGGACATGGGGCTGCAGAGGGCCTGTGTCTTTTGTCTCTACTATCAACCTTCTGGTAGGCTGTTCTGTAGCACTCAGAGCATCTCAGGACAGGGACAAGGGAAGGAAGGAATTTTCTGTCCCTCAAGTGCTCCAGGCCCAGGACAGATGCGTTTCCTTAACTGAGGCTGTTAACCTTCACGTCCTCTTTGAGGTAAGTCCCCATTTAAAAACACACATTTGGGAGCACCTGGGTGGCTCAATTGGTTAATTTCATTTAGTTCGATTCTTGATTTCAGCTCAAGTCATGATCTCAGGGTTATGAGCTTGAGCTCCATGGCACACTCTGTGCTCAGTGGGGAGTCTGCTTCTCTCTCTCTTTCTCTCTCCCTCTGCCTCTCCATTTCCCTCCCCTCTACTCACATCCACACTCTCTCACAAAATAAGTAAATAAAGCTTTAAAAAAAAACCACATTTATATTATCATTCCAAATTTACTGCTATTCTGTAAGATGGTTAAACAACACATAGGTATATAGAGTAAAAGGTGAAATTGCCCCCCTCCTGTCCCAACCTTTATTCCAATCCTTGACAATGTACAAGGCATCCTTTGGAACTTTCTGTAATGTAGGTCCAAGCAGAAACACACAGGGTTTGGAACGTTGTTTGGTACAGTATATCTAACCTAAAATTCACCTTGTTAGCTGTTTTTAAGTGGTCAGTCCAGTGGTCAGTCCAGTATGTTCGTCCTGCTGTGCAACCATCT
Source organism: Neogale vison (assembly GCF_020171115.1). Taxonomy (NCBI): domain Eukaryota; kingdom Metazoa; phylum Chordata; class Mammalia; order Carnivora; family Mustelidae; genus Neogale; species Neogale vison. The sequence continues at coordinate 31,961,325 of NC_058097.1, read as the reverse complement.
CCAGCACCTGTTTCTAGAATGTTCGCGTCTTCCCAGACGGAAGCTCTGTCCCCATTACACACTCCCGTTTCCACCACCCCTGGCATCCAGTCTTCTGTGTTCTGACTCTAGGCTGGAGATTAGACTCCTCCAAAAACCCTCACATAAGTGGAACCCCACAGCATCTGGGCCTGTGACTGGTTTGTCCTCTGAGCCCCATGTCATCCACGGTCATTCACAGGGTAGCAGGTGTCGGGACCTCCCTCCTCTAGAAGGCTGCGGGGTATTCCCTGTAAGGACTGATCCTACTCACCTGTTCAGCTGTGGCTGGTGGCTTCTCTGTTTGAGCTCTTGTGAATCACGCTGCCAGGAGCACAGGTCTCCAACTGTCGGTTCACACCCCTGCTTTTAGCTCTCTTGGGCTTATACCTAGAAGAGGAACTGATGAATCCTATGGCAGTTCCACCTTTAATTTCGGGGGAGCTACCATGTGCCACTGTGGTGGGCCAGGTTTACATTCCCATGAGCAGTGCACGAATGTTCTAGTTTCTCCACAGCCTTGCTAACTCCTGCTCCTCCTCCTCCTCCTGCTCTTCCTCTTCCTGCTCCTCCTCCTCCTCTTCCTCCTTCCCCTTCTCTTCCTCCTCCTCCTCCTCTTCCTCCTCTTCTTCCTCCTCCTCCAGGTCTTGCTCCTCTTCCTCCTCCTCCTCCTTCTCCTCTTCCTCCTCCTCTTCCTTTTCCTTCTCCTCCTCTTCCTCCTCCTCCTCCTCTTCCTGCTCCTCCAGCTCCTGCTCCTCCTCCTCCCCTTCTTTTTGGGCACTAGCCACCCTAGTGGGTGTGAAGCCATACTGCACTATGGAACATATAAGGTTTTAATTTCATAAAAGTGATATCTCCCAATGCAAACCAGTCATCCCATTTTCCCCTAAGAATGGCACGGCCCCTTTCACGGAGCACAGACTAGTCGTTTCTTTCATGGTCACTACTCTTCTGTCCCAGACGAAGAAACCACAGTCCGGTGGGTTCAGAGGGGACAGCGGATGCCTCTGGAGAAGGGCTGCAGAGGCGTCCCGTTCCAGCTGCTGCGGGGCTCTGCCTTCTGTCAATGCCGCCCCAGCGCTGGGCCCTAGGACATCCACTCTCTCACGGCATCTGTGCATCGGACACGGGGACACTTCATCTCTGCTGTGGCTTGTCTGGGGCCTCGGAAGGACGACTGGAAGGCTGCTATATTTTCTACTGCTGTGCTAACAAGGGATCACAGACTGCAAGGTTCAAAATCACACACATTTACGATCCTACGGTTTTTACAGGTCGGAAGTCCAGCAGGCGAAGCTGAGAGAGTCACAAGGCTGAAATCAAGGGACCCGCAGGGCTGTCTGTGATCTTCCTGGGAAATCGCAGGGGAGAATCCATTTTCCTGCTCAACCGGGTCACTGGCAGAATCTGGTTCCCGGCGACGGCAGGACTGAGGTCCCCTTTCCTTGCTGGGCTTCTCAACTTCCAGAGGCTGCCTACATTCCTTGGCTTGTAGCTCTGCTCCTCCTTTTCCAAAGCCAGCCACAGGCTTGAAATCTCTCCTGCCTCTTCCCCTGCTGTGTCTCTGACATCTCTCCCGGTGCAGGGGAAAGTTCTGGATTTGTACAGGATTGTGTGGTCACAGTGGCTCTGCCCACGTAGTCCAGGCTGCTGTCCCCGTCCCAAGCTCCATGCCCTTAGTCCCTCCTGTAGTCCTTCCTGCCATGCAATGGAACATTCTCACAGGCTCTGGGGGCTAGCATGTGGAGCTCTTGGGGGGGGGGGGCTTGTTCTGCTGGGGACCAGACTCATTGGAAGGTTCGCTCGCACATGTCTGCTGGTTGATTTGGCTCTTGGCAGAGACCTTACTGGGGCCATCAGCTGGGATCCCCAACATGGTCCCCTAGCGACCTGGGCTTCCTTACAGCATGGTGCCTGTGTTCCAAGGGTGAGTGAGGAGAGGGAGAGAATGGTGGAGGAGGGTGGTGGGGAGAGGGAAAAAGAGAGAGAGAGAAGGAAGACAGGGAGGGAGGAAGAGAGAGTGAGAGGAGGCTTCTTTTCATGCCCCAGTCCTAAGCAGCCACATGGCATCATTTTTCTGTCCTCCATCCCTTGATGGGAATTGACAAGGTTCTTCAAGAGCACATGAGACTGAAAATATTTTGGAAAATTTGGTCTGCCATACCCTCCTAGTTAGCAGCAGTAGCAACAATAGCAGTAATAATAATAATGATACCACCAGTAGTGGTAGTATTTATTGAGTTCTTACGAAGTGCTGGGCTGCGTTCTAAGCATTTTACCTGCATTTTGTCATTTTAATCATCACAAGCTACCCTGTGACATAGATACTCTCATTATTCACATTTACAGATGGAAACTGAAATGGAACTTCAGGAGAAACTGAGGCACAGGCGGGGATCTTGAGAGAACTCAGGTCATAGGTTTGGGGAATGGATCTCTGAAGAGGTAGAATGGGTTTTGGAATCTGGGCTTAGGAAGTAGAGGGGTGAAAACCTGCGGGAAGGTCTTGGGTGAGAGCATGGGGCCCACCCTGGTGGCCCCATACTTGAGCCAGGCTTTGAAAGATGGATCAGGCACACAGCAGAAGTGCTGCGGGGGAAGGATGTCCAATGTTTGGGGCACGGGCTAAACAGAGGGATGGAGACGAGGCATCCCATGGTGACAGAGGACATGTGGGTTCTTTTGCCTGGAGGAGAGGGGATTGATGGGATGTTGGGGAGAGTCAGGGAGGACCTGAAGTCAGCTGGCACATGCACATTTCTGCTGGAGACTGGGGAGTTATGGCAGGTGTGAGAGCAGGGAGGATGGCAGAAAAGGCTTTTCTGTTCTGTAGGACGGTCTTAGGGGAAGGAACAGCAGCTGGCCTGAAGTCCTGTCTTTATCTCCAAGCAACTCCCCCCTCCCCACTTTCTTCTCTTCTGTCCGGGAGGCAGGAAAGGGCTTTAGACCCCCAGAGTTCCTCATAGGAACCTGCTGAAGGCCGGCTGGGCCGTAGGCTAGTGGGGAAGGCACTGTGAACTGGGCTGCTGAGATCCAGCCTTAGGTTTTCTCCCTCCCCCGCTCAGCCGGGAGACACCTGCTTTGCTGTGCTCAGGGGATGGCAGCCGGGCTGGGTGTCCACCCAGGTTCCGCATGCTTCTCTCTCTCTGTGTCTCTGTCTTCCTTTATCCCTTTTTTCTTCTGCCCCAAGTCTGAGCCCATTTCCCAGATGAAGAAAGGGAGGCACCGAGAGCGGCCCCTTGAAGAAGTTGACTTCAGGGCCTTGGGGAAGTTGATGTGCAGAATTCATTGTCTTATCTGCAAAAACAGGATTAAGTCAGAGCTGGAATAGGCTCAAATGAGACCATGTGGCCAAAGCATCTAGCCGACAGTGTTCCGTGAACAAGCCTGCAGGAATCATGTTGCGCCCTGGGTCAAGGGCAGGAAGAGCTGCAGCCCCTTGGTCAGCGGACGACGGGCTGGTGGGAGAGTCCTCATAGAGCATCACGGACGCCCTTGCCCTCTTTCCGTAAACCATACCCTTAAGTTAAGAACCTTGGTACTCTAGGTGGCCTTTAGGCCACTCCCTGCCCCCTTCCTTTCCTCTCTTTGGGGACTTCCTTTTCCCTCTTCTGTGCGATTCTGCCGGGATAGCAGATCAAAGATCCTGCCCTGCGGGCGCAAGGCAGGTCATTTGACTCCGGCTGGCCAATCAGGAGACCTCACCTGCCTGAAGCAGTAATTGGTCCAGAACTGGGCATGTGATTCAAGGAGGACCAACCAGAGTTCCTTTGGGGAGGAGATGATGATTGGCACAGGGAGAGAGAGTTTTCCTAAATCAGAAGCTGAAGACCGCGGGAGGACTTGCTCCCATCATTGGAACAAATCTGCTTGGTATTTTAACTGAGGCAGAGAAGAGCAGAACTGAGACTTGGAGAGAGGGAGAGGGAGACCGGTTTCTTGAGGAGGTGAAACCTCTGGATCCAGCTCTACCTGAAGGTGGAGCTGGTCTCCCCGTTGGATGAGCCAATCAGTGCTCTTTTTTGCTCGAGCCAGTTTGGATTGTTCTGGGACTCAGCCCCAGGAGTCCTGTCTAACCTTGACTCACACTTGGTGCCCCTTCCTCCACCATCCATCTGCCCATCAGCTCCTTGCCATCTCCTTGCCTATCCTTGCTCCTCTTAATCTACGCCCCTCCAGGGGTCACCGTGTGTGTGTGTGTAGGGGGAAGGTGTGGGTTAGGGGTGGGGGAAGAGGTGGGGAGGGAAAGGGAGATGCAGTGGAAGGAGGCAGTGGAGCCGAGAAGCAAAGATGCGCCATTCCAGTCAAGGGAGCCTGAACACTGAGGCTCACAGGGCAGCAAACACAGGGATTTCCACAGCCTGTTTAGCTGACGGGCCATGCTGATGCTTACTGTCCTCCACGGGGTCCCCGTGGCATCCCTGCCATTAGCCTATTCATTTTAGAGAGGAGGGAAACTGAAGCCGGCAGGGCAAGTGACTTGTTCAAGGTCACACAGCTAGGAAGTGGCAGAACCGGGACTAGAATATGGGTCTTTTGGCTTTAACTCCCATCCTCTCGAAATCTCAGATGTCAGAAGGGAAAGGCCCTCACCCAGGCTTTCAAGTATGCAGATAAGAAAACCCAGGGCGCAGATGGGAGAGAAGCTGGGTCCTTGTGTCCCCGGTAGAGTGGGGATTAGGAAATGCAGGACACAGATGCATGCGCGCCCGCGCGCGCACACACACAGACACACACACACACAGCCAACACGTTCTCAGGTGTGTGCTCAGGGCAATGGGGATGGGTAAAGCAGAGGTTAGGTTAGGAGCATCGACAACATCTCAGAAAGTGTTTGAAACAATGAAATGGAACCGCGTGGCTTCCCATGCAGAGCACTGCTTCCTTGCCTGCTCCCCAGAGCCACGGGGTCCCCTGACCACAGCCGTATCTCTAAATAATGCACGTCTGCCACGATTTCCTGATTCATCAGTTTCAGACATTATCTATTGACTTTCTGCTGTGATAGATGAGGATTCCCCTCACATTCGGCCTCTCCTTATTAATGCTCAGTGCTTCCGCTGGTTCCCTTTCCGACTTTGAGGACTCTACCTCCCCCTCTGATTCTTGGTCCTGCGATGCTGGCCGCCCCTCCTGGGCTCCCAAAGCCCCTCTTGGTCAGGTAAGGTTCCCCTGCATCTCCACGGACACCCCTCTTCCAATGTCCCTAGCGCATGGCTGCGGGGACGCATGGATCACGGATGTCATAGGATCCTGGGTCTTGGGCTCCTTTTCCCATCACTCTGTTCTTCCTCATGTGTTCTGTCCCTCGGTCCAGGCTCTGCCACAGTCCCCTGCAAGGAGTGGGAGTGTCAGCCTAGCCAGTGGTGCTGCAGCCTTCCTGGGGACATTCAGCTTCTAGGGGTCCTGCGGCTGACCCTCTCTGACACTGCCCCCCTCATCTTCCCCAGCAGCACTTAGAAACAAATGAGGGTCTCCAGGGGGTTTTCTCTGATTATAAAATTGTTTGGCTTCATTATGTCATTAGAAAAAGAGAACCAAAACATACCCAGGACAGACGGGTGAATGACAAGGTTCAGCCCCCAGAGCCCGAACCTGCTCTCTGAGTTTGCAACTGATGAGCGCCCACCCCTTACCTTTAAAATATGAACAATGGGGCCTTGTGTGGGGGTTGTCGCTTCTGCTGGGCCCTTCTGAGTCACTGCGTATTTTTATGTGTCCTGTAATATACAGTGTGAATCATTCTCAAGCTTGGGGGTATTTTGGGACTCGTGTTGTTTTCCTTACAATTGCAGAAAAATCAAATATTACAGAGGTGATAAAAAATACAGCAGATTCATATGACCCAACCCAGCATGTGTACAATCTCAGGGCTGGGAAGGAAGCTGCTGCATGAAGTCATTGTGAAGGGTTCTTTGGCGGTTGCGGGGGGTTAAGACTGAACACCAACCATGACCCCTTTTTGCAGAAGTCAGATAAGAAGCGGAGTATGATACCCTAAGAAATCTTATGCCAAAGATAGAAGGTGCCAACGTCTTGAGCCAGTTCCTGAGGGTCTAGGGAGGAAGGAAACGTTCTTCTCTCAGTGGGAGCTGTGCCTTCAACATTCTGCAGTCTTTAGACTGGGTGTGCTTGGGGCGGGCAGGGAGTATGGAGGGCAATGGAGAGGATGGAGCTGAGGCTCTGTTTCCTCCAATGGGCCGAGGCTTCAACTTGCAGTGTGCCTTGACGGAGCCCTCTTCCATCAGGGGACAGGAAAAGATGCTAAGCAGACCCACACAGGCCTTTGCAATAATGGAGAAACTGAGTCACAGTGCAGGAAGCTCCTGTGAGGGGTCACGGGACCAGCACCTGACAGGGATATGCATCACCTCCCTGCACCTGAATGTCTTTCCTGCTGTCATACTGCCTCTTTCCAGGCACTGACCTTGTATAAGTCACTTCCCTTCTGTGGGCCTCAGTCTCCCCATCTGTAACCTCCAGCTTATGTGATTAGTAAGTGCTGATGTAGCCCAGGTGCTCTGCTTCTCTGAGGGGCATCTGCTTATCAGGCTCTGGACCACCGAGGTCAGGGCCCCTGTCCTTTGGGAGTGCGAGTCTGCAGGTCCTGGGGGGCAGGTCCTGGGGAGCCAGGTGTGGCCCAGGTACCAGGGGTTCCAGCCTTAATTGCATTCTGAGCACATGTGTACCTCTCTGAGCTGCGGGGCCTGTCTCTTTCTATTAGTTTAACAAGCCCTGGTATTAATGAGATTGCTCTATAATTGAACCTTTTCACGGGTCCCTCGGTAATGAAATTATGCTAATTTGCATTCAGCACCACCAGGCATCCATCACGCGGGATCAGCCGGGAGCGGCCGGTGAGGCGGTGGGAAGGCACCGCTAATTATCACCGAAATGAACAAACCCGGCAGTATTATTATTTCATCTTCTGCCCCTTCCCTTCCGCGTTGCCCACCTCCCGGGGCCCCATCCATATTTTTGCCTTCTCCCGCACGTGACCCTGGGCCGGGTCTGGGGGAGGTGGGAGGGGGCTCCGGGGGAGGACACCGTGTCTCCACTGTGTGGCAGCATGGGCCCGGGAACTGCGGAGGCTCCAGCTGCTGCGTGTGTGTGTGTGTGTGTGTGTGTGTGTACACGTGCGTGGCCAAGCACGCTGCTTCTCTGCGTGTGTGGTGCTCGCGGCTGGGTGTGCAAGCCCCATCTGCACTAGTGCGGCCGGGGTGGGAGCTGAGCCCCTGGGTGTGCGTTTTTGTGCTACTTGCGAGTGAATGCCTGTCTCTGCCGATCTGTCCGCTGGTGGAGGTGTGCGTGCGCTGGTGTCAGTCTTGTGGCCGGGGTGATAGCGTCTGTCTTGGATGTCTGGCTGAGGACGCGTGTCTGAGTCCCTATGGGCGTGCCTTTGCTTCCGAGTGTGTATAGCAGGGTAGGAACTTACGCAAAAATCTGTGTGGGAGCGTGTGGTGTAGACATCAGTGTATTTATGCCTGGATCGGGTGTATCAGTGCGTGTCCATAGGTGTGTGCTGGGATGCGCGTGGTGTACGTCTGGTGCGTGGGGTGCGAGCCTCAGTGTGAATGGGGCCGCCGTGTGTGTCTCTTGGTGCCCATGCTGGTGTGTCAATTTTTAGGACCCTCCAGCTGTATGTGAACACGTGCATAAGTGTCTGGCCACATGGTCTGGGAGCTTCCAGCTCTCCTGGGAAACCCAGTGGCCTGGGAATGGTGGCTCTTTGAAGGCTGCTGCACCCATAGGGTCTCCCAATGAAGCTACAGGGAAATTAGGAGGAGGGTGAGACATGGGCATGCTTCTCCTCAGTTGCTGCACGTTAAGGGCTCCTCCTGGGCTCCTGGGTGGATCATGAATGGTTGAGACTGATTTTCTGGTCAGGCCTCTTGGATGGCGGCTAGGAGGAAGAGGAGTTTGATTTGATTTAGAAAAAAGAATTTGATATTTCTTGCTAACCAAAGCCTGTGCGGTAAGAATCTGGCTTTACTGTGAAGTACGACTTGAGTGTCCCTCTGTGCCTGGCCCCCTGGTCCATGCCACTGAACCTCTCCCCAGCCGTCTACCAGGGCAGGACATGTCCAGCTGTGCCACCAGTGGGTCATCTACTTTGGGCGAGACTCTCCTTTGTCTGAGACTCAGTTTTCCCAGCTATAAAATGGGAATGGGAGAGACATTGGTTAATGGTATTTCTGAGCTCTTTCTAGCAACGGAATGCCATAGCTCTAAGAGATTATGAACTCCCTTTCTCAGCAGAGGGCTCTTACTGTACGATAGATAAAAGTCTGGACTTTGGAGACAGTCACCTCTGACCTTGAGCAAGTTACTTAACTTTTCTGAGCCTCTTTTTCCTTTCCTTGAAGAAGATAATATTTCCATCTTACGTATTTGTGTTGAGACTAAATGAGATCAGTAACGTGCTGGTGTTTAACAACCAGTTTGATGAAAATAATTGTGTGTGTGTGTATCTGCATACATAAGTAAAATAAAATTTACTTATATGAAGGACTGAAGCCCACAATTTACAAGTAATAATAGAGCATATGGTACTTTTTATTGTAAATTCCAGATAGCCAATTGATTCTCCCAGAACGCTTTTGTTATTTTTTTCACAAACTCTCCCATTGGTAAATAACCTGTGCTTGCAATTGACACATAAATGTAGTTCTGGAAATTTGAAACAACTAAAATGTGTATCAAAACTTTTCTCCTTTGTCCATGACACAAATGAGTTCTTGAGTTGAGCAAAAGTTTTTGGAAGGCAGCTATGCTCACCACTATACCACCAACGCAAGTTTTTGAATGTTTAAAGGCTATGTCCTTGGATGCCTGGGTGGCTGAGTCAGGTGAGTATCTTCCTTGAGCTCAGGTCATGATTCCAGGGTCCTGGGATTGAGTCCTGCATCAGGCTCCCTGCTCAGGGGGAAGCCTGCTTCTCCCTCTTCTCCCTACTTGTACTATCTCTCTCACAAATAAATAATTAAAATCTTAAAAAAAAAAAAAGACTATGTCCTCAATGTTTTGTGCTACTAGAAATATAGTGGCTGCAGATATGGCACAGTTTTAAATTTAATGTGCATCATGAACTTTTTCTTTCTCAGTTTCTTAGGTTTAAACAATCAGTAAAAGGACAGATTAACCTCTGCTTTATAGTATTAGTCAATTGCCATGGCATATGTTTATAATTCACCTGTTAGTGGACATTCAGATGGTTTCTGAGTTGGGGGCTATTATGACTAAAATTTCTATGAACATTCTGGTATATGTATTTTGGGGGCACACATGTCTTCATCTACCTTGGTTAAACACTCTCTTGTGGTATCTCCATTGTGCTTTTAGTTTATATTTCCCTGTAAGTGACTGATGTGGAACATTTCTTTGTATGTTTATTGGTTATTCATATATGATCTTTTGCAAAGTGTCTATTCAAATCCTGTGCCTATTACTTACAGGATGGTTTGTATTTTTATTATCGAGTTGTAGTCCTTTATATATCATGGCTACTAGTCCTTCCTCAGGTATGATTTCCAAATATTGTTTCCCAGCCCATGATTCCTATTAATATTCTTGATGATGTCTTTTGATAACCAGATGTTTTACATGATGGAGTCTAAGTTATTATTCCTTTCTTCTAATGCTATTACTGTCTAGGTCTTGTCTGATAAAATTTTGCCTACCCTGAGTTAGTAAAGATGTTCTCTTGTACTTTCTTCTACATTTTTATGGTTTTGCTTTTATGTTTAGGACTATGCTCTGTATCAGTTTTTGTGTACGGTGTGAGTAGGGGTTCAAGTTTCTTTTATCCTATGTGTTTATTCAATTGTCTCAGCACTATTTGTAGAAAACATTTTCCTTTTTTCATTGCATTGCCTTGATCACTTTATTGAGAATCAAATGATGGTATATGTGAGAGGTAATTTCTGTGCTCTCTAGTCTAGTCTATTGATCTATTTGGATATGCTTTTCATGACCATTCTGCCTTGATTACTGCAGATTTATAGTAAATCTTGAAATGAAATAGTATGAATCCTTCAATTTTGGTATTTTTTTCCTCAAGGTTGTTTTGGCTACTCAAGGGCCTTTGAATTTCCATCTAATTTCAGAATCAACTTATAGATTTATACCAAAATAAACTGCTTATCATTTTGATTGATATTGTGTTGAATCTTTATATTAACTTGGGGATAACAAACATCTTAGCAATTTTAATGTTCCCACTCCCAAACATGCTTTATCTCTCTATTTAGTCAGGTCTTCCCTCATTTCTCTCAACATTTTTGTATTTTTCTGTTCAGAGTTTTGTCCATATTTTATTACATTTATTTATAATTGTATTGTGTTTTTATATGATTATAAAAAGTATGACTTAAAATTTTTATTTTACAACTGCAGTATTTTATTTACTCCTATATAAAAATATAATTAGTTTTTATATATCGATCTTACATCTATCTACAGCCTTACTAAATTCCCTTATCAGTTCTACTGGAGTTTTTGGTAGATGCCTCGGGATTTTTATATGTAAGCAATTATGTAACTTGTAAATAAATGCAGTTTTTCTTTCCAATATGTATGCCCTCCAATTCTTGTTCTTAGCCTATCACAGTGAGTAAGATCGTCAATAAATGTTGAATAGAAATACTGAGAGAAGACATGCTTGCCTTATTCTTGATCTCAGGGAGGAAGTATTCAATACCTCACTAGTAAGTATCATGCACATTGTAGAGTTTTTCCAAAGTCTCCATTCATTAGAGGACATGACTTTATCTTAGTAGTTTGCTGATTTGCTGCAAATCCCTTGAGTGGTATCAAATTTTGTCAAGTGTTTCTTGTGAATCTATGGTTTTTCTCCTTTATTTTGTTGATGTATGCCTTTCAAATATTAAATCAATCTGACATACAGAGATAAATATTGCTTTTTACCATGATGTATTATCATTTTAAAATACTGCTGAATTCCATTTACTAGCATCTGTTAATCATTTCAGTGTATAAGAAGGAGATTGTAATATTGCGTAATTTTCTTTTATTGTAATATCTGTGTCTGTGGGTTTTTTGGTGGGCTGTTATCCTTTTTAACTGTAAAATATACATAGCATAAATTTCACCATTTTAACCATTTTAAAGTACCTGCTTCAGTGGTGTTTTGTACATACACAATGTTGTGTGACCATCACAACTATCTAGTTCCAAAGTATTTCCATTACCCCAAAAGAAAATTCATACTCATTAAGCAGCTACTTCCTATACCCTCCTACTTCCTGACCCCTAATAACCAGTAGTCTCTTTTACATCTCTAGGGATTTGCCTATTCTAGATATTTCATATAAATGAATTAAAAAACACATGACTTTTTGTGCTCTCTTTCCCTACTTAGCATAACATTTTCTTTAAAAACAAATATTTTTAAAAAATTTATTTGACAGACAGAGATCACAAGTAGGCAGAGAGGCAGGCAGAGAGAGAGAGAAAGGAAGCAGGCTTCCTACTGAGCAGAGACTCCACTGCAGGGCTTGATCCCAGGACCCTGGAATCATGACCTGAGCTGAAGGCAGCAGCTCAACCCACTGAGCCACCCAGGTGCCCCTAGCATAACATTTTCAAAATTCATCCATATTATAGTGTGGCTAAGTACTTCATTGTTTATTATGGCTGAATAATATCTAAATTGTATGGATATCCAGTATTGTAGTATGCTTTATTTTGTTTATCCATTCATTAGTTAATGGACATTTGGCTATTTCTACACTTTGACTATCATGAATAGTGCTGCTATGAACATACAAGCTTTTGTATGAAAACCTGTTTTCAATTCTCTTAGTATATACTTAGAAATGGAATTTATGCATTATATGGTTATTTGATGTTTTAAATTATTGAGGAACTGCCATACAGCTTTCAAAGGGGCCCTCACTACGTTCTCACCAGTGATGTCGAAGGTTCCAAATTCTTTACATCATCACCATCACTTGTTATTGTCCAGTTATAAAAAAAGTTGTAGACAAGCTAGTGGGTGTGAAGCACTATCTTATTGTGATTTTGATTTGCATTTCCCTTAGGCTAAGGACACTGAGCTTAATTTCATGTGATTATTGGTAATTTTCAGATCTGTTTTTGGAGAAATGTCAATTCAAGATTTTGCCCACTTTGGAATTGGGTTGTTTATCTTTTGGTTGTTGAGTTGTAAGAGAATAGATATTGGAAACCAGATCCTTATCAGATATATAATTTCTAAATATTGTCTTATATTGTAGGTTGTCTTTTTCACTGTCTTGATAGTGTTCTTTGATGCATAAAAGTTTCTAACATTTTTTCTGGATTCTTTAGAGTTTTCCATGTATAAGATAATCTCATCTGTAATTAGATGTAGTTTTACTTCTTCTTTCCAATTTTGAACACTTTATTTCTTTTTCTAATTGCTCTGGCTAGAACTATTTCAGTATTTAATAGAAGTGGTGAAAACAGAATCCTTATCTTTGTCCTTAGGAAAAACCTCTCAGTCTCTCACCATTGATTATGATGTTAGCTGTGGGTTTTTCATAAATGTCCTCTACCATGTTGAGGAAGTTCCCTTCTCATTTTAGTTTGTATCCTGAAAGTGTGTTGGAGTGTGTCAAATACTCTTCTGTATCATTCTATTGATGCAGTGCATTATATCCATTGATTTTTAAAGGTTGAATCAGCCTTGCATTCTTGTGTTAAATTTCACACGGTCATGGTGTATAATCCTTTAATGTGCTGCTGAATTTGATTTATTAGTATTTTTTTAAAAGATTTATTTATTTATTTATTTGACAGACAGAGATTACAAGTAGGCGAGAGTCAGACAGAGAGAGAGGGGGAAGCAGGCTCCCTGCCAAACAGAGAGCCCGATGCGGGGCTCAATCCCAGGACCCTGGGATCATGACCTGAGCTGAAGGCAGAGGCTTTAACCCACTGAGCCATCCAGGTGCCCCTGATTTATTAGTATTTTATAAGAATTTTTGCATCTATATTCATAAGGTATATTAGTCTACAGTTTCTTGGATGGTTTTTGTCAAGCTTTGTTATCAGGGTAACACTGATAAAATGCATAAGGAAGTATTCCTTCTTCTTCACATTTTTGGAAGAATTTAAGAAGATCGGGATTAATTCTTCTTTGTTTTGTATACTTCACAAATAGTGAATCTATCTGGTACTAGACTTTTCTTTGTCCAGAGGTTTTAATTACTAATTCATTATCTTTACTTGTTTTTAGTCTACTGCAATTTCTATTTCCTCTTGAGTCAGTTTAGATATTTTGTACATTTCTAAGGATTTGCCCTTTTCATCTAGATTTGTTGGTATGTGATTGTTCGTAGTATTCTTTTAATTCTTTTTATGTCTGTAAGTAATAATTTCAGTAGTAATGTCCCAGCTTTCATTTTAAATCTGTTATTTATATCTTTTCTCTCTTTTCTGTCATTCGAACTAAAAGCTTGTCAATTTTGTTGATCTTTTTGAAGAACGAACTTTTGTTCTTACTGATTCTATTGGATTTTTATTTCTTACTTAATTTAACTGACTCTTATTTTTCTTATTTTCTTTCTTCAGCTAGCTTTGGGTTTAGCTTACTCTTTTTTTTTTCTTCCCATTTTACTAATTATTTAGCTTAAGTTTTTGATCTGAGAGCTTTCTCCTTCTTAAATGTGGGCATTGAGGGGTGCCTGGGTGGCTCAGTTAGTTAAGTCCCCAACTCTGGACTCAGTTCAGGTCATAATCTCAACATTGTGAGACTGAGCACCACATTGGGCTCTGGATGTGGAGCTTCCTTAAGATTCTTTCTCCCTCTGCCCCCTCTCTTAAAAGAAAAAAAAAAGAAATAAAAGAAAAGAAAACAAATGTGAGCATTGAAATCTGTACATTTCCCTCCAGGCTGCTTTTGTCACATCCCATAATTTTTTTGTATGCTGTGTTTTCATTTTCATGTGTCTTAGAATATATTCTGATTTCTCTCATGATTTACTCTTTGATTTATTTGTTATTTGAATGTGTTTTTCATTGCAAGGTGTTTGTGGATTTTCCATTTTTCCTTTGATATTGATTTGTAGTTCTATTCTTATTAATGGATGGAACTTTTTACTAATATATAATGTACTTCTTTTCTCATGTAAAAACTTTTGACTTAAAGTCTATTTTGTCCAATACTACTTTGGTCATCTCAACTCTAATTTGGTTATTATTTGCATAATTTTCATCCTTTCACTTTTCACCTATTTGAGTCTTTGTATCTGAAGTCAGTGTCATGTACACAGCATGGAGTTGGATCATGTTTTCTTAATTGACAATGTCAATCTCTTTCTTTTGATAGGAAGATTTAATCCACTTACATTACTATTCCACATAGTGATCCACATAGCGATTACTATAAAGGAAGGACTTCCACCAACTTGCTATTTGATTTCTGTATGTTCCTCAAGTCCTCCTTAATGCTTTCCCCTGTTTTTTTTTTCCTAATGTATTCCTTTGATTTCCTTCTCATTGCCTTTTCTGTAAATTTTGCAAGTTATTTTCTTATTGTTTACCATGAGAATTGCAACTTACAGTCTACAGTCTAACTTGTATAGGTACTGACCCATACTCAAAGGTATACAAACCTCTGAATTATACAATTCCATCATCCCCCTCTTGTATGCTGTTATTGTCAGAAATACTATGTATCATATGCCTATTACTATAAATTTATAGCTATTATTTTATACATTTATCTTTTAAGTCATTTAGGAAAGAAAAAAAAAGAAGCACAAGGCAGATATACAATAATATTGGTTTTTATTTATTTATTTTTCCTATGTAGTTACCTTTACTGGTATTCTTAATTTTTTTCAAATGGCTTCAAGTTACTGACTAGTGTCCTTTCATTTCAAACTGAAGAAATCTCCTTAGGATTTCTTGTAAGGCAGGTTTATAAATGACAAACCCCAGTAACTTTTGTTTATCTGAGAATATCTTAATTGCTATTTCATTTTTGAAAGGTATCTTTGGCAGATATAGAATTCTTCGTTGGCAGATTTTTTTTTTCCTTTCAGTACTTTAAATATGTTATCCCACTGTTTTCTGACCTCCATGGTTTCTGAAAGAAATCTGCTGCTAATCTTGTTGAAGACCTTTTGTATGTGATAAATCTTTTCTTTCTCACTGCTTTTGAGTCTTTTAGTCTTTTGAAAATTGATCATAATATGTGTTGGTGGATCTCTTGGACTTTATCCTACTTGGGGTTTATTAAGATTCTTGGATGTGTAGATTCATGTAGTGTCATCAAATTTGGGAAGTTTTGGACCATTATTTCTTCACTTGTTCTACCTATTCCTTTCTTCCTTTCTTCTAAAACCCCCATTATGTATATGTTGGTGTGCTTGGTGGTGACCTACAGTACTCTAAGTCCCTATCATTTTTCTTCCTTCTTTTTCCCTTCTGCCCCTCAGACTGGATAATCTCAATAAACTGATCTTTAAGTTCACTGTGTTTTTCTTTTGCCTGCTCAGAGCTGTTGTTGAACTGCTCTAGTGAATTTTTCCTTTCAGTTGTGCTTTTCAACTTGAGAATTTCTGTTTGGTTCCTGTTTTACAATAGTTTTAATCTCTTTATTGATACAATAAAACATTATTCTCTTGGTTTTCTTTAGCTCTTTGAGAATATTTAAGAAAGTTGATTTAAAATCTTTGTCTATTAAGGCTATGTCTGTTCTTCCTCAGGGAAAAATTCTACTAATTTCTTTCTTCCTTTCTTTCTTTTTTTTCTACCAATTGGCCAGACATTCTTATTTCTTTGCAGATATATTCTGTTGTTGTTGAAACTGGACATTTTGAACTTTAAAATGTATACCTTTGGAAATCAGCTTCTCCTGTTCTCTTGAGTTTATTGTTGCTGCTTGTGGTTGTGGTTGTTTGTTCAGTGCCTTTTTTAACCTATTTCTATAAAGATTATATTCTTCATCCCCGGTGGTCAAGGAGAAATCTTTGTTCTGTTAGATTAGTAGTCAAGTAGTGATTTGACAAAGATTTCCTTAAATGCCTGGAATAAACAGACACACACACACACACACACACACACACACACACCAAACCAAACTTCTCCTTGTCTTCACAGGTTGGCTCTATGTTGGGACATTTCTTCATTCCTTGGTTATGTCTTTCTTTTCCTCCCTTTTTGTTCATTTCTATCTCTGCTGTAGCTTTCACTTTAGGCTTCTATGGAGCCCAAATGTCACCCAGAATTAAAAGCTTGGAGTCTTATCAGGTCTTTTCTAAAATGCATCCAGCCCTGGGCATATGTACAGCCTTCTAAATGAGCCAGTATAAAGCTTTTATTCCCCCATGTATATCCTCCCTCAGCCTCTTTGTTCCCAGGCTATTTGGTTTATCTGCTACCTCCCCCATTTGTTATCTTTTGCCCTAGGTGGCTGCATGTAATGTATTTGCTTTTAAGTGCTTTTGATGGTGCCACTTTGAGAAAGTTTTGAGTTGGGCATAACAAAGGCAAGCCCCTGAACTGACTCCTCAGGGAGTCACAGGATAGGTCAATACACATAACAACAATTCTTTGAAAACAAAGTCTGTATTTCCCTTTCTGGTACCAGAAAGCCACCAGAATGTGGGCTGGTGTCCCCGTGACCATGGCTGAGTTTGTGATTTGGGGTTTGGGTAACAGGTTGGTAAGTGAAACTGCCATAATTTCTCTTATCAAAATTTATAGAAGAAGCAGTTTGCTTCTTCATTAAGCATTCTTCTGCTTAAGTGTTGGATTTCAGAATTCTGAGAAAGTTGATTCTGGTGATGTTTGCCAGCTTAATTGTTGCTTTAGTGGAACAATGGAATTTTGGAGTTCCCTACTCCACCATTTTCAGTAATGTCACTTGTTTTATGTCTGATTTTGATATTACGATAATCCTGGCTTCATAAAATATGTTGGGAAGTATTTTCTCTATCTATATATTCTGAGAGATTTTGTGTAATATTGGCATCTGCCCCTCCCCCAAGTGTTTAATAGCATTTATCATTGACACCATCTAGGCTTAGAGTCTTCTTTGTGGCAAGGTTTTGGTAATGAATTTAATTTATTTAATAGGGAAAAAGCTATTCACATTTTTCCTATTTCATTTTGTGTCCATTTGGATGAGTTTTGTTTGTATTTTATTTTTATTATTTTTAAAAAATATTTTGTTTATTTATTTGAGGGCAGTCTAGAGAGAGAGCATGAGCATGAGGCAGGGGAGGAGCAGAGAAGCAGACTCCCTGCTGATCAGGTAGTCCTAGGTGGAACTCGATCCCGGAACTCTGGGATCATGACCTGAGCCACCCCAACACCTGGAAGAGTTTTTTTTCTTTTTTTTTTTAAGATTTTATTTTTATTTATTTGACAGACAGAGATCTGTCAAGCAGGCAGAGAGGCAGGCAGAGAGAGAGGAGGAAGCAGGCTCCCGGCTGAGCAGAGAGCCCGACGTGGTGCTCGATCCCTGGACCCTGAGATCATGACCTGAGCCGAAGGCAGTGGCTTAACCCACTGAGCCACCCAGGTGCCCCGGGAAGAGTTTTGTTTTTAAAGAAATGTTTTCATTGCACCTAAGTTGTCAAATTTTATTTTGTAGAGTTGTTTATTCCCTTATTAGTCTTTTAATGTCAGTAGGATTTGTAATAATACTGCCTTTACACTCCTGATATTGATTATTTCGGTTTTATCTCTTTTTTTTCCTTAAACATTCTTGCTAGGGTTTATCAATTTTTATTATTAATCTTTTCAAAATGCCACGCTTTTGTTTTGCTTTAGTATCTGTTTTCTATTTCACTAACTTCTGTTTTCATTTCCATTATTTCCTACCTTCTAGTTATTTGGGGCTTAATTTGCTCTTTTGTACCTATCTTCTGCATATGTTAAGAAAATACTTAATACTTAATATATAAGAAAATACTTAATACTTAAAATGTTAACAAAATACTGTTAATCATTTTTGCACTGAATAGCCAATTGTCTGTCACAAAGCCAAAGAGAGGAAAAAAGTAATCTTTTATAGTTATTCACATGTTTACCATTTCCAGTGTTGTTCATTTCCTCTTCCAGACCTGAGTTGCTGTCTTACTTAATTAGCGTTTAGCTTAAGGAATGTCTCAAAGCCTTCCTTTGTGCAGTGTGCAGGGCTGCTGACAATGAATTCTGTAAATTCTGTTTATAGAATTTAAAAATGTCTTTTCACTGTTTTTAAAGGGTATTTTTGCTAGATATATAATTCTGGACTGATACTTTTTTCCCCCCTTAAGCATCTTAAAGGCATCATTCTCTTTTTTTTCTCTCATCTCCATATTTTCTGATGAGATAATCCATTGTTTTTATATCATTATTCTCTTGCATATATTGTGTCTTTTTCTCCGACAGCTTTTTAGTTGTACCTTTTACTTCTTTTTTTAAAGCATTTTGACTATGAAATGCCTATAAGTGGTTTTCTTTATACTTATCATATTTATCTTCATTTCTGCTGAGCAACTTTTTCTCTCAGCTGATGCTTTTCATCAAATTATAGAAATGTGCTTCAAATATCTTCTGCCTCCATTCTCTCTTGTCCCCATGAGACTCTAGTAACACATATTTTAGATCACTTAATATTGTGCCATAGTTGTTGAGGCTTTGTAAATTTTTGTCTTTTTTCCCCTTCTGTTCTTAGAATTGAGTTTTCTACTGATCTGCCTTCAAGTTTCCCAGCTTTTTTCTGTTACCTCCGATCTGATTTTAAGGTCATCTAGAGAATATTTTATTTCATTGATGATGCTTGTCAGTTCCAGACTTTCCATTTGGATTGTTTTTTGTCGTTTGTATTTGAAAGTATCCATTTTTTTATTCACCATGTTCACATTTGCCTTTAAGTTCTTTAACGTATTTATGAAAGCTGTTTTTAAAGTCCTCAGTTGTTAATATCAACTTGTGAACATCTCAAGGTCTGTTTTGCCCCCTTGATATTGAATAACCTTTTCTTGGGTTGTGTTGTTTGTTTGCATTTTAGGAATTTTTAAAAATCATATTCTAGATACTGTGGATATTGCTGTCTTCTTTTAAGTGGTGTTGATTTTTGTTCTGTCAGAATGTTTAATTACTGGTGAGTTCTCTTGATTCTACCAGACTGGGTTGTATTTTTTTTTTTTTTTTTTTTGCCAAAGCAGGTTTATTAAGGTTTTGTTCTTAATCTGAGGACATAGCCCTCACTCTAGCTTACTGTCCTTTCTTTTAATGCATAAACTTTCTTTTTTTTTCTCAGTTGAATGCCTGAGATCCCCAGTGAGGGTCTCTTTATTCTGAACTCCCTACACAGTATAACCTCTGTTATTCAGCAATCAACCTTCAGCAGCTCCCAACTAGCCTTGCAGAATCTTGCTCTGCACATGCATAGCACATCAATTGGCCAAAGATCTACAGGGGATCCCAACAAAAATTTCTAGGTTCCAGCCATCCCCTCTACTCTACTACCATTCCTTGAAAACCTGGAGGAGTTCAGGTTGTTAAAATGTCAAAGGGAGTTGTTCTGCAATGTGTTCCTGACTACTTTCCAGCTATGTAATTGGAGCAACTTGCCTAATTTCCCCTGCCTCAGTTTCATCATATGCAACATGGGGATAATAGCAGTTTCCAACTGATAGGGTTATATTGAGGATTAAATGAGGAATAACATGTAAAGTGCTTAAAACAGTGCCTACTCTGTGGGCTTATGTAAGAATTATCTGCTGTTTTGCTCCTAGCTCCGTAGAGCTGGTATGCGGCTAATGCCCAGGGTGGCAGCACTTGGAAGGTGGGCCTTCATGGTGAGAGAGGGTCATTCTGTGCCGCTTTGCCAGAGATCAGGAGGGCAATCACATTCTAGAAGAATCCTGTTGCATACACGCATTCCTCCAAGGAACCAGCTAGGGGAATCACCCTTCAGAGAGAAATACCATCATTTGCAAATACCTTACTCCCTGACACTGCTTCTGTCAAGCCCTCCATGATTTCATCCACCCAGGAATGTCTTGGGATGGGTAGTGAGTACCCACAGTGGAGAAGTGAAGACTCTAGGTGCTTTTTGCAGTACTTGGTAGTCGCTGCTGCCTCAAGGTAATGCTCTTCCTGAGGGGCTACTGATGTCCGGCCCATTCCTTGTCTGAAAATTCTTCTTTTAAGACCTGAAATCTAATAAAGACAATAAAAGAACGTGCTGTAAATAATTGACCTATCAAAGCAAGGGCTGTCAACTCCCATTCCTTCCCAAAGGGCTAGAATAGGAGGGTTTTTTTTTTTTTTTTAGATTTTATTTATTTATTTGACAGAGAGAGATCACAAGTAGGCAGAGAAGCAGGCAGAGAGGGAGGGGGAAGCAGGCTCTGCTGAGCAGAGAGCCCGATGTGGGGCTTGATCCCAGGACCCTGAGACCATGACCTGAGCTGAAGGCAGAGGCTTTAACCCACTGAGCCACCCAGGTGCCCCTAGAGTAGGAGCTTCTGTTTGAATCCCATCTGGATCACCTTCTTTTTTTGCTGACTCCACATTTTGCAACCACGTGGACAGGTCGCACTGATGTGCGCTGTTCCCCTGTTCCCTGAAACACGCCCGTGGTTTATCTTCATGTCCTGCAGGACCATGTGAGAACACTGTCTTTCCTGAAGCCAATGTCAGACAAACTCAAGGCAATTTCACCTGTCTTTTGCTAAAAGCTGCTCAGAGCTAGGTCTCTGAGTCCCTAGACCTCATTAACGAGGTGTCTGTGTCTGTAACTTCGTCTGTCTCAGTCTCTGCTTAGTCGACCACTATTTCCAAAGACTCTTAGTGGAGTTCTGTGGTCAAAGAGGTTTGGGAGCTACAGGGTAAAGAGTAAAACAGGATTACAGACTGCAGGGATAAGCTATTACACGGTTTTGTTACTCTGGTCCCTTGCACCGTAACTCTGATATGCAGGAATCGGTGTTCCTCCGTGCGCCCACGTTTTCGCCGTGCATCTTCCCATGGAATTAGTGTTCTGCCCAACCCACCTGGAAGAAAGCTGGGTTTGAGCCCAACAGTAATAAGAACTGACATTTACCTTTGGGGAAGTTGAACGCTGGTAGCTTCTGGGCGTACGTGCGCGTGTGTTGCTCTTTAACCCCTTTTGTTTCTGATAAATGGTTCCCTGTTGGTTGCTAAATTACTTTGAGGGCAAGGAGCAGTTAGTTGTCTTCCTCTTATGCTTTTTATTCTGCAGCACCGGGGCCAGGCCTGCACACATAGAAGTGGATACCAACAGTATTTGGGAGAAAAAAAAGGGATATATGCAGCCTTGCTCTCCCTCATGCTTCAGACATTGTCAGTGTGCCAAGCTCTGGAGTGTTTCCAGTCCAAAGGAAACAGAGAGCTGGGAGGTCCTTAGAGGCCATGGATTTCAAAGCTTTCATTTTGGAAAATGGGGAAACTGAGGCCCAGAGAGATGACGCCCTTGCCCTGGGCTGGGCAGAATCTTTGGCCCTTCAAATGTTCAGCTAGAAGCCCCTAGAACAGTCCTTCTCAAACATGGCTGTGTTTTAGCCTCACCCAGGGAAAAGTAAAAAAATTAAAAAAAATCCTGGAGTCCAGGCTGCATCCTTGGCCAAGGAAACCAGAACCTCTGGAGTAGGACTCAGGTATCGGCTGTTTTTAAGTGTTCCCCAGTGAATCCTGTGCGGGGCTGAACTTGAAGCACAACCAGGAAACTTAACTCTTCCCAGAGGTACCTCAGAAGGCACTGGAGAGATGGGATAGGGAAGGGGGGTCTTCACCAAAGCAGTTCTGCTTGTATCTCTTTTATCTCCTGCTCCCCTCTAACCTGTCCCTCGAAGGAAAGCCCCCTAGCAGTTTTGGAAGTGAACCCCTCCAGCCACACAGATGGGGAAGGAGACGACCTGCTCAAAATCATGGCAAGCCCTGGATGTGACCAGGATTTGGACCCCACCTCCTGATGCCCAGCCAGAGGTCCTCAGCCACCCTGTGCCCTCAAATTTTTTTTAACGATTCGACACCCTGCGAGCTGTCCTCCAAGTGTCCCCACATTTCCTCTTAATCTGGAGGCACAGCCACCCTCTCCTGTGGACCCCACCTTTTGTTTTGGGTTCTGCAGATTCATCAAGGATGGCCAGTGGTCATGGGGGCCTTTGGGGTAGAGGGGGCCGTGAGTTTGGTGGGGAGCCTCTGACATCAAATTAGCCTTCATTTTAAGTCTCGATGCAGCAATTATGACTTTTGAATAGCAGTGGTTGTTACCGAGGATGGTCGCCTAATTATTGCGCATAATTATTATAATTACTGTGTACCTAATGATGCCTAATAAGGAGCAACATCACAGAGAGGCGCGGGGGCTGCTCAGCCTGGTGGTCTGGGCTCCAGAGGGGGGCGGCTGGGGCTCCGATGCCTGCATGGGGTCTGCTTAGCAAGGACGCCAGGCTGCCGGTCTCCTGGTGACCAGGGGCGACAGAGTATGTAGGAAGACAAAACTCCCAGAAAGAATGTGCTGGCATCAGCTCAGAGACATTGAGTGTGGAAGTGGCTGATCTGGAGCTGGCCTTCCCTAGCCGTCAACTTCAAGGTCTCAGGTTCGTGCTAATACCGGGTCCTATGGGGAACCGGATTCGGGAAGGCAGAAATGGATAATGCTCCAGGGCCTGGGCCCGGGATGTGTTGGTGCACATATTTATAAAAAAGAATCACTGATTTTTATAGAAGGCTATGTGCCAAGCCCTCTCATTTTATATCCATCATCTCATTTAATTCTTGCCACAAACTCATTTCACAGATGGAGAAATTGAGGCCCCACGGTCATCTCAAAGATCAGCATACCTACCCCGTACTGTACGTGGATTATCCCAAGTCTCATTACCCCAACGGTCTCATCAGATAGGTATTCTTATGGTTTTCTTGTTTATTTCTACACTATCAATGGGAATATGAGACATGGGGAGGGAAAGTGAATTTTCCTGGGTCCAACAGCTGTTAGATGGCAGAGCCAAGCTCTAAAGCCAGACAGCCTGTTTTCCTTTCCTCATCAATACCTATTACATCACTGGTAGATGCCAAGGTCAAAGAGATAACTTTTTATTTGGGAAAGACCAAACAAAAATCATATAGGCCAATAAATATATAATACACTCTCAGTAGCAGGATAGATAGCAAGAGAGCAGGACAAGAGGAGGGCCAGGAAGGTGGGGGTGGGGAAGAATGGGTCGATTCTAAGGAGAATAGACACTGAAGTCTTCATTAATCATGTCTAAAGTGAATGGAGGCTTGACTGTACTGAGAGGAGGAGCCATGTAGATCTTTCTGCAAACAGTGGTCTAAGCAAGCCACTTTGCACAGCCAGTGCAAAGGCCCTGAGGCATGACATGTGCAGTGTTCAAAAAATACCCAAGAGGCCAGAGTGATGGGGCAGAGTCAGTGAAAGGGGCACGTTTCAAGAAGAGAACAGAGAAGTGGTCGGGAGCCAGGTGCTCTAAGGCCTTACAGACCTGGTGAAGAACTTGGTATTTTATTCTAAATGTGATGGGAAACCCGCAGGAGGGTTTTGAGCAGGGGCAGGACTTGGATTGATTTGGTTTTGTTTGGTTGCTGTGTGTGGAGAAAGGAGAGTAGGGCTATGACTTGGGCATGGGGAAGGCAAGGTGTGGTGAGAAGTACATGGATTCTCCACGTGTTTTGAAAGAGGGGCCAATCTGCGCCCAGTTTGGGTGTGGGGCGGGAGAGAGTTAGAGATGCATCACTGACCCCCGCGTGTCTCAGTGTGGTCCAGGAGCTCCTGAGAGCAGGACTCCTGTGTACCTGGTTTATCTGAGAGGCACTCCCAGGAAGCACCCACAGGGGCGAGAAACGAGTCAGGGAGTCACTCGCTCCAGGTGTAACCATTGTGGGCATCTAGAACTCACTCCAGCTGTGGACTTGGGGGAGATAGGGTAGAACACATATTTCAGCCCCGAGGGGAGGGGGAGCTGGGCCCCAGAGCTGCGGCATCAGTAGGAAACAGCCTCCAGGTCCAGGGACCAGTGTCCAAGGGCGAGGGATGGAATTAGTAACATCCCAGGTTTTTGGCCAGACAACTGGGTAAATGGCCCTGCCACCTCTTGAAACACAAGAACTCGTGCTTTGGGCAAATCCTGCACACTGCGCCCCAGGGGTCAGCAAACTGCAGCCCATAGGCCAAATTTTGCCTTGTGTGCATTTCGGTATTTCAAGCATTATGGGACCTGAGGTTACCAACTCCCCATCTGGTACTTTCCCTGTGCTTCTCTTGGAGCAGGTAGGCACTTAGTGGAAACCATACTTCAGATAATCTGGTTTCCTGCCTCTATTTCCCCATCTACCAGCTAGGTGACTTGGGCAAATCTCCAGATTTCTTTTAGCCTCATTTTCTGCATCTGGGTAGATGATGATGAATAGATCATCATCCCCCAGAATAATGGGCAGTACCACCAAAGTTGGCGGGAGGAGGCATCTCATCAGGGATGCGAGGAAAGCATAATGCTCGCATACTGGGCATCTAGATAGAGATACTTATGTTTGTGTTGTCTTAATTATAACAATTAGTGCGGGGGAAGCCCCACTCCCCTCCCAGGATAGCTCTGGCCCCGCCCTGTTCCCTGCTCTCTCCCCCTGCAGCAGCCCCCCCCCCCGCCCCCAGTTAATGGTGTATTGTCCCTGCCCTGTGGGAACAAGGGGAGCTCAGCTGGCCTTAGTCACAGGTCAATTGCTTTATACAAATCTGCAGGGACTCACGGGTGCGCGGAGGAGAGGCGGGGTGCGTGAGGGCTCCACTTCGGGCACGGACACAGCTCCAGGTACTAGGGATGGCAAAGTGGGGACACCGGCGAGTCTGTGTTCTGTGCAATCCTAAGAACCAAATTAACCGGAACCACAGAGCTCAAGAGGTGTCACCTGAAAGTGCGGATTCTCCCCCTCTGCACTGAGGACCTCTTGAGCCAGATAAGTCTTCATTGGGTGGGTGTGGGGAGGGGAGAGGTGTGCTATGCTTTGTGGGATATTTAGCATCCTCCCTGGCCTCTACCCACTATGTTACAGTAACACCCCTCCCCCATTCCAGTTGTGGCAACCAATGTCTCCTGCAGGGGGACAAGGGGGCAAAATCATGCCCACTTGAGAAACACCCCTAGAGGAGCAGTTTCCTGGAGCAAATCCCATCCAACAGCCAGAAGGCACACCTGGGCAAGGCTGTGGGAAAAGGGGAGGGGTTAGCCTTAACCAAAGAGCACTTCACCACTGGGCAGGGGAGATGAGCCCCCCAAAGAGGTAAGGGACAGCCGCTGTGAATGCCAGAGTCTGGCTGCACTGACAGTGGGGCAGGCTCCAGCTGTGCCCAGAGCTTCCTGGAGGAGATGGGCAGTGGGCTGGATGAGCAACATTGAAGGGCACTCCAGGTGGATGGCGAAAGCCTGAGCAAGGGTCCTGGGGCATGAAATGAGCGAAGAGGAGCCTGGGCACCCTGGGGATGTGTGAGGGGCGGGAGCAGAAGTAGCATTACTCATGATGAGCAGCTCCCTTGCTTTCAGTGCAGACCCCGGGCAGATGTTTTCTGAACACTTTACTCCAATCGTCTCATTTAATCCTCAAATAACCTCTGTTGGGCGGCTTTGATGACTATTCTCATCCCGTAAGTGAGGAAACCAAGGCGCCTGGTGTCATGGGGTTTGCCCAGGCCACACGGCCCATGAGCACAGGTCCCAACTTCAATCTCAGGGGGTTGACCCCCCTTCTCCACCCCTGGCTTCATTCAGCTCTGTGCTCCTCTGTCCCCGGAGCCACCACCGTGCTGGATGGTGTTGGGAGGTGAACACGGAAGGCATACCCTAACCCCTCAAATGTGGAACCAGGGCTGTGCCACCAAGTGAATGAATGGGATGTGAGTAAATAAATGAATGAACAGAGTAAGGGTCTGCCCACTGAGGCAGACTCTTCCCACCAGACTCCTGGCTCCGCCCACCATTCCCAGTCTCTCCCTGACTCCCCATCAGCTCTGGGGGCATCACAGGGCACGTCTGTGAGGGCTCTTGCTCAGAGGGTACTTCAGCATGAGGGCACCATAAGATATTCGTCTCCTTTTCCTCTTTGGCCCAAACCTATTTGAAGAAAGGAGAGAAAAACAGCTAGACATCAGGCAGAACTTCCAACAGATATGAAAGGGGGGGCGGGGGGCTCCATGAGCAGCTGGATGCCTGTGAGGTTCAGAGCTGGGGTATGGGGCCAGAAGGAGCTTTGCTGCATCCGTCTCTGGGCCTAGGTCCCTCAGCTCCCCGGGACTGGCCCCATGGGACACGCTTTCCTCAGCTTGGAGGCTCAGTGACAGCAGGGCAGGGGGCACGAATTGCTCCTGTCTCCTTTTCCATGAGCCTTCTATTTTCTCCTGGTTTCTCCAGCACTGCCCCGTGTGCTCAGCCCCTCAGGTGCCGCATGCCCTCCGTGGATACGCGTTCACCTGTCCCATTTACCGAGTCCCAGCCCCGCAACTCATTCGTGTCTCCAGGGGACTTTCTGGTTCAGATTCCACGTGATTCGAATTCTGAGAGTCTGTCTTGCCAGAACACTGGTCTGCAGTCCTGTTTTGCTCAGAAGCCAGCAATGGCTGGGGAGAGGGGGAGCGGGGGAGGGGAAACCTGGGAAGTCCCAGGGGTCTCATTTGGTGACAGATTCTCCCACAGACCTCTGCAGTGTGCCGCAAGTCCTATCACAAGTCCCACGAGAGCTCTCAGCCAGGGTCTCTCCAGGGAGAGCCGTGCATCTGGCTGCGTCTTGGATCTGAGCCCCTCTGGGCCCCATCTGGCCTCAGTTTCCCCATCTGCAGATAGTTCTAGCTCTGGGATGAAGAGATGCTTTCCTGAGTTTCTCTGATTTCAGTCCTTTGCCTGTATCTTCATGAGTTTTCCTACGACCACACTCTTATTACCTGTACCGTAGTTATTTGTTATTAATTAATTATTATTTACCCAGTCATTTTTTGTACAGATTATTCAGTCCGTTTTAATAAAAATTATTCATTAAATTTTTTTTTTCCTGTAAATTCACCTGGCTTTGAAAGCCTTAGATCGATCTATCTCAAAAGGAGAATTTTTATAGTATCCGCACAGGAGGAAAATTGATTCTCACCTGTCACAAAAGCAAAGCAAAAAGATCAAGCCCAAAAGGCTGTAAGATAACTATTCCTACACTTACCAGCTAAGATCCTCACGACCAAGAGCCCCGCTGTGCTGCCTGCATTTTTCGAAGCACGTGGACGTGTGTCGGTCCGGCATGTAATAAATACTCAGTAGATGATCTCTGGTAGGAAGAAAATGAGGTCAATATGATGTCTGCCCCTTGGGACCATTCCTCTGAACTGATCGGGGGGAACAATCTGCCCCCCACACACTGCCATAGTTCTTCCTCTCTGATAATTAGAGCGACGTGATGAGTTATTGTGGTAAATTGTAAAAAATGGCAACAACCCTTCACTCCTTCCAGTTAGAAGTGGGGTCTATTTCCTGCCTCTTAAATCTGCACTGGCCCTGTGACCTGCTTTGGTCAAGGGTGCGTGGCAGGTGTGGTGGCAGGCCAGTGCCATTGGCAAGCTTAGAGGAAGTAGCGTTCCAAGAGGACTTGCATGTTTCATTCCCTTGGACCTTTGGCTGTGTGCTTGGCCTTACACAGGTCTCCATACATTCAAAGAATTGAAATCAAGCCACTGCCACGTGAATAAGACCAGGCCTGCCAATGGGAGGACGGGAGACCTCATGGAGCAAGGCCGAGGCATCCTCGTCAAGGTCAACTCAGAGCCCTACTGGAGGCGTGCCATTGGACCCCTGATGCATGAGTGAGCCCAGCCCTGAGCAGCCTACCTGGCCCAGGGCAGCTGAGGTATCCACCGTTGAGAAATAACAAGGGGTGTTTTAAGCTCCTCGGATGTTGGGCTGGTTTGTTAATTAGCAGTGGTAGACTTCCCCATCCTGGGGTCATGGGAAGAAACCATGTCTCTGAGAAGCAACCAAGTCTCTGGGTCACACAGTGGGTCAGTGTTGGAGCCAGGAACTGAAGGCAGGGTTAGGATTCCAAATCTCAAGCTTGCTCCTCAGGGTGACCAGCAACTGACAGGGGTGAAGTTGGGATGGTGTGTTGGGTACCCATTTTGGGGTGGCAGGGTGTGGGTTGGCTCCCAGTGTTAGCTAGGTTTTCTCTACTCCCTAGGCACAGACTGACCCTCACACCAAGACTCAGATTTCCCTATCTCCAGAATTACCTACTTTTCTTTCCTGCCGCAACTCAGACTCAAACCTTGGGGTTTTCTCCCACGTCCTACATCCGAGCCTTCAGCAAACCCCTTAGCCCCAGATCTCCATCTCCACTTCCATTCCTGTTCTTTCTCATGGAAGGTTGACCTTCCAAGAGGCACCCCTCCTTTGCCCTTGGCTCCCTAGGTGGCCCTTTCAGGGGTCTGAGTTTGGCCAAGGAAAAGCTCACATCCCTTCCTGTGTCCTGCAAGGTTCCCCATTGGGGTGACTTGGGCATTTCAGGCCTGGCCTCCTTTTCTTCTTTTTCTTTTTAAAATCTCGCATACATCGAAATGCTCCTTATGCTGGGCTGCAATGTAGTTCATAGATAATAGAACCTATCTATACATGGAATTTAAATAAATCATAGAGGTCATAGAATGCCCTAACTCTACCGTAGAGGAGAATTAAAAGGAGACTAATTTATACTAAAATAGAAGTTATCTGAGGATGTAAATGCTTCAGCCCAACACTTCCTGCAAGACGTGGGGAGGGTGTCAGAGTGCGCAACCCGGCAGGCGGACTCCGTGAATGTGAGGCTGCTCGAGTTCCCTCCGGGGCCTGGCTTTCGGTGGTGGAGTCCTCCCCAAAGTGACCAATTCCTTCTAAAGCGCCAGCAGAATAGAGCATGACCTCCTCTTGATTTAGATGCGGGCGACCATCCTAGAATGCTCCGTATTTAATAAAACTGTGCAAAAGAGAAAAACCTTTGGTGTTAAATAGGAACTAAAGTTATTAGGTCCTAGGCTCCAAACATTATAACTAGGTTTTCACATTGGTGTTTGGTAGATAACTCTTTGTGTGAGCGGCTGTCTGCAGCAAGGGGTCTGGCAGGCCAGGTCCTTATGCTCTCAGTGCTGTTAACACCCACCCCTGCCACCCATGATCTTTGTGATGAACAAAATCGTTTCTGTACAGTTTTAACCTCCTCTTTCCCCCAGCTACAATATGGCTGCTCTGGGTTCCTCTCTGACTTCTTTCTGTGTCATATCCCTCCTCACTTCAGCCACACTGGCCTCCCAAACTGTGGGTTTGTCTGGGAGAAGAATGCTCCAAGCAGAGGGAATGGCCAGTGCAAATGTCCTGGGGGCAGGAGCATGTCTGGCATGGCCCTCAAACAGTAAAGTGGTCAGTGTGGCTGGAGCAGGATGAGTAAAAGGTAGAGAAGTGAGAGATGAAAGCAGAGACAGCAGAGGCCAGAAAAGAGCACCTTTGAGGTCATTAAAAAGACCAACCTTTTAAATCCCAATTGATGGCTTCTTCTTCCTTTTTTGTTTTGTTTGTTTTTTTTTTAAGATTTTACTTATTTATTTGTCAGAGAGAGAGAGAGAAAGAGCAAGTGAGCACAAGAGAGAGAGCAGTCAAGCTGGGAGCCCAATGTGGGACTCGATCCCAGGACCCTGGGATCATGACCTGAGCCCAAGGCAGCCGCTTAACCGACTGAGCCACTAAGGCATCCCTGATGACTTCTTTTGAAATGTCAGGAGACTTGGCAATACTAACCCTCCATTCCTCCCTTCCACATAGTAACCATTGGCCAGCTTTGTCCCCTGTGGGAGGGACCCTTGAGACATTTGTTCCTTGATTTGTCACAAGCCCCACCAGTCCCTATTGCCTCAGACATCCACCTGTGCTGCTCATGTACACTGCTCAAATGCTTCTATAGGCATTTGAGTTTGTAACCCCTGCAGGGGCAGGGTGCCAGGAAGGACAGTGGGGGTGGAGGTGGGGGCAGAAAGTAGTTTCCCTTTCCCTGCTCTAGCAAAAATAACCCCAGGCTTCTCTGGGGAAGGGCTCTGGGAGGCTGGGGGTGAAGCTTCCTTCCACCACTGCTCTGCATGCTCTCTGCTCAAGCCGCCCACTTGAGACAGCGTCTCTGCAGGGGAGGCCAAGGCAGGGGCAGCCGTAGGGATGCCTCGAAGAAAGAGTGAAAATATTTCCCCAGGGAAAGCCAACACTGTTCATTGTTTTAGTTGCTTAAATTATACGTGTTATTTATTTTTTTATGTGACCTGTCATTATTGGTGAATGGGGAAGGCACCCAGCCTCACAATGCAACCAAAATTTTAGATATTACTATGTAGTTATTAACAAATGGGCTTTTCATCTTTGGAAAATGTGCTGTATGAGAAGACCTCAGGGGCTGGGTTGCTTGATATTGGGTAATTATAGCCCCAGAGAAGGGGGTGGCCTGCTTCTTGGGAAGCAGACGGGGAGGGGGTACTTTTCCGACCCCCTGTATCTTGACTCAACCATCCATTTATATACGATCAAAAATATGTATTGGGTGACCGCTGCATACAAGGTACTGTTCCCGATACTGAGAAAAAAGCAAAGGATGATCATATTAATATAAATAATAAAACCCATCACATTTATGGTACCTGCTATGGTGCGATCACCGTTCCGAGTGATGTGTTCTACATCTGTCAGTTACCGTGACAGTCTTATGAAGGAAAGTCATCCCAATTTACAGATATGGAAATTGAGGCACAGAGAGGAACAAGAGCCATGGGCTTCCTTCTTTTTTCTTTCTTTTTTTTTTTTTAAAGATTTTATTTATTTATTTGACAGAGAGAGATCACAAGTAGACAGAGAGGCAGGCAGAGAGAGAAAGAGGGAAGCAGGCTCCCTGCTGAGCAGAGAGCCCGATGCGGGCCTTGATCCCAGGACCCTGAGATCATGACCTGAGCCGAAGACAGTGGCTTAACCCACTGAGCCACCCAGGCGCCCCGTGGGCTTCCTTCTAAAGAGACAGAGGACATACCGGAAAGTTCTGGCTGTGAAAGTTCTGGCACCTGCGAGGGGTCACGTGCCCATAGGACAGTCAGAGAAGGCCTCAGAGAGGAGGTGGCTGTGGAAAGGCACTGACTTCTGCAAGACTTCGGGAGGAGAAAAGCATGTGCTAAGGCCCTGTGGTAGAAATAAACTTGGCATGAGTGAGGAAGCAGAAAGAAAGGGGGGCTGGCGAAGGGAGTGTGGCTTTGCTGACACACTCAGACCCTGGGCTTCCCAATGTCCCCCATGGTGGTCCCGGGCTAGGGGCCTCAGCTGCCAAGGCAGGACGTGGGAGGATGGCTAGAGGTGGGAAGACCGCGTGGACACCCTCAGAAAACTCCTCAGCCTCACTCTGGGACTGGGTTCTGTTTGGAGAGAGCCTATAGGGGCTAAGAGGGCAGAACAGGACCCGAGAATGATGATGGAGATGAAGAAGAAGGAGAAGAAGAAAATGAGGAAGATGGCACCATCACCACCATTACTGTTCCCTTAATGGATACAGCCTGCCCGGCTCCACTGCATCCTGCTGGCTGGAAGTCCCTTGACTTCCAAGGGAGCTGAGGCTCCGTTTTCAAGGTTACCAGACAAGCAGGAGGTAGAATCTGAATTAGAACTTTGTCCTGGGTGTCCATGTCCTTAACCACTGAGCCATCCCAGTGACCTTGTCCATTGGCTCATTGATAAAGAAGGACCAGTGTGACATTCAATGCTTGGTGCCAACGGAGTAAGCCCGAGAGAGAGGCTCTGGAGCACGAAGGGAAATCCTTCCCAGTACAGGAGAAGCCCCCTTCCTCATCAAGATCGGACTGAACTGTACACTCGGCATTTCATACTCCCTCTGTACTGCAAGATAAGGCAGTGGTTACCACCCGATTTCAACTGAAATCACTTGCTTTTCCCTCCTTCCCAACCAGGCTCTCCCGTGAGACCCAGGTGTTAATGAAATCAAACAAAATGAAAATGGGTAAATTATTGCAAAGCTATGAACACCTCCGCAGGGCCACGCCTCACTAGTTTCCAATACCACCTCATTCGGGAGGCTGCCGGAGACGCCGGAGCAATTCTGTCCCATGGGCGAGGTGGTGGAAGGGAGGGACAAAAGAGACAAGATATTGCAATCAGAAGGTCGTTGACCCAGGCTTTTGTATAATTACAGAATTTCATTTCGGGCCAACTGGACTGACGGCTGAGCTTGTTGGCAAATTAGTGGCGAAAAATAAAGCAATTTTTAGCAACCTCAAAAGAGTCGCTACTCCAATGGAGTGTCGGGGGTCCAGGGAGGGGGAGGAAGGCAAGGATGGGGAAGAGAGGCCCAGGTGGGAAGCAGCTAGTCATTTGGACTCACAAGGCAGATATGGGTTTCTTTAGGACTTGAGAGAATGTGCCCAGCACTGCCCTCGCGAGGACGAGCCCAGCAAACTTTGGGGTTTGTCCTAAAAGCAGAAGGGACTCCGGAAAGACTCTGGCCCCCACTGCCCTCCTTCTAGAATGATTGTCCCAGAATCAGAGAGGGGGAGGGTGTTCCTTTTGGCCAGAGAGTGCCCAGACCAGTGTGACTTTTATTCCTGCCCGAGCCTTAGTTATTTCTGTCCTTGTAAAACGGGGAGCAGGAATGTAATAATGTTACCTAATAACGTAAGTTCATTAACAGCTCACTCTGCCATAGATGGGCACATACTCTGTATGTTACACTGAAATACGGTGTTGCTTGTATTATGATTTCCATGCTTTTGTATGAAGCTTGCTTGTAATTTTTAGTACCTACGTTGAGCCCTGAGTACAGCTCCTCACCCTTATTGCATACGACCTTAATTAATGTTTTTTTTTTTGTCCCATCTGCTCAGGTAACAGATGTATAGTCATTTTGCTGGTATTCTTCTTTCAATGGCCTTACTTTTAAATTTTTTACTTGAATGCCCTTGCTAGCTTCATGCTGGTTCAAAGCCTCCATGAACTTGCTGGTTTAATGGTATATTTGTTTTTCTAAAACAGGTCAAAATAAGTATGATTATTAAAAAAAATAGTCTTCGTTGAATTTCCTCAGGTACCACTCAAGTCCACGTAGTGGCACTTTTCACCCTCCCTGGGCTGAGGACCTGTGTTCCTTCGGCTCCCCGGGTCACCTTGGCTCGGTGGCTGGCCTATTTCACAAGACTTCCAATCAGTTCCCACCATGTGCCCCGAATGGTGTCTCTCTGTTCACGGAAGTGAGTCCACTGATTGTGCACATTAGACGTGGGGACGATTCCGCAGTTGCTGGCACCTGCATTAACATTTCCTATACATTTACCGTCAATTTCTGTACTTGGTGCCAATCCAAAAGGAGTGGTTCATGGACCCGTGCTGTCTGCCGCCCACACTTGCAACAGCCCAGGTGTACCAACAACTTGGAACACATCAACCTTGCAGAACGAGGATAAAAACAAGAATCCGTAGATTCTGTCAGCAGGGACTTACAATTTCTTGGCCTCAGTGTATTTATCTATAAAATGGGACAAGGTGATGCCCACGTGCTGCTCCCAGACGACCAACATTCCCTGTCCTGCACCAAAGGACTTTGCCCATCCTGGCAGCCTCCTCACTCTGGGCCCATAACAGGGGAGCAAATGAAGCTTCCCATGAAGTCCAGTATATTAAAGATGCACAAAAAAGTAGTTAGGAGGTAATTGACAAGTGTATCGGTCTACTCAAGGAGCAGTGGGAAGCCCAGAACTTTCTTTCAGCCCATGACAATCTAGGGGTGCCTCTGACAAAGCCCGGGACTCCTAGGAACAGCTGGGCAAGTGGAGAGACATTCCAAGTTCTTCCCCGCCTCTCACACACAAAAGGAACAGGTGAGAATGAGGCATACCCAGGAATTCTCATTCTACACACTTATTTGGAAATACCAAGTCATTGCCAAGCCTGGAAGATCTCCTGGGATGGGATGGCAGACAGCTCCTTCCTTTCTCTCGGGTCCAGGTGAGAGATCATGGTGCTCTGACTCCAGCTCCTATAGGAGTTGAGGCAGACCTGAATGGAGGTGCTTAGTACATGGTCGTAAGTACATGCAAGGATGAGGGAAGCTTGATTTGGCTAAACCAGTGTGGATGTTTGATGCTCCTGAAACAGGGTTACAGAGAAGGGGCTGAAAGCCTCAGCGTGTGTTTAGGATTTCACCGTCTACATAACCGCATCCCATACAACATCTACCTTGAGCCTCAAACTCCTACTCACCTTTTAGAGTTATCTGTAAAGCTCTCATCTTAAAGTGGAAGTCTAGAAGGATAGGACATGGGATAAGACTTGCCAGAAGATGTACCTCCAGGTGCTGGTAGAGTTAGGACTTGAACCCAGAGCCACACGACTCTAAAGTGCTAGGGCAATGAATGGATCAGTCCTCAGTAGCGGGGACTGTCCTGTCATTCACAAGTTGGAAGTTGAGGTAGGTGGCAAAGCCGGACCAGACGCCAAGGGTTTGCATTGTCCTCAGCCCATTCCAAGTTTTCCACTGATACCCACTGGTGAGCCAGTCTGCAGGACCCTTGAGAAGTGATGTGGTTCTTGATGCTCCTGGGAAAGCCTAGAAGGGGCTTGTGATGTGACTGGATTTTAGAACAAGATTGGGGAGAAAGCTGCAGCTGGACCAATAGGCTCTCTGGTGTGGTTATGCATGGACACCTGGGGTTGGGAAGATATTTGTTGTTAGCCCACTGATGGATGTTAGCCACTGACGGCTGCCTCTAGAGGATCCCAGAGTCATTACGGGTATAAGAACACCCCCCAAAATATTTTCAGAGAGCATCCCTGCCCTCCAGAAATTGGGAGGGGTGGGGGGAAAACCATGAAATGCTTAGAGAATATTACGAGATGGCACCTGAAAGAGTAAAAGAAAATGTTACAAAATCCTAGGTGCAGCTGGCATTGCCAGGAGGGAGAGACTGCAAAGTTGGAGTAATCTGGGAGGCTCCTTAGAGGAGATGAGACTTGATCAGGGCCTCAGAGGAGAGTACCTTAGTCAAGACTCTCAGCTGCCAATCTCAGAAAGCCCACCTCAGCATGTTTAAAGCAATGTAGAAAAAAAAATGAAGGGGGGCTCATATAATTAAAAAGTTCAGGGTAAACACAGGAACCCAGGTGCTCTGATGATGTGGTCAGAGTTATGTTTCCATCTGCCCATTGCTCAGCTCTGCATCCTTCTGTGCTGGTGTCGTTGCTTAGCATCTCCTTTCATGGGGCTGGAAAGGTGACCCCTCCAAGCTGTAGGGTTCTTGGGCCTCAAAATGTACCCGCAGGATTTTAAGTTATGGATGTGATAGGAGAGGTCAATGCCATTGAAAGATGTTTATTACTCACAGTTCTTGATAACAGTGGGCAGGCCTTGCCCCACAGGGTCACAGAGAGAAGCATCTTCCGATGAGCAGGCAGAGGGAGTTAGAGAAAAGTCTAAGCCAGCGCCTTTACTGGGGTTTCAGCAGGAAGGGTAAAGCAGGGTAGGGAGACTGCTCGGGGTGGACTACTTTGGATAATTCCAAAGGCTTTGGACTGTCAGGACTGCTCCTACTTTTCTGGTCAGGGGTGATTTAGGGCAGGAGAAATGTTGGCTTGATGGTTGAGAGTTGGAGGAAGGGATGGTTGGGGTTATGGGCTTGGGATTGGTTGGGTGTAGGTGCAAGGTCTGTTTGTAGGCTTGTTCGTTAC
Organism: Neogale vison; assembly: GCF_020171115.1. Classification (NCBI taxonomy): domain Eukaryota; kingdom Metazoa; phylum Chordata; class Mammalia; order Carnivora; family Mustelidae; genus Neogale; species Neogale vison. The sequence continues at coordinate 31,925,566 of NC_058097.1, read as the reverse complement.
CTCTAGGAGTTAGCCCTGCACTGGGAGGGCCAGTGTTCCCACGGTCAGTAAGGCACAAACACCAGAGCATCAAGAACATAGTATAATATTAGGTTCAGGTATACAACATAGTGATTCAACCCTTCCCTACACCACCCGGTGCTCATCACAGCAATTGCCCTCTTTCATCCCCATCACCTGTAGAAACCTTCCCCCGCCCCTGGAAACCACCAGTTTGTTCTCCATAATTAAGAGTCTATTTCTTGTTCATCAATCTCTTTCTCTCTCTTATCTTTCCCACTTTGCTTGCTTTCGTTTTGTTTATAGGAGTGAAGTCATAAGGTATTTGTCTTTCTCCGATTGACTTATTTCATGTTGAATCATTGTATTGTACATCTGAAACTAACAAGGACACTGTTAACTAATTGGAATAAGAATAAAAACCTAAAAAAATGGAATACAGAAAATGAGCAAATATCACTGATATAGTTGGCTTTGTGATAGACGGATGTTCAGGGGATGGATGCAGAATCTAAGAAAACACAATGAAAGGCCCCAAGAACAGCTCTTTCTTGGTAGCTGATTGGGTGAACCACCATCTGGGACACAAGAATTAGCTGCTGGGATGGTTGGGAGAGACGCCTCCCCAGACAGAGGATGCCTGCCTGGAAAACCCATACCCAGTGGACAGGAAAGTTCTTCGTAGGTGGGTTGAGGAGCAGGGATATTCCTGACTCAAGGATGGAGAAGCTGGACTGCAGACTCAAGGATGGAGAAGCCTGACCACAGAATCAAGGATGGAGAAGCCGGATCATAGACTCAAGGATGGAGAAGCTGGACCACAGACTCAAGGATGGAAAGGAAGGACCATGGACTCAAGGATGGAGAAGAAGGACCGCAGACTCAGGATGGAGAAGAAGGACCACAGACTCAAGGATGGAGAAGTTGGACCACAGACTCAAGGATGGAGAATCTGGACCACAGACTCAAGGATGGAGAAGAAGGACCACAGGCTCAAGCATGGAGAAGCCAGACCACAGACTCAGGATGGAGAAGAAGGACCATGTACTCAAGCATTGAGAAGCCAGACCACAGACTCAAGGATGGAGAAGCCAGACCACAGACTCAAAGATGGAGAAGCTGGACCACAGACTCCTGGACCACAGACCCAAGGATGGAGAAGGACGACCATGGACTCAAGCATAGAGAAGCCGGACCACAGACTCAAAGATGGAGAAGCCAGATCACAGACTCAAGGATGGAGAACTCGGACTGCAGACTCAAGGATGGAGAAGAAGGACCATGGACTCAAGGATGGAGAAACCGGACCGCAGACTCAAGGATGGAGAACTTGGACTTCAGACTCAAGGATGGAGAAGAAGGACCATGGACTCAAGGATGGAGAAGCTGGATCACGGACTCAGGATGGAGAAGCTGGACCACAGACTCAAAGATGGAGAAGAAGGACCATGGACTCAAGGATGGAGAAGAAGGACCACGGACTCAAGGATGGAGAAGAAGGACCACGGACTCAAAGATGGAGAAGCCAGACTACAGACTCAAGGATGGAGAAGCTGGACCACAGACTTAAAGATGGAGAAGCTGGACCACAGACTCAAGGATGGAGAAGCCGGACCGCAGACTGAAGGATAGAGAACCTGACCACAGACCCAAGGATGGAGAAGAAGGTCCATGGACTCAAGCATAGAGAAGCCGGACCGCAGACTCAAGGATGGAGAAGCCAGACCATAGACTCAAAGATGGAGAAGCCGGACCGCAAACTCAAGGATGGAAAACCCGGACTGCAGACTCAAGGATGGAGAAGCCAGACCGCAGACTCAAGGATGGAGAACCCGGACTGCAGACTCAAGGATGGAGAAGCTGGACTGCAGACTCAGGATGGAGAAGAAGGACACAGACTCAGGATGGAGAGGCTGAACCACAGTGTTACCAGTGTACAAAGTTGTCTTCATGCACTACTGCTCTCCAAGTCTGTCGTATTTCCCTTCCTTTGTCAAAAACCTGAGATAGATGGTTTTGCTTTCCTGTTAACTTTTGTAGTTAAGACTCTTTTTCAGGTATGAAACTGCCCATCCCTGTTTCTATAATATTTAGCCTCACAGTCCGGGTCAATCTTCTCCAGAGTCCAAAACCCTATAGTAGGGAAGGATCGGGAGCAGCGTCTGTCTGGCACTCTTTGCTCCTTGTGTGCTGCTGTGGGTGTCATGCTCCCTGACCTGTGTGGAGCCCTGGGGTTGGAGGCCAGATGTCATTGTCCTTGGGCTATCGCAAAGCAGTCACCAATGCCATCAAATGAGTGGTGCCTAATGCGGGCTTTTGTGGGGCACTGTGGATTTTTTGGGAGGGATCTTGGCATGAGGAAGCTTCTGGATGTGGTCTTCTGGCTCTCTGACTGCCCTCATGGGGCCTTTCTTTTGCTTCTTTTCCTCACAAGACACTTCCCAAGGGGCAGATATGGTGCCATCAAGAACCCTTGAGCCTGGCTACCAGCCAGGGCATAGATTTGGGTCACAGGAGAGGCATACCATCCACCACACCACACTGAGGGGTACAGGTTGCTTGCTGCCTCAGCTCTTTTCTCACCTTGATGATCAGGGCTACCCCAGACTTCCCCCCACCTCCAGAGTCTCCCACAGTAAGAAGCAAGCCTGAACCCCTGGATACATTTATGCCATCATGGGCGTGTACGTAGCCTTTCACTAACCTCTCTGTGGCTGCGGGCCAGCACCTTTGATGGATATTTTTGTCTGACACTGGTGTACCAGTGGAATCCACACCCCTGGAGGCAGACCTCAACCAGAGGCAAATAGGAGCTTAACTTAAGCTTAACTTCCTTGCCCTCAGGTGGGACAAGGTGTGAATGTGACCAGGACCTCAGTGGCAGTGAGCTGGGTGCCAACAGCTGTAACCTGCACATTAATGCATCTGTGTTGGTTGCCTTCCCATCCCTCCCTCATTTCCTCACTCCATTCCCCCAGAGTGCTTCCTGGGATCATTTCTCAAACTGCTTCTTGGAGGGGGATGGCATGTGACATGTGTGCCTAAATTACTGGGAGCACACTCCCAGGATGGGGTTAGCAGGGTGTTAGTGTGGGGCTCCCAAACACCATGACTCAGCCAACTCCCAGCTGGTGTGTCAGGCTGGGCCCCACATCCAATCTCTTGAGCCAACTCCCCTGGGTCAGTGGCTGGAGGGGTTTCCATGTCTCTTTCCACCTCGCAGATCAAAGCTGATGATTCTCTTACTTCTGAATTGTCCTCTTCAACGACTACTCTTCTTCTCCTGTAGACTGGACTGAGTGTTGATCCTCACAGGGCCACTGAATCCTTTAGGCAGTCTGAGGAGGTGTATCCTTCTGCTTTTCTATAAAATATGGGGCACGGATCACCTATTATATAAGAGCCCAGCTCCAGGGCGTTAGTCCAGGAGAAAAATCTCGTTCACTAGCTTGTTTCAAAAGTATAGTTGATAGTTGGTGTACATGGTCCCCATGACTTGGGAATTCCACTCCTGGGTCAGCACCTGGCAGAAACGTGCTCCTATGTCCCCCCAAGACACAGATGCAAGGATGTTCATGGCAGCTCTATTTGCAATAGCTCCAAACTGGGAAGAATCCAATGTCCATCAAGACTTAAAGAGAGGGGCGCGTGGGTAGCTCAGAGGGTTAAAGCCTCTGCCTTTGGCTTGGGTCGTGGTCTCAGGGTCCGGGGATTGAGCCTCGCATCGGGCTCTCTGCTCAGTGGGAAGACTGCCTTCTTCTCTCTCTGTCTGCCTCTCTGCCTACTTGTGATCTCTGTCTGTCAAATAAATAAATACATAAAATCTTTAAAAAAAAAAAAGACTTAAAGAGATAAAAGCTTGGTGATAAACTCGCACTGTGGAATACTAAGCAGCACTGAGAATGAGTAAACTACAACCTCAGTTAATAGCATGGGTGAAAGTCACCTAGCATTGCACCAAAGAAGCCAGACCTGGGGAAGACATACTGTATGATTCTACTTGCACCATGTCCAAAACCATGGTGTAGAACTCAGGCCGGCGCTGGTCTTTGGAAGACTGGCAGTGCCAGGAAATTGCCAGAAAGGGGATCCTGGAGAACGGGTCATGTTCTAGTTCATGATCTGGGTGTTGATTGGCTGTGTGTGTTCCCTCCATGAAAATCAGTCCATCTGAACGTTCAGACATTCCGGATCTGTGCCCCTCAGTTATGTATGACATGCTTCAATTACTTTCTTTCTTTCTTTCTTTCTTTCTTCTTTCTTTCTTTCTTTCTTTCTTTCTTCTTTCTTTCTTTTTTAAAGATTTTATTTATTTATTTGACAAACAGAGATTACAAGTAGGCAGAGAGGCAGGCAGAGAGAGAGGGGGAAGTAGGCTTTCTGCTGAGCAGAGAGCCCGATGTGGTGCTCCATCCCAGGACCTTGGGATCATGACCTGAGCTGAAGGCAGAGACTTTTTAACCCCCTGAGCCACCCAGACGCCCCGACATGCTTCAATTTCTGAACAAATAAAAAAAATTCTGAAAAAATTTCAGAAACAAATTTCTGTACTAAACAAATATTAACATCATCCCAATAAAAACCTGCTGGGGATGTGCTGGATCTGATAGGAGAGGGAAAAGATTGCGTTCTGAAGGAGCTGCATGAATTAGCAAGCATTTACTGGCAGGAGTTAGGAGAGTAACTTTGGGAGAGGATTTCTGGAGTGTTTGATCAAGGGGACCAGAGCATAAGACAGAATAAGCAAGACTTCGTTGCACTGCAGGCGTTTTCTTGGGACATAGGATTTCATACTTCAGCAAAGTCCCCATGGCAAACTTACTGCTAAGAAGGCTTTTAGAAACCTGGCCCATGCTGGTTTGGCCCATGCTGAGGTGAAGTGAAGTACTGAATTGGTCTGGCAAAAGGCAGAGAAAGGAAAAGGTTGAGGGAAACGGACATGCGTATGAGGCCAGAAGAATCCTCACCAGAGAATTATGTTACATGGTGGGGGAAGGGGGATCCAGAGGGCACACTGTTCACCATGACATCAGGAATGCACTGAATGCACTAAGAGAGAGAAAGAGGGACATTAGCATCAGTCAGAAACTCTGTGAAGTTTCTCCCCTGCAGACCAAGCCTACCAGCAGAAGAGGCTGAAGAACTAGGCTCACTAACAGCCATGGGAGTGGTGGGTTTTTGAAGTATCAGAAGCCAGGGGTCTGCAGTGATCATAATGATAATTATGTATGAAAATAAATAAACAGAGCATGAGTCCTGAGAAGCAAAGGAGGCAGCAAATAAGGCTGCTGCTTAATGTCTACAAGTAGAAGAAAGCCCATATGAAGGAATAGGTCTATAGAGAACACCTGCTTCCAGCCAAGATGGAGTAGTAGGTCTTTGTTTGCTCTTGTGCCTGAAACAATCAAAAAGGGACAAAATATATGAAACAGTGATTTCGAGACACTAGACTTCAGGCAACAAAGAAGAGCAAACACTGAGAAATAGGAATCAAATGAGGTGAGCCTTGTGGATAATTTCCAGCCATGTGGATAATTTCCAGCCATAGCACAGGGAGGGGAGGTTGGGTAGATGCCTAAGTGGAGAAGACAAAGTTGAGAGTCTGGGGAGACACAGGCAGCTTGGATTTGCAGGACTAAGTACTGGAGAGGAGAGAGCTGCACAGAGGGAGAACCCCAGAGATCTGAAATGGACCCCTTAGGTATTCAGCACAGAACTGATTAGCACATATGTGTGATGAAACTCCCCCAGGCAGGGGATGGAACCACCGGACAGAATCATAGAAAATCCACTCCAAACTCAAACAGGGCTGGGGTAGTGCCTGCTCCCACTAGTCAGAATGGAAAATCTCAACATTCATGGGACACTGGGTAGAATACAAAGAAGGTCTTGACTTAGTAGTGTGGAGTAATCAGCTCTAGGCCAAGCATTGCTCTGGCCCTGCCCATCACAGCTTAAAAGCAAGACCCAAAAGGATCAAAGAGTTTTTAAGTAATTTAACTGTATCCCAAATAAACTCAAGAATTTTTGGGGGGGAACACAAAAATATCCAGCATACAATAAAGTAAAATTCATAATGTTTGCTGCCCAATCAAAGATTATGAGATGTGCTTAAAAAAAAAAAAAAAGAAAGCATGAAGAGATTCCCCAAAATGAGGTTAATCAATCAAAAGAAATTGATCTGAATGGACACAGAAGTTACAATTAGCAAACATTAAGGACATTAACAAAATTCATATAACTATATTCCAATATTGAAAAAGTTATGCAGTAATATGGAAAATATTTTTTAAAGGATTCTTTTTTTAAAAAAAGATTTTATTTATTTATTTGATAGACAGAGATCACAAGTAGGCAGAGAGACAGGCAGAGAGAGATGGGGGGAGCAGGTTCCCTGCTGAGCAGAAAGCCTGATGTGGGGCTTGATCCCAGGACCCTGGGACCATGACCTGAGCCGAAAGCAGAGGCTTTAACCCACTGAGCCACCCAGGTGCCCCTGGAAAATATTTTTTAAAAGACCCAAATTAACTTCCTAGATCTCACATTACAATGTGTAAGATGAAAGACATAATGAATAAGTTAATGACAGATTATACATTGCAGAAAAAAAAGGCTGAGAGACACAGCAATAGGAACTAAACTGAAGCACAAAAGAGAAAGACAACAACAACAAAAGGGACAGAGTATTGGTAAGCTGTGGAACAACTTGATAAGGCCTAATATATGCAGTGTCCTCAGAGGAGAGAGATGACAATTTTTTTGAAGAAATGATAGCTATAGTATTTTCCAAATTATGGTTTAAAAAGCACAAATCAATATATCTGAGAAACCCGATAATATGGAAGCATGGGAAACATGAAGAAAAGTGCACAAAAGCACATCCTAATCAAACCACTCAAATCAGTTATAAAAAGAAAAACTCAAAAGCAACCAGTGCGGAAGAGGGACATGTTATACACCAGAAGAAGATAAGGATAAGAGCACATTTCTTGTTGACAATGTTGCCAAGGGGAAGACAGTGGAACAACAACATTTTAAATGTTTTTATTTTTTAAGATTTTATTTATTTATTTGACAGAGAGAAATCACAAGTAGACAGAGAGGCAGGCAGAGAGAGAGAGGGAAGCAGGCTCCCTGCCGAGCAGAGAGCCCGATGCGGGACTCGATCCCAGGACTCTGAGATCATGACCTGAGCCGAAGGCAGCGGCTTAACCCACTGAGACACCCAGGCGTCCCGAACAACAACATTTTTAAGTGACCAAAAGAGGGGGATTGGGGAACCTACCAACTTAGAATTCTATACCCAGCAAAATTATCCATCAAAGGGAGAAGTGGCCTCCATTGAGAATATATAAAGATTCCTGGGCAGAGGCCAGTGGCCTGGCTGACTGGTCAGAGTTCTGGAAGGAAACGGCCTGTGGGATTGGAAATAAGGATGTCTGGGGTGGAGGCATGTGGATGGGCATATGTGAAGATTTTTGTATGGCACATTAACTCCCAAAACAAGTTAGGCACCACAGAAGAAGCACTGAGCAAGAAGGGAGACAAAGTGGCTTAGCCAGTTGACTTTAACCACCCTTCATCATTGGCCACCCCAGAACAGGCACTCTGGACAAATAAATGCACAGTATGACCAAAATGGTAAAGATGAAGGTTAGTATGGGCCAACATCATGGACTCCCAATTAGGGAGGTCAACATAGTGACTGCTGTCAGCTGTCACTAACTATCTGACTTGTCAGCATCAAAGAGGAATGCCAAGTTTCTTGATATGGCCCATATTCCTCAAATAGACCAATGGGCTACTTGGTAGCAAGTTGACTACATTGGGTCTATCCTGGAAGGATGAGGTTCAGGTTATAAGAATACCTCTTCTGGTTACGAGTCTGCCCTTTCTGCCTGCAGAGCCTCAGCCAACACACCTATCCAGAGGCTTAAGGAAGGACTGATCCATAGGCATGAAACATCACCTAACACAGCATCTGTCCAGGGAACCCACTTCGCAGTGAAGGAGAGGTGAGAATGCGCCCATGGCCATAGGATCTACTGGTTGTATCATATACCATACCATATGCCATAGAGACTGTTAGAATGGCCATCTCAATGCCCATCATAGTGCCATGTTGGAGTCAAGGATCAGGTGCCATCCTTCAGAATCAGTATATGAACTGTGACAGAGATCTCCATATGGCACTGGGTCCCTGGTAGGAAAAATATGTGACCCAGGAACCAAGGGATGGAAGCAGGAGTAGGCTCCATGTGCCATTACTCCTACTGACCCATCAGGGGACTTTGTGCTCCCCATCCTCCCAGCTCTGGGCTTTGCTGGGATTAAATTTTCTGTTTCCCAAAGGCATGTACTCTCATGGGGGGACAGCAAGAGTTCCACAGAATTATAAGCTGCAGATCCCAAAGGGATGCTTTGGACACTTTGTGTCCAGGAACAAGCAGGGCTAATTGACCCTATCACCAGGAAGTTTAGGGCTGCTATTGGGACTGGACACATGGAGGGTCCCAGAGCTGGACCCTTCCTGGTTGTTGTGCCTGCTGCTTTGTTCAGGTCCTGCCCGTCACCCAGAGTGAGACTTTGTCAGAACTCTGCGGCCAAGCTGAGACATCTCTGATGCACTCCCTCCTTCTCGTTCTGCTTTCCCAGAGTCAGACCCACAACACAGTCTGAAGGTTCTCCCCTCTGCCTCCTGCTCCTTCCTCCTTTCTCCCTCACAGGACATTTGCCCGGTAAATCTCCCACACACCTGCTCCTGTCTAGACACCTGCTTCTCGGGAGACCTAACTCGCATGGCTTCCCTTCCTACCTCATCTTCAATGCCCTCCTGTCTCCGTTTTCCTACCCCAAGCTTCCCTTTTTGTCCATTCATGGCTCTGCTCTGAATCTGTGATTGTTTTATGTTTGTATTTGAGTGTTCATCGTCTGCCTCTCCACTTGGACTGGGAAATTCATGCAGGCAGGGTGCTGTCAAAGATCCCTGTAGAAAGTTTCCTGTGATGCCCCAGTGACTGGTGCATGATGGATGTTGTCCGGATACTTGTGAAATGAATGTTCAATAAATGGTGGGGAACTTGGGCAAGGCTTAAACATACGAAAATGTTTTGGAAAACGCCAAATTGCCCACTTTTCAGAAGTGCCTTCATATGGCTTGATGTTATGTTCTGTATGGGTCACCGGGACCTCTCTCCATAGCTGTTGGGAGCACATGCCCAGTTCGCGCACCTTCGAGATGTTGAGACATCCTGGCTGCATGCCCCCTGGAAGCCAGGTTCAAGTTCTTAAGTTCAGCTTGATGAGCCCCCATCTCACAGCAGTGAGCACTCTAGCAACATTACTCCTTAAAAAGCATCTCACTGAGATAAATACCGAACAGGATGTTTATCTTCAAAATGCACAATGTATGAAGTGGTGTAATTAAACCAGCAGGGATGGGGACGGAGTCCTAGCTCCAAACAGTTTCTTTGAAGATGAAAGTCATTAGATTTCAATGAAAATCTAGGAGGCAACATCCCTCCGACACAAGAATATTTAACCTACATCCTAGAGCGGGGCAAGCAATTGATAGTGTGATTGATAATAACTTGATTGCAGTAATTGTGAAGGGGAATTTGAAAATGGTGAGATTAACAGGAAGCGGGCAATGAGTCGATGGTATCTTTGTTGAGCCAAATTTTCTTAGAATGTTGAAGTTTCTCCCACTCTTTTTTTTTTTTTTTTTGGCCAGAAAAATGCTGGAATTGCTTTGTGAGTAGGCAAGCCAGGAGCCGGAGAGTAATGGAATCCCCAAACAAACCATCCAGAGAAAACATAGCCTTTCAGTAGACCTCTGTGATTGGGGATACCCAACCACCTGGTAAATAATTTTGCCACGCCAAGCACTGATTTTTCCATGCAGCAGCAGACTCTGTCAGCACTGCCCATCCCTGCAGTGGATTGCTCAGTGCACGCCACCAGCTTCCTGCTCATGTGTGTCTCTGCCTGCCCAGTGGACTTCCCAAGCTGAGCACAGGGCTGACCGGAAGTGCCAAAGAGGCTGCGCCTTGGAGCAGCCTTCTCCCCATGACAAATGGGAGTCAGGGGGTTACTTCTCAGCTTCCTCTGCTCTCAGGTGGGACAGCTGTGAGATAACGTTCCATGCAGTGTCTTGGGAGACCCCGTGATCTCCAGTGATCACCTGCTCATCAACGTGCCGTGAATTGCCTTCCTCGCTCTCTTACGCCCGCTTCCCAGGATTATATCCAAAATACATGAATTGCAGCAGAATCTTTGTCTTAGGGTCTGCTTTGCGCGGAGCCCAACGTCAGAGAGCCACTGAGTGTTTTCAGGGGTGAAATGCTGAGTACTGACAACGCATTGTGAGTGCATGTGCGTGCGCATGTGTAAGTGACCCCCTGGCTTGCGTTGTTGCGTGGCCTGGACATGCAGACACGGTCAGTGGTAGAGCATCTGTGGAGGGACCCAGGGCCTCAGTAGGCAACGATAATGAACAAAGCAGTACAGAATTATTTCAATATTTTATCTGACTGAGTTACACCTGTGATTGCGAATTGTGTATCAACTCTGAAAATATTTGGAATTTATAAAATTTATCTCAATAGCTTTAGAGTTCAAGGAGGTAATGCAAGGGAGCAAGACAGGCCAAATGTGAAACAAATCATGCAACCACAAGGATCTTTATTTTCCCTTCTGATCGGCAGGGGTAGAGAGGAATCTTTGTTTCCCCAAACAAAACAAAACAAAACACACATACACAACAACCCCAAAACCTCTACAGCGTGAGCATGAGGACAAATGGCAGCGGCGGTCGGGTTATGGGAGCGAACTGCGTAGCCAGGATGGAAACAGGTGCATGTGCCCTGTTTAAAGGAGGAGCCTCATCCTGCTCCAACCATTCCCCGGTGGGATGTGGGTCCAGGAATGTCAGCTCTTTGTCAAGACGCAGAAAATTTGGATTCTTACGTAACATGCTCCAGTTCAAATAATTAAAACCACTGTGTGGGCCAAATGAGATCCCTGTGTGGGCTGGGTGCAATCAGCAGGCTGCCAGGTAGAAGCCCCATCCTAAAGAGGGGGTTATAATTCCAAGTTCCATCTAACAGACTAGCTGCTCTGATGGGGTGGTGTTGCTGACCTTGACTTCAGTGCTCCTGCCAGTGACCTTCTTCCTAAGTTCTCTTCATCTGATCCCTTGTTCTTTTTTTTATATGTGGCCACATTGAACCAAAAGGCTGGAGCCCACTTTTCCTGGGTGATCTGTTCACGCTCTGACCTCTGCAGGCTTTCCATCTACCGAGGGTGGTATGACCGGGAGGTGTGAGTAGACACTTCCTGAAAACAATGATGCTGAGGGTGGAGGGAATGAGGGCTTTGTCCCCAGTTAAGGGAGCCACGGACTTTAACTTGTAGAGTACTGTGTGTGTGTGTGTGTGTGTGCGCAAGTGTATGCATGTGGCAGGGGAAGACAGCCAGTTGAAAGTTACCCTCTAATGTCTAAAAGAAGAGGAGGATGCCTGGGGGGTGGGGCTGGGGTGCTCAGTCAGTGAAACGTCGAAATCTTGATTTCAGCTTGGGGCATGATCTCAGGGTTGTGGGACCGAGCCCCGCTGGGTGAGGAACGTGCTTAAGATTCTCTCTCTCGCTCGCTCGCTCCCTTTGCCCTGGTCCCCTGCTTTCTCCCTCTTTCTCTTTCCCTCTCTAAAAATAAAATAAAATAAAATAAAATAAAGTAAAAGGGTAACTTTCTTCCCAGAACCCCAAATTAAGACCTAAAGGGAGGGTGCAGAACATGCTGCTTTGTTTTCAATATTTTTCCCTCCGAGCTAGTTCAGACTCTCACAGCTTACAGATTTGCAACTCAAGTTGACTTATGCAGTACAAGTTTATTGGTTAGTTACAGAGGAACATGGGCTTCAGGAATGGTTGGATACAGTGTTCAATGGTATTCATAGTCTTTCCCTCTCTCTCCCACAGTCCCTTCATTTCTCTTCTCTGTTTTCCTTTCTTCCAGCTTCAGTTTTGGGCAGGTTTTCCTCTTGAGGTGATAAATGGCTTTTTGGTAACCCTAGATGGTTTCCCCCTCAACCTTCCTCTCTTTGCTAATGGCTCCCAGAAGTCCCTTAGATGGTTTCCCCCTCAACCTTCCTCTCTTCGCTAATGGCTCCCGGAAGTCCAGAAGTGAATTCACCCATAATGCAATCCCTGGGGCTGGGGGAATGGAGCACGAGGGTCGGATGCCCACCCATGGGACTGAGTGGGCTTAGCCCCACCAAACTACCTGGGGTGAGAATGGGCACAGGTGGATTTGAAGGGAAAACCGAGATGCCTTTATCAGAAGGAGGGGGTACGGCTGACCGATCAACAGAAACCCCAGGAATCCCCTACTGCTGTCGCCAAAGTGACGTGACATTAGAGAAAAGTTGGAAAAGGAGAGACAGACCTGTTCACCTCTTGCCTTACTATTGGAATTCAGTGATGGGAGACGTTTTAAATTGAATTCTGCCTGCACTTTGTCCTTTTGTAGCACATTTTAAACTTCTGTGTGAGCACAGCGACATACGTAATTGACTTGACTGAGCTCAGCATTTCATGATGTGCACACGTATCACATTGCCACGTGTGGACCTTGAATACGCTCGTTGTATGTGTCAATTATACGTCCATGAAGCTCGGGGAAGAACCCACAGTGACGTATATGTGATATCTTGCTTTTTAAAAATTTTCTAAATTTATTTTTTAAATTCCAGGATAGTCCACATTCAGAGTTATATTAGTTTCAGGTGTACAATATAGTGACTCAACAGTTCTGCACATCATGCCGTGCTCAGGACAGGTGCCCTCCTTCATCCCCATCACATCTCCCCCATTACCCGACCCTGCTCCCCTCCGACCACCATCAGTTTGTTCTCTAGAGTTAAGAGCTGTTTTTGTGTTGTCTCTTTTTTCTTTGGACCATTTGTTTTGGTTCTTCAATTCCACAAATGAGCGAGAAATCATACGGTCTTTGTTGAACTGACTGACAGCTTGCTTTTTTAAAATTCAACACTGTGTTGCAAGTCTTTCTTCCGGGTTGCTAAAGATGCCCCAGGGATAGTATTCCTAATGACTGAGTAAGAATGAAGACCTTCTAGCAGGTGTAACTGTGGCCGATGAAGAGGTAGTGACCAGACCAGGAAGCTCTGCATAGACACCTGTCAGGGGGGCTGCAGAGGGGAGTCCTGTTGTGGGGGTGCTGAGGATTTGGTGATATCAGCCCCTCCCTCCCTCTTATCATCATGGAGGACTTGGAGAAGGGTTTTGGCTGCACTGAGGGCAGCCCCAGCTCAAATCCCTGACCTCTCTCTCAAGTCTGAACCTTGAGGCCTGGCAGGCGCCAGGTGTATACGGGGCTCAGAGGTTGGGAATTTCTGTGGAGAGTCACCACCTCCTGAGAATGTCACAGCCGGGAGGCCTCCGGGCCATCCCTTCCGGTCCTTTGACCAAATGGGGACTCCGAGACTTGTGGCAATGTCTTACTCCTTGGGAAAACAGAACACCTACCACCGGACAATTTGGAGACTGTTGGCAGCTGTTTGGACAGCCTGGTGACTTGAGGAATAACATTACAAGTTTTGCTGGCCAACTGTCTCAGACTGCCTTGCAATCTGGGGGGCTGGAATGAACCTCAAAAGGTCATCCGGTCCCATAATGACAAAGTGTGTCTTGTGTGTTAAATCTGATTAGATGCCTGGAGTGCAGTGTTAAGAAGGATTCTGAGGCTGCCTTCTGGTTCTGGGGAAATTAAAGGGGTGATGGGTTGATAATACCTGTCCTGGTCTTGAGACCCCAAAATGATAGCGTGCATATCAAGGGCTCAGTATTCTACATATGGCTCAAACTCCCTCTTCCCTTATGCCAAGTCATCGCTCAGACCTCTGCTCCGGTGTCTATAGAGCCTTCATCCATCCATTCCTTTAACTGACACAGTTTTCCAAGTGGAGCATGTGCTAAGGATACAGCAGGATGAAGGCAGAATACCAGGGTCATGGTCATGTTTTGGCCATATACTCTGATCCTAATATTCCCTTGATATTATTCTTCAAGTTGGCTTTTTTTTAAACCTCCCTTTTTTATGTGTACTTTTAAAAAAGAAATTTCCTAGGGGCATGTAGGTGGCTTAGTTGGGTAAGCATACAACTTTTGATACCAGCTCAGGTGGGGATCTCAAGGTCGTGAGACAGAGCCCCATGTCGGGCTCGACCCTCGGCACAAAGTCTGCTTAAGGATTCTCTCCCTCTCCCTCTGCACACTTGTGTGTGCGCTCTCTCTCTCTCTCAAATAAATAAACAGATATTTAAAAAATTAAAAAAAAATTCAAAAGAACTTTCCCACAATTACCTTAAAAAAGAAATCTTGGTCCCTCGCATTAAGTATAAGTAACTGTAGAAAACAGTGCATAACTATAAAGGTAAAAATTATTCGACTACAGATTCAGACTTTAAAAATAAGACTTTAGGAGCACCTGGGTGGATCAGTCATTAAGGGTCTGCCTTCAGCTCATGATCCGGGGGTCCTGGGATCAAGTCCTGCCTCGGGCTCCCTGCTCAGCGGGAAGCTTGCTTCTCCCTCTCCCACTGCCCCTGCTTGTGTTCCCTCTCTCGCAGTCTCTCTCTCTGTCAAATAAATAAATAAAATATTTAAAAAAATAAACATAAATACAAAGACTTTAGCATAACAACTGAATTACTGGAAAGAAAGAAGCAGGCACTCACGCATTAACGTATCAATGCTATAAACTTTCTTTCATACATGGTTAAATCGAACACGCCTTGGGGTCACCTGGGTGGCCAAGGCTGCTGGCACCTCAGGCAGCGGGGACGAGGTTCCTGCGAAACTCATGAGCTTCAAGATCATACATCAGCAAACTTTCCAAGAACCCGTTTGCGGGAGCCCCAGGAGCAGAGGAGGTCCGTCCTTTTGTGAGACGGGAACTTTCTTTCTCTGGGTACCAACCAGTGGTGCTGTCTTAGGGTCTAGGGTCTGATTTCTTCCTCCTAATCCTACCCAGTGGTCCCCCACTGAATGGTAGCACTGTCCCGTCTTTGGTATAGAGTGGGAGAGCCTTGGTGGTTCTGGTCAGCTATGCCGGACCGGCCTCACTGTCCAGGCGCCAGCCATCCTTCTACCATGCTAGTATGAACTTGGATTCATCACATGGCCTCCATCAGCCTGCTGCTCTCTCTGGTACCCGAAAGTTGGGGAGATTCTCCCCCACCCCCAAAGATGCAGGTGTGCAGATGAAGGAATATCTGGACTTTTCCAGAAGCCATGTGGCCTGGGGCCATGCTCTCCTCCCATGCTCTGTCCCCTTGCCTGCTATTTCATTGTTGGTAGATTATCAGAAGAACCCACTCTCAAAGTTAATTCTTTTAATGAATGGTAAATAACCAAGCCAGTATGGAAAATGCTAACGATCCCCCTTTGAAATTCCAAGCATGTCTGGTTCCAGTTTACAGGCAATTCTCTGAAGAGGTTAGGGGTTGCGGCTGTCACTGTCTTATTTTGGAGGTGGGGAGTGGAGGGGTGCCCTGCCCTGCATGGCCACAGAGAGCCCTGCTATGCCAGCCAAGCCCACCTTCCAGAGCCCTGCTCAGGGCCCGGTGGGATCAGATGTGCACGCCCAGGTGGCAGAACTGCTGAAACAGTCTGCATGGTCCAGGCCGCCCCGCCTCTCCCACACTACCCCCCACCCCTACTCCACCGTGCCCCACCCCAATTTTGTCCAAATCATTTCTCTCCTAGAAACTTGTAAAGCTGCAGGTTGGGATGGCTTTGGTTTTGAGTCTGCCATGAATCTGAATTTGGGCAGGTGGTTTCCTTGCTCCAAACCTCAGTTTTCTTATCTGTACAACAGATTCGACCAGGGGTTTCAAACTCAATAGCCAAAGAGCTGGGGTAGGGGGTAACACCTCCGGTTTGAGCCCCCAGACCTCCAGCCCAGCCCATGAGAGGTCTCAGGGCACATTCAAGAGCTGGGGGCCTCACCCTGCTCCTTGCTCCCCCAGTCCACTCCTCCTGTCCTAGAGTGCTGTGCCCATCATGCTCAGTAGGGCTGATCTCAGATAGGTGGTTTCTCCTCCCGATTGTCCTGAACGCGCATGTGACTTCATCTGGCCAATAAAACGGGAGCAGATACAACACCCAGGCGGAAGCCAGGATCACCAGCACGAGCTGCCCCCTGCTCCTTTTCCTCTGCTGCAGTGACTGGTATCATTCCAGATGCTAGCTGCTCCATCCACCTGGCTCCCAGAGGATGCTGGGAGCTCCCAGATCTTTCTGGTGCCCTACAATGGACGGGGTGCAGAGTGGATGAGAATTCACATGTGCTTGTCACTGCAGCATAACTTAGCTGATCCTGACTTAATTATGGTGCCCTTTTCTCCACAGTCAGTGGTTTATGGGTCAGTCTTCCAGAGCCTGGAGAGACTGCCAGGTCATAAGAGCAGATAGATCCTGCTGTGTCTGCAGTGTAAAGCACAGGGTCTCACACATAGTAGGTGCTCAATAAATACGTGTTACACAAATGAATGCATTGGCACATAGGAGTGTTTCAGGCCCGGGGGTGGGTGGCCAGGAAGCCCGAGAGACTGTGGTCAGTTGAACGATTTTCAGGAGGTTGGCTGGATCCCTGAATGGTCTTTCCTTGGTTATGAGTGATGCCCCAAATTCTAGGGAAAAACAGTCTCTGGTTTCAGATTTCATGTCCTTAAAGCCCACACTACCAGAAAACCAGAAGGTCCCTGATGTGACTGTGGGGCAGCTCTGCTCTTTGCAAGCCATGGGGAGACCCTTCTGTCTCTCCTTCCTCATCCAAGCAAAACTCACCCAGGTGCTGGCTTCACGATGTTATTAGACGTGGGTTTCACCATAGTGTTCATTGACTTAATGCTTTCTGCTTCCTTGACTTACATACTTTATCCCCATCCTAAGCAATATTTCTAAATCCATATTAAAATAACTCTCTAGCCGGGCAGAGTTTCTCATCATTCTGGAATCCTCCATCTCCCTTTATGCCGCACTCAGTTTCAAAGTTCTGTCAACACGGCCTCAAAGACCCGTCCCTGTGCTCTGCCTGCCGCCACTCTTCATCCAGCCCCTTGGCTCAGGCTAGGCCAGATCTCCAAATGCAGCTACCCTGGCCTTCTTCATCCAGCCCCTTGGCTCAGGCTAGGCCAGATCTCCAAATGCAGCTACCCTGGCCTCCTTTCTGCAACTGCTAGCTGGCCAGCCCCTGCCCTGCTCTCCTGTCCTTGCACAGCCGGCACGGGTCACCTGTTCCCAGATTTTTCTCGGGCAGCATCCTTATCCTTATTTCGGCCTTGGAGTTAACATTGCCTGGTCTCCATCTCTTGCCCTGTTTTATTTTTCTATTGCCTTTATTACTGCCTGCTATTTTCTTGTCCATTTATGGGCCATTATCTCCCTCTGCGAGATCAGGGGTGGGGGTGGGGGGTGGTTCTCACCATCGGCTCTATTGACATTTGGGGCTGATAATTCTTTGCTGCGGGAGACGGTCCTGGGCCCTGGAAGATGGTTCGCCGCGCTCCTGGCCTCCAGCCACGAGGTGCCAGTAGCGCCCTCTTCCCAGACGTGACAACCAAAATGTCCCAGGAGAGGGGGTGGGCAAAATCACCCCCCCCACCCGCCACCGATCCCAGGGCTGTTGAAAAGCTCTACTGGCAAATGGGAGCATCCTAAGAATAAGGCAGTTCCCTTCTGCGCTCATCTTGTGCACCCAGCCACCTGCCCCAGGCTCCGTTGTAAGCAATAGTGGAGCCGAATGTATGGGAGAGAGAATTCCTAAAATGGGGGCAGGGCGGGATTCTGTGTAGCCCTCGGAGTCCTCCTGATGCCCTCAGAGGTCCCTGAGCTGCAGGTTGGGACGTGTCAACGACCGGCAGGATGGCTGAGGTCACATCCAGCTTCAGGAAGAGCTAGCTGCTCGCTCCTCTCCCCCAGGCTAAGGGGGTCCGTCGGGGGGGGGCCCCCGGTGAGCCTGGGAGGGGAGGCTCTCTGCATCCTGACCGCCTGTCAGCTTCTTAATGCAAAACCCAAGGAAAAGTTTGCAGCCACGACATGGCACAATCTGAAGAAGATAAATCACAGTTACTTGCGGCCGGCTGACAGCAGTTTAAGCCACTGCAATCATCGGGCTCCAAGGGAGAAGCTTCTTTTATCTTCCTAAATGCAAAAAGTAGAGCAGAAATTGGCAATATCACAGCCCTCTCGGCGGCCGGGCTTTTTACATAAATATCAGCAAGCAGTAAGTAAATTCTGTTGACGAAATGTAATAAAACAAAGACTGTTTCAAATATGACCGTTCCCCGATGCATTCTGAAGCCTCGTCCCACTCACTTATTACTCGCTGCTGAGATTATAAGGTTTGCTTTTATCTGTCAGAAATCAATATTTCAAACATCGGATAAAAGAGGAAATTGAACTGGGAATAGACTCAAGTGCCGTAAAAACTACAAAGCACAATTATCAAAAAGCACTTAAAGCGCTTAATAGGACACACATATAAAAATGCTCAAATTAATGTCAGGGAGCCATAATGAGAACTTTTCCTATGCTTTTTCATCCCCACGCAGTGTAATTTGAAGGCTGGCCAGTCCATCAATACGATTTTCAATTTCTACGATGCCCGGAGGACCCCGAGCTAAGCATTTGTTAGGCATGAACCATTACATGTGATTGGTTAATATTTCAGTTTATTGAAGATGCATTATTTTGTATGGAGTGTTTACGTTGCTGAGACTTAACCGTTACAAACAGTTATGACAAAAATAGATCTCGGGGTAAACAGCCTCCACAGTCATGCTTTTAATAAGCACAAGCGATCACTAGGAAATTGCATTTCCGGGAGCCAGCGGCTTGGGAGGGCCCAGTGGTGGGGAGATGTAGGACGAGGTGGGCAGGGGCCTGGATTCTCCTCTGCACCCACAATACGCACAGGAAAGTCGACGAGCGTGTCTTTCCTTAACCGGGGAGGGTTGGGGTCTTTTATCGTTTCCCTACTGAAGGAGAAGAACTTTCCTCCCCTCTTGCCATGATACACAGATTTGCCCGGTCCTAGAGCCGTGCTGCTTCGTGTGGTGTCATTCTAGGCCAGGAAGCCACAAACTTTTCTGGAAAGAGCCAGACAGTCACTCCCGTAGGCTTTGCAAGTCAAGAGGCAAAATCAATGACGCGAAGGAAGCCCTCGGATAAGAATCATTAAAAATGGAAAAGCCATTCTTAGCCCGCGGGCTGGACAAAACCAGGTGGTGACCCCTGTTTGCTTGGCGATCCCTCTTCTAGAAGGAAGCGTGTGCTCACATAACTTTTATTAACCGTGTGTTACGGCGCCAGGGCAGAAGCAGATGATAAAACCCACAGACAGCCCCTTGGTCTGGCCTGGGAGGCCCCGTGACCTGTGACCTGTGACCTGCCCTGCCAGCTTCCCCCCTCCCTCCACTCCCACACTCCCTCTCCCTCCCCATGCCACCCTGCTCCAGACACACGGCCTTCTGTCTGCTGTTCCCTTTCTCACAGCTTACACTTGCTCTTCCTTCCCCCTGGAACATTCTCTCCGCAACCAGCTCCGGGCTGGTGGACTGCTTCTCGCATTTCAGATCTTGGGAGGGTCCATATGCCCCTTCCTCGGAGAGGCGTTCTCTGGCCCCCTGGGCCCTCCCTCCAGCACACTCCAGCATGAAGTTAAATGTTCGTTTCTTGTCTCCCTCCTTTCCGCTTAGAAGGCAGAGATTTGTTTACCTCTGTCCCCTTTCACCGAGAACAAAACAGTTCTGAATACAGTTTTCAATTTTTATCTCTGTGGTCTTGAGCGTGGTTTTTACCAGGCTTAAAAACAGGTGCCCAAAGAATAAATGAACAAATGAACGAATGAATGAGTCAAACAAGGAATCATAATCCATTAGCTTTCCTGGGCAGCTGGCCCCAGCTGGCTAACAAGAAACACTGTGGTCTTGAGCCATTTTTGTTCCTGGACTCAGCATCTCTCAAAGAAGGATGATGTCCTTTTCTTTGCTTGTGGAGCTCCTTTTGCCCCGGGGTACACTTTCCCCTCATCTCCCACCACAGCCATGTCTATCCAAACCCTCCTCATCTCTTGTCTGGCTACATGACCCCTCCTCCAGGAAGCCCTCCCTGATCCTCAGGTCATTGCTGACGCTGGGCCTGCCTGGAGCCCTTCACGTGTCTCTGCCTCACAGGCATGCCCGCCAGGTGCCTGGGCTCACCCGTGGGGCTCAGTTAATACCAGTAACAGTCAGTGCTGATACATTTCAGAATTGGGACCCGAACTGAGATCTGTCCCCAGATCACACTGCCTTATATTCCTAAAGTGAACTTGGCCCTGAGGCCCAAACCAAACACAGGGCATCACTGGGTGCTCTTTGGACCCTGTGGTCCTGTTCGAGACATGGACAAGGTTCTACAATGGGGGATGGTGCTGGTGAGAAAAGGGAGACAGGAGTGCACACAGATGTCTGGAAGGGAGGCATGAGGTTAAGGGGCTGCCTGCTTATCTGTGGTTGATATTTGGCGGCCCATCAGCCAGGCTTTCTCTCTGCTCACAGCTCAGGGAACATACTTAACTAACTTACTTTCTTTCTTTCTCTTTCTCTCTTTCTTTCTCTCTCTCTTTCTTTCTTTCTTCCTTCCTTCCTTCCTTCCTTCCTTCCTTTCTTTCTTTCTTAAATTAGGTTCCATGCCCAGCATGGAACCCCATGCAGGGCTTGAACTCACAATGTTGGGGTCAAAACCTAAGCTGAGACCAAGGGTCAGGCACTTAACCCAATGAGCCACCCAGGTGCCCCCGAACATGCTTCATTTCAGTTGTATGTCCTTGGATTTGAAGGTGTCCCTCTTAGGGTGTAGGGTCTGGAAGCCTGCAGGAATGAGGGAATGTGGAAGGATGGAGGCAAACTCTCTCCTTGTTCAGTGGTGCACGTGGACATGGAAACTGAGCTTGCATCTTCCTAGGGTCCATGTCTAAGGTTGCTCTGGCTGGGAGAAAAAAATGCTGCTATCCAGAGAGCGAGTGCCTTTGGAGTGAGCACAGAAAGGGGACAGTGTCATGTGCGGAAAGGGATGTGCCTCAGGAGGCTAGGGCAAGGCGAGCCTTCCTTGGGCTGCCACCCGTTCTCAGCAAGGTCCTGGCAAGTCCTGCATCATTTTTGTTTTCCTTGGGATGGGACCATGGAGGGTGGATGCCCCTACGCCCTGTCCTGGTGCACATCTGCTGGCATGAGTTGGGGAAGGGGTTGGTGTGCAAATAGCTCTGTGGGTGGCAAGTGGCAGAAACTGAGGTCAAAGCAGCAGAAGGCCAGAGTGGCTGAATATAAGAGTAGGACAGTCCAGTAGATGGAAGGACAGAAATACATCTGGGCCTCGGAGCCATGGAACCTGGGGCTCACACTCTCACTCTCTGTCTTGCATTATTCCAAGAGGACCACCAACACTAGCTGCATGCCTACTAGGTCTGAGTAAAGAGGAACGAACAGAATCAGCATGGCTCTTCCCTTGTGGGCTGATAACAGGCTTCTCTGGGTGCCTTGGCTTCTTTCTTGCTCCATTCTTTCTTGCCAGCTTTCTGCACCTGGAGAAAGCATGACCATGGACCTAGGGGGACATCTCATGGCTGCACGGGGCCCCCTTGCTCCACGTGCAAACATCCGAGGGAAAGGAGCCATAGGCCCCTTTCTGGACCAGTCTCTTGAGACCAGGAGGTGGAGTCCCACCGACGAACATGGGGGCTGCCCTCTGCACAGTGGTTAGTAGCTCCTTGGCAGAGGTAGAGAAATTAAGGCCCAGAGAAGATGATTGCATTGCCAAAGACCATACACCAGGGAGTGGGTGGGGCGAGATTTGAACTCAAGTCAGTCTGGCTGCATAACTTGTGTGGTCTTCATAATAATGAAGGAAGTTTGATGCTGGGAGTCCGGGGAGGGGAGGGCATGGGCTGTGGAGCGGGACAGGAGAGGACCCTCCTTGGGAGTCATCAGCCATGGCTCCCCAGACACAGAGCAGGGAGGAGAATGCCAAGTGGGGCTAGCAGGGGGCAGAGGCCCTGCAGGTCTTTGCCCAGACAGGGAGGGCGGGTTGCCAGTCGAGGTCCAAAGGTGGATGAGAATGTCCCAAGGCCCAGGGCCAGTGGCTTCTCCGACTATGTGGTTTCTTGCCACATTGTGCTCATCCGGACAAGGACCCTGGGGATGCTGGTCAGAGTCAGGAGCCCCTTCCAAAGTTGCTGTGGCCCTCAAGAGCAGGAGAGAGACCATTCTGCCAGGACCATTGAATTTTTCACTTTTCAAAGCAGCAAAGTGCCTCTCAAAGTGGAGATAACGAGAGAAAGGAGATGTCTGCTCCCACAATGGAGGAAGATTACCCTAAGTAGAGGATTCTGTAATTATATTCATTTGAAATAATCAAGCGTTTCTACCTATTAAGGAGCTCGAAAAGGAGGTCCTGGAGAAAGGGATCCAGCCATTTCACGGGGCCACTCCTCATTGTTCCTGCGGAGAAAAGAAGCCGCAAAATACAGATTAGTCTCGTGTGTGAAAGGTGGTGGAGGGCCCCAGGGAGCAGGGACGCCCCCCACCTCCGCCCCGCCCTAGGTCACGGTGCCCTGGGGACTTGCGTGCTGCCCTAGCTGCTGCTGCTGCGCTGAATGGGACAGTTGGGCCCTGGGGCAGGGCCAGTGGGGGGATTGGAGGAGGGATGGTGAGCAGTGCTGGGCAGGAAAATTTCACCCCACATCTAAAACAGTGTGCCCTCTGGGATAGTTACCACCAGTCATGTGCCTGGTGTGCCTGAGAAACTGAAATCTTCACTCTATTTACTTCTAATTCATCTAAATTTAAATCCAAATAGCCCCATGGGGCAAGTTGTCCTCTACCACCCAGGACTGAGGCACAGATGTGCCCCGATGGAGGGCTCTGGAAGCCCAGCTCTGCAGGGTCTGGACAGGTGACATCCACGTCAGTGAGAAGACCAGGTACACAAATCAAGAGCTCATCCTGCATTTTTCTTACAATGTGCTGCCCTCCTGGCCCATCTTTGCTTTTCCTCCTTTTGAGAGAGGGACAGACCAGAGCCCCAGTTTTCCTGGTGAGCGCACTGGGCTGTTTCCAAGAGTGATGCTCCAGCTCTCACTTTCTGCTTAAATCACCGAGTCCATTTCTGTCGATTGCAACCAAGATCCTAAGTGTTAACATTTTCCTGCAAGGTGCAATCCAAGCAATGTTGTCCAGGAAGTATAGGACAGGGGGCCCTGGGGGTTCCTGTGACGTGACTGCCTCCTGCCCGGGGTGTCCCCGTTCCATGTGGGAGAGCACAGGAAGCCAGCTAGTCCTTCATGAACCGACCTTCTATAAAATTCCTGTCCCGCCAACAGCCCCTCCTCCCCTTGCTCTAGTGACACTTCTCTTCTGGCAAACGCTCAACAGGAAAACGTTAATTGATTGCTAACAGAAAGAGCTGATGTTCCCAAAGAGGCAGGATTTCTTAAAGGCACCCAAATGCTGTTGGAGAACGCCAGGATTCCCACACGAGGCCACTGGCAGATGTTGACCCCCTGGAAGGGGAGAAGGATCGTCAGGGAAGGCACGAGGGCTTTAATGGTTGGTGCTCGGTGATTGATAGGTCCTTTGGGTGTCAGAGGTGAAGAACGGACTTCAAAAAAACCAGATGCAGCCTTTGAATGGTTTTGCCCAAATTGCTCTCTTTATGCCTGTGCTGGGAAAATCTATCACGAGGGGAAGGATCTTATATCGTGCTATTAAATACTTTTGATGAAAAACTAATCCCCCCAAATCAATACCCGAGTCCTTCCTGATTCTAAGAATTAACATTGTATTGTATAATTGCCTCTATTTTTTGTGTCCTCAGAACATAAAGCAAAGTCCTGTTTATAACTTTCAAGTTCCAGGTTTTGAAGCAAGGCCCCCATCAAACCTTGGATCCTAAGAAACGCTGGCTCCCATTAAAAGCCTTGGACGGGAACTGGTTCCTCTGGGCGGAGGAAGATAGCATCTGTTCTCTGCCTAGCCCTCTGCCGGGTGCCCTGGCTCGCCTGCATCCCTGCGGGCCACAGTGTCTCTGTTAGGCCTCTGATGCATCTTCCCCACGGCTGTCTCAGCCCTGCTCAGTGCCCCAGGTGGTCCTAGGCTGTGAAATGCAGAATGCTTGGGTGCCTGGCCCCCTGAGCAAGCTCACTTTCCCGCCCGCCTCCCCCAGAGCCGGCAGGAGGTGGGGTAGGATGGCGACCGCTGCTCAGTAGACCCGGGTCACCCAGGGACTCCAGTCACCGTGGCTGCTCTAATTGCTTTTCCATTCAGCCTCCTTCTCGGGCACTCTGCATGCTGATGGTGCCGGAGCCCGGTCTCCACTGGGTTGGAGTGGTATTTTTTTAGTGCCTCAACCAGTGTCCGGTTGACTGAGACATTTCGGGGAAGAAGCAGGTGCATTTACTTTTCAAGTATTATTTTACTAATCAATTGAAAAATTACCTTCATGAA